>NC_080699.1:8060329-8363359 GCF_030445035.2 Dasypus novemcinctus
CTGCAGCTAAATCTGTGTGTTTAGGGCCCACAAGATTTGAAGGAATTAGGAACTAGAAGATAGTTGTACTTCTCCATACAACGAAGAAGAACCCTGAAACATGAAACATTACATTTTTTTGTTGCTCTGCACTGGGCAAAAGAAGTGTGTTGTGTTGGAATCAACTGTAGAAGTGAGAGTGGATGTAATTCCACTCATTTGGGATCCTGTTAATTCGTCATTGGAGCACTGTTGTGATAAAGTCAGATATAGTCCTCATAGAGACCAGCTAACTTGGTGAAAGGAAATACTGTTCTTTATCTCGTAATGCCTCATTTAATAAAAATACAAAGTGAGGGAGTCCTCTTCACTAACGATCACAGACATTCTCATGAGGCATATTCAGATCACAGTTGACTCTTAAGAGCAACATAGCATTGGATCTGTAGAAACATTTTTCTTTGTCTATTTTCTGAAGTGTTTCTGAAAGAAGATTTTTATTTATGATGACTGAAGTGGAAAATAATATAGGAGAAATTAATTCAAAGGAGCTTTGCATTCAAAAGCTTCCTGCCAAAAGTGGATGTTGGTTTTTTCCTATTGAGATCTTACCTAAAATCTGGTAGATGAATTAAATGCTTCTAGGTCTTTGTCTCATACTTGAGTAGAAGTGTAAAGAGTTACTGTTATTAAAATTATTATCAGGAATTCTTAGAAACTTTTATTTTAAAAGAGTAAAATGTAAAAAAAGTTGTGGCTTATAAATAATAAAACTTCTAACGTCTTAAAATTGGAGAGTTGATTGCTTGGATTTGCTTAGGCCAGAGCAAGAAACCTGAGATGGTGGATTTGTTGTTTCTTTTTCCTTAAGTTTTTTATTTTTAGAACACTTCAAACTGAAGTGCAAAAATAATACAAAACACATACAAAGAACTTCAGTACTCGCCTCTCCTCAGATATCCACATCCACCAATATTAACATGTGCCATTATCGTTCTATCATTCCATCTGTCGGTTTATCTATTTTCTAAACATTTGAGAATAGGTTGTATACATCATGTTCCTTGAACACACAATACTTCCATGTATATTTCCTCAAAGGCAAAGATATTCACTTATTTAATCACCTAAAGTACAGTTATCAAGTCCAAGGAATTTAACATTGATATAAAGCTTACAGTCTGTATTCCATTTTTTTCATATGTCCAAATTATATCCTTTTGAAAAGCCTTTTCTATGCCATTATTAGATCCAGACAAAGATCATACATAGTGCATTTAATTATCATTGTCTCTTTGGTTACTTTTTTTTTTTTAATTGTGGAAACATGTACAAATAAATGTTCACACTTCAGTCACTCCCAGTGGTAATAAAAGCCATAATTCAGTGGATTGGCTAGCCTCATACCCTCCCTTCCCAGGACTTCCACATCAGTCCAGACATTAAACCCTGTACCGTTAGTTATTAACTTCCTGTGTTGGTGTTTTTTTTTAAATCCCCGTGTGCAAGCCAAAAACTAAAATACTAATTCGTTATGTGAGTTTTAGTTGTCAGTGTATTTACGTGGCCCAATTGTGAAAATGTAAATAAATATATGGCATTACAGTATAGAGTTAAATTTGGCATAGCTCAGGTACATGGAATCTGGCAGTGTTTGTATCTAGCATGCATTTTTATGTGTGTTTCTCGAACTAGATACTTTCTAGATGACCTTAAGTAGATGTCAGGAAAGATTTCACAAAGAAGAATCATACATTAGGTGAAGATGGCTTTAAAATGTTGTTTACCAGAAAGGTCAAGGTTGAGTCAGAAAGGACTTTCTCAAAGAACAGAATGTACAATGCATAATGGAGAAAAAGGAAAAGACTCCTGCTTTTCTAGTAGAAATCATTGCAGCTGAGTTAACAAGCAAAGTAAAATCAGTCATTTTATAATTATATACCTCATATGCTGTGGGATATGGGAAGGTATGAAACCTCAACATGTTTATAAATTATTAGGTTCTAAAGCTGTCTTTAAGTGCTTTGGAATGTCTTGTCTTGTTGGTTTCTATGATCTTGGAAAATAATGTTAATATGGGTGATCTTAATGGAAACTCCTAAGAGACCTACTGTAATGATATTCAAATGCAAAATTTCTGAAAAATAAGAAAACTCTAAAGGCATTAATTTATCTTCTTAGTTATATATATAGTTAACACTTCAATTTGTAAAAGTTTGTGGAATTTTGAAAAAAATTTCCTTTTAGAGCTTAAAATTTTTATTTTCATTTTGATTATTCAGTATTTTTATGCTTCAAAAGCAGTATCTAGTCTCAGAAACTTTTTAAAACTAATATTATCTCTGTGAGATTGAGCGTCTAATGTGCAGTTTTCTAGTCATTTCTCTTTCTTACACATCAGTATTCTTCTGTAAATTGGAAAGATCTTCTGAGAGAGTGGATTAGGAATGCATTCCAGCTTCTGCTTCCACGGCCTTTGAGACTAATGCTTTGAGGAAAGAGAGTGTCCTCGCAGGGTGTTCCTCAATATCTGTGGTTCCCTAATAACCTATGAGAATCAGAGCTAAACTCTGCAACCTGAGTAGCTTTTTCTCACACTGACTCAGGGGAAGCAGCTACTCTCCCATCAGCTGAGCCCATACTTTGTCTTGACTCTGCTTACAGTCCACTCCCCATGGTGAATGCCTCCTTCTCTCCCTTCCCTCCTACCACTTGAATTCTCCATTTCCAGTATAAGGCCTACCTTAAAACTTTTTCTCAAGGATCCTTATCAGAGTCCTCAAAACTACTCAGAAACTAGAAATAAGACTGCTGTATATAAGTTCTAATTCAGCAGCCAGTAAAACTCAAAGTTGGAAAGCCAAAGGGCATGGGATTATTTTTATTTCTGAATAAATTCATGGAAATTAGAGCTACAAGTATTTTGCAGTCAGGACCAGCCACTGGTTGAATGAGCAATGAAGCACAGCTTTGATATCATAGAGGCTCTCATACTACACCACTAGACCCTGCTGCCGAGGGTCAGATTTCCATAGTTTTGGTCAAATAGAACATAATAATACACTGTAAAGAGCTATGTGAAAACATTTACAGTAACCACCAACAACCTTTTTTCTCCTGATTTTAGAAATGGCAAGGAGAATTTGGCTTGTTTTCTTCTCCAAACTGTCTTTCATGTTAGCATGTAATCCTAATATTAAATGAACCATAGATTTATTTGGATGTTTTTCAGTGAATATTTGATATTTTTAAATTGGGATATGGAAAACTTTGTATAAAGGGGGAAGATTTAGCCTCAAGTCGAGCTGACTCCTTTTATAGGTTATCTCACTTGTTTAATTAATTAAAATAACTTAATTTTGAACGATGTCATAATAAACTTAATACTTCAGTTGAGACCATAGTTATGCAATGCACATTACAAAACCTCCATTCCAAAGATCTGTGGAAAAAAAAGTAGAATTTCAAGATAGTGCAGAAAACATCAAACAGCAATTCTCTTTTAGATGGCACTTTTTTAGAGTTTAGGATTATTGTGTAGTTCTCAAAACTATTAAATCCGTTTGTATACTTTTTTTTGGTGAAAAGTTGGTTTGAAGTTGAAGACACTTTGATAAATGGCACAAAAATTAAAAAACAAACATTCTAAGCATTAACTAAATGTTTTCATGAACTCAGAGATAATGAAATCTATTGTGACTGTTTAAAACTGCTGGAAATGGAATAAGTCAAGGCCCATCTTGAACAATTCAATGAAATGGCATTATTTTCTATTCTTAGAGTTATGTTGACATAAACTGCTACCACTGAGACAAACTTTTTAAGATGTATATTTTTAGAGTTTTTCTCCATTTCTAAATTTGGGTTTCCAGTTCCCTAAGCTAACCTTCCTTGAACAAATTGATTACAAAAAAATACCTTTGGTTGTGTGCCATATATTACTTCAAAGTGGGACACTCTTACATAGCTCAGTATTTCCTAAAGGCAGAATGTCTTTAAAAAAGTAATCATTGTTCACTTGGTAGGCCCCTCCCTAAGTCATTAATTCTTATGCTAATATAGTCATCTACTGTGAGCATAATTTGTTTCACAGGATTCAATAAGGACGATGGAAAAATTTTTCTTGGTATTTTAAAGAAGTTAGCAAAAATGGGGGAAAGGAAATAACTGTATGTATTTATGTTGGAAAACAGGCTTCTTTCTTAACCTATGACTTTGGAATTTAGTTGAGTTTAAAAACAGCGGCTTGTACTTCCCACGTAAACACACACAAATGATTTTAAGAAAGCAGATTTTAGAAATGAAATGGAAATTTAGGGGTATATCTAGTCCATGTTTTATTTAGTAAGATTTTGAAGGCAAGTGAATACGAAATCAGAGTTAATAAAAAAGAGTCACTCCCATAAACTGGCCTGGTTCCAGGGAGGAACAGTTAAATCTTGGGTTTCTACTGTTAGTTAGCCAAGAATTATAAATGTGAAACAGTGACCATACTACAAGAAACAAGGAATTTTGGAAGTAAAATATTAAAAATTTGTTTCAGAGCTGTACTGCTGGCAACCTTAGGGAAAAAAGTACTATTTTAATATGGAGAAGTATGAAGTGAAGTTACTTACTTTGAATGCTTTAAATTTAAAAAATGTATTTTGTATAGTCTTTTTCCATTGCATTGTGTTTAAAAGAAAGTGAGCATGTCTATATGCTCTATGTAGAATATGCTTATTCTACTGCAATTACTTTATCAAAATTTTTAGGATGAATAGGAACATTTTTTAATTGCGTAACTGTTCGAAGAATAAGCCTTTGGACATAATTGGATTGGCTTTAAGAACACTCATTTCAGTTGAAACATTTCATTTTAAAAATTAAGTCTATCTCCAAGGAGTTTTTGGATTATTTTATCCTGAATGTAAAACCTAAAATTAGAATACTAAGCTAAAAATACAACCATGTTAAGCTTCTCTTTTCCCAAAGGTAGTTAGAATAAATAGTTTGACAGACTTTCACAAATGGGGAAGTAAGCAAGTTATAGGAAATTCAGCCAAAACTGAATCAGGCTTCTATTTTGTCTTTCAAAGGTCAAAGAGTTCTTTCAGAGTATTTGACTTTTTCTAAATGAAGCAAATATTTTTAGCTCATTGTCTTCTGTAATAATACAAAAATGTGGTGGCTTTTCCCATTGAGCTTATAAATCTTAACTAACCAGGGACTTATTTCAAGTCAGAGCTATCTGCACTATAAGTAAAAATGATGGTCCCAGCTTGGCCTGGAAGAACTTTGCAAGGAGGTTCTTAAAGGAAAATGTGAATTTGCCTACTACTTGAGAGTGGACTTTATGGACTCGGCGCCAAGCCCTAAGCTGTTGGCCCTTTTTATATTTCCTCCTATCCTTTAAATAGCAATTTCATTTCCTATAGAGTGAAAAAGACATTCTAGGATAATTTAGCCCTATATAAAATCAATGCATTCTGGATACATCATTTAGAAAAATTAAGGAGAAAGGCATAAATTGTTGGAGAATTCTCATTCAAGAGACATGAAAGCATATGTCTGCACAAAGCCAAAAATTTAGAAGTCAACACAAATGCCTATAGTAGGTAAATAGATAAATTGTAATACATCCTTACAGTAGAATACTAATCAGCAATATAAGGAAATGAACTATTGATGCAACATGAATGAATCTCAAAATAATCATGTTAAGCGGTAAAGGATGCATGTTGTATGATACCATTTATATAAAATTCTAGAAAATGCAAACTATAGTGACAAAAAAAGCAGATATTAGTTGTTCACGGGTGGGGAGTGCAAGAGTTAAGAAGCAGGAAGAAACTTTGGAGTAGATTATCTTATTGGAGCAGATAGTTTCACCAGGTTGTAAATATGTGTAATTTATTGTACATCAGTTAGACTTTAGTGAAGCTGTTACAGAATTTCTTAGGGTGTCTAGTTAACCCTATTTCATTTGCTGTAATTAGAAGTTTTAAAAGTGAGCTGAATATTCATTCCTTGAGTATGATCTGTAATTTGGTTTGCATTGGATCTATACCCTCCAGCTGCTTACCTGGTGGCACCCTCTTCTCCACCCTACTTTTTCTAATTCTGGTGCCAGGATGCAGTTCAGCCTTACAGCCTGTATATTCAGCATTTGTGTCATTGCCTTATCACATTTTATTGTATGTTTTCATGCCAAAGCCTTCCTTGATTGCTAATGTTAACACCCCCCACCCCCATCCCCACCAGTAAATATAGCGACATTTTGCTCCTTGAATCCTTACAAGTTCAGTTAGTTGAATCCTTAGGTTATTCTTGGCCCGTGGCTCAAATGCAGGATTGATGAAAAATGTTTTTCTATAGCCTTTTTCAGGGGGTTGGATATCCTTAGGCAACCTGGAATTATCTGCTTTCTTGTTCACATCTCTTAAGTTACTTTTTCTTTTTATAAATTTCATAGTTGGTTCTGCAGTGTCTGATGACAGTAAAAAATCAGTTGCTAAAGGAAGCAAAAAAAAAAAAATTTGGCAGCTTTTAACAAGCAAAGTATCAAAATTCAAAGTAGCAAGATATGAAAAGACAGCACTTGATTATTAGCTTTAACTTCATAATCATGAAAAATGGGAACTTATCAAGAAGGCTAAAATGTAAAGTTATAAAAACAATATGAAAATTGTTATATACTGATTTACTGTGTAGTGCCATATATTTGCTTTGTGCTAGAGAGGCTTCATAAACAGGTAAACAGAAATATGAACATGCCTTTAATAAAAAGCAAATGGGAATCTTTTCAAGATATTCTCAAATGCTTCCATAATTTGAAAGATGTGCAGCTTCATCACAGAACCTTATACAGTAGCCTTGTACTGAGCCTATAATTTTATTCATCTTAAAGTTTATTGCTAAATACATCCTCATATTTTAAGAGCAACACAGATTCTTCAGAGTATTAGAAGTTATTGTTTTAAAGTCCATAACAGGCCATTCATTCACTCTGCCCTTAAGGAACACAGAGGAAATAAATAAATACAGTATTATGTGGTAAGTGCTATGATCGTGTTACATATGCTTAAGGTGTTAGAGACATAACATCTATATGTCAATTAATCCAATCTCAAGACAGAGATGGGGTCGCCACACAGAGTTACCTAGAGAAGGGGTGCCTCCACTGGATCTTGAAAGACAAAGGGAACAATGTTGTAGGCAAGAATGGCATATGGAAAGACAGTACCAAGAGAGTACCCACGCTACAGGTGGCAGGGGCTGCTCTTATCATTGTCTTAAAGTAAGAAGTGACAAGATGAGATTGAGGGGTCAGAGATGGAGAAAACTAATGGATCGGTGTTCCAGGGTCCGCTGGGAGAATGGGTAGGCCTTTAACAGGAGAAGAGAAAACAGACTTATTTTGTGAGACTGGAAGTAAACGAAGTTACTTTTGATTGTTTTGTTTGGGGGGAAACAGGGGGAAGGGTTGGCAGGAGGAGCCAACCCTTGGCCTAGTCAAGGGAAAAGACCTTTCATTTGTAATAACAGCCTGGATAATTGTGTGATATTTCTCTAGCATTTCTCAGCAGTCTCAGTATATCAATGAAACTGTCATTGATTCAGGGTTGAGGTTTGTTGGATTGAGATAAAATTATGTCTGCATGAGGAATCCGAAAGGTGTCCATATGTATTTCAGATGATCAGCCATGAGTTCAAGCTGGTAAGGCAGGATATAAAAAAAATAAGGAACCAGGAGGGAGTCAAGAGATAGGGAGTGTAAGGAGAGAGAAGGGGCTGGAGTCTGAGGTTGGAGGCTAGTAGAGTTGGGAATAAGCTCATGCAGGAACTGAGTAGAAGGTCAGAAAGTGAGATAAATGTAGGATTTCTGGAGAAGAAATTTCTAGATAGCTAGGTCTAGGATGACCTAAGGAGTTAACGATTGAAGTGCAATAGTGAAGTGGTCAGTATCATTGCACTTTAAAGGAGATCCAGGAACTTCAAGGATCAGTTCATGGGATTTGTGTGTAGGTGTTGACAGTTCCAGTTGGTATGAACTGAAACACCATGATCCTTGTCCCAAACATGACTTAAGATTTCAGAGATGGTTTGGGTTCACACACGGTCTTGGCAGTTGTGGGAGCGGTGATTGAGGCAGGTAGAGGTGAAGACACTGGAGTGCAGAGGGTCAGGAAGCTCTCAGAGTCAGGGAAGCGTCCGCCCAGACGATGAGGCATGCTGAGAGGCGCCTTGTGGGGAAGACTTGGGGTGGCAAGAGGCTCTGACTCCAGTTCTCCCATACTAAGATGAAGTAGCTGTAAGAGCTCAGCGTATTCAGTACAAGAAGTAATAACCTTTGGATGGGGAGGGGTATGTATTCCTTTGGCAGTCTGCTGAGCTGGTGTACCTTTTTCAGTATATTTTCTTTTAAATGTATAGAATAAAGTTATGTAGGATTATAAGGAAAAGGAATTTTGTTGAAATAGTTTTCAAAGTATTAAGAATAGTAACATGTTCTTTATTAACATATTAGGAAGTTCTAGCAACATGTCTTATAGTTACTGCAACATTGAACTAGTAATGAGCATAAATATTTCGTGGTATTTGCAGTAACTATGATGTGATAGGAAAATATTTATCTCTATTGATGAAAAGTCAGTTGCAGCACGTACTACTCTATATGTTTCCTATATTCATAATTGAAGAAAATGCTAAATTTCAGTTTAGATTAGTGAAAATAAAAGTGTGATTTTTTTGCCCATACAAGTTCAGAGGCTCCCCTGAAAACTGTCATGTCCTCTAGTTAAGTTTGAAGGTTGGTGTATCCAGAAGGGCATAAACTTCAATAAAGTTTTTGTACAAGGAAAAAAATTGTAGTCTGGAGGCAGCACAGAGCTAGGAGACTATTTCCACTGCCTCTGGATCCAGTGGTGAGAGTGGAGCCAAGTTGCCTTGGCTGCAGGGTAGGCACTGTCTTGTGTAAGGAAAAGCCAGGTTACAAGTCAAACCCAAGAAGTGGAGGGTGATGCTGAAGCACAGGCGAAGTTTACAAGTGCTAGAGAGGCACCATGGAATTTCTTGGGAAGTCAGGGAACAGTGAAAGGAAGAAAAAGGAAAGAAGGAGCAGAGTGGTATGAAGGTGCCAGGGACTAGCCGCAGTGGGATGAACTGGCCTCGAGTCGCCCGGGCGAATACAGGCAGAGGCCTGGGGTGCTTAGGAGCCGGTCGGAGAGCAGCAGGCCGTCTAGAAACACCAAGACAGCAGTCCACAGCCCTTATGCAGGCTTCCAGGTATAATCCAGTTGAGAAAGTGCGTGTCCTGAAGAAGTTTTACTACATCTTTAATTGTTCGCGTTATGCTGAAGAGACTTTGGGTTGGCGTTTTTCTTCTGTCATCTTTTTTGTTTGTTTCCCTATTTCCCTGCTAGAGGAGGAAGCATGTTCTAAGATAGAACCTAATAGTAGGGTGGTATATGGAAACCCTGTATTTTATGCATGATAGTTCTGTAAACCTACAACTTCTCTAATTAAAAAAAAAAAGATAGAAGAACATGAGTCAAAGTGGCAAGACACTTGCTAGCAAGTGTAAAGCAATGCCAAGGAAGGAGGGGGAGGGGAGAGCGGTGTCTTATATAAATCGTCAGATGGTGTTCTTCCTGCTTTGTTTTATTGCTGGTGCCAAACACACAAAACCATCTGAGGGTTGGTGAGTAAAAATAGACTTTAAGAAGAAGTCTTTTTAAAGTCTACTTATGCCATCCTACCCAAAGGAGGATTTGGGAATGTCTGCCAGATATAGAAAATGACAATATGAAACTAGTAAAGTATATTGGTTTTTAAAATTAAGATTACTAGATAAACTTTAAGATTATGTAGTGTAATTGTCAGTCACTTAAAATGGAGAGAAGAACTTGGTCTTTCTGAGTAGAAAATGTTTTAACATTAAAGTAGATGTTAATACCCTAACTTTATATGTATATGGGTACTCTAATGGCATTTTATTTCTTTAAATTTAACAGTAAATTTGTTATTCAGTAGACTGATTGTCTTTGTTCATGTTTCTTTTTTATAGGAATTAGCTCTCCGTAGCCAGTTACCAACACTGGAGCAGGATGGAGGGACTCAAAATCCAGTATCTTCTCCAGGAATGACTCAGGAACTGAGAACAATGACGACCAATAGCTCAGATCCCTTTCTTAACAGGTTGGTGAGCGTCACTGGTGGCTAATATCTGAAAACAATCAAAGCTTTAAGATCATTCTGTTTAGTACTTGTAATAGGCTGGTTTGAACATCTGTGTGGGCCTAAAACCATAGCTGTAAATAAATCTCTCCTTAAATGGCAAGTATGATAAAAGCTGAGGATTAAAAGCCTTCTCCTGTGAGAGGAAGTGAGGTGTTCAGACTTGTAGAAGGGTACTTATTCAAAGTCACAGTGTGTTTGCTTATTCCTATCCTGTTGACTAACAGTGATGTAAAATTACAGCATCATGAAGGAGCATGTGAATGCCTTTAAGTAAAAGCAAACAAATTAACTGCATGCAAAACTTACTTAACGGCTGCACTGTAAAGATCTTTGGAAGGAATTTCCTATGTATGTGCTCAGTTGAGAGATTTTACTACAGCAGCACCATAAAGCCTTGTGTTCTTAAGAGATATATAGTTCAAGGGGATAAAATATAAGGTGGTGTCTCTTTCCAAAAATACATTAAGATTAATTGTAGTGTTTGAAAATACCATAGCTTAAGGATGCTTTTTAGTGAGTTACCTAAAATCTTGGGTTTCAGGCAGATTGCAAAAAAATTATTTTTATATATAGCACTATATAAATCGTACAACCTGAACTAGATCATGTTCTTTGCCTAGAAAGCCATCTAAAGTTAAGATTTGATTAAAACTGATTCATTCTTTTAGGTTATAAATTATCTATGGAGTTTCAACTCTTAAAAATATGGAACAAATTTTTTCTGGTCTGTGCTTTTGGTTGTTTTCTAACCAATTTTTTTTTTTTTTTTTTAATATCTATTTATCCCCCCTCCCCATTGCTTGCTTTCTTGCTGTCTGCTCTCTGTGTCCATTCGCTGCACGTTCTTCTGTGTCTGCTTGTCTCCTTTTGTTGCGTCATCTTGCTACATCAGCTCTCTGCAGGGTGCAGAAGCAAACCCAGGGCCTCCCATATGATAGACAGGAGCCCAGTCGGTTGAGCCACATCCACTTCCTCCCAACCAATTTTAAACAACAACTTAAAAATATTTAAAGGTTTAGGAAAGCTACTGTACTTTTTGACTGAATTGGAGACTTTATGATTCTAAGAAAAAGTTATCCTGCCAGAAATATTTAGTACAATAGAATTTCATATTGTTTGCTCAGTTTAAAATTAATATTGGTGGCCTAGTTGGTTTTGAATTTATTCTTCTGACATACACAGTTTTAAAGTTCTACCAAAAATAGAGTGTATTTGTGCAAAATTGAAGTTATGAACATAGACTGAGGCTTATTGGTGGCTGTGACCACAAAACTTGTTTTGTTCACAAGGGAAGTTTCAGATTAATAAAATTTTAGTACCCATCTTACTGAAGGTCCATATTAGTCCAGGAATAAAATTAGAATATTTAGAAAAATGGGTAGACTGCATAGCCTCTGACAGTCATTTGTGAAGTTTCCTTCTATTTTTTTATTTTTTAGGTGCTGGGGGTTGAACCTGTGACGTTGTATGTGGGAAGCCACATCGGCTCCCCTGAGTTTGTTTTTCCATTTGTTTAGTGTTGTTTGCTTTTTTTTTTTAGAAGGCATCTGGAATCTAACCTGGGGCCTCGCATCTGGGAAAAAGACACTTAGCAACTTAAGCCACATCACTCCCCAGTATTCTTTCTTAACATTTTCAATGAGGACTGGGTTGTGGTTTGAGATTCTATTTTCTGGTTAGATCAGGACATGTGACGTAATCAGTGTTAATAATCTAAGGGTAGAGAGCCATATGTCCATTCTCTGCGTTACCCTAGTTTCTAAAACACGCATCTGATTATGACATTCTTTTTTTCAAAAACTCTGAGTAGGTCCCCCAGTGCCTACTGTTCCATCCATATACATACACATTCCTTAAGCTCTAAACACGTTATTCCCCTGAATAACCATGAACTTGACTCTTTAGGTGATACATCCCGTTACCTCCCTTTTACCTGTGAGATCCTTCATGGCCAGCTCAGACGTCCCGCTCCATGAAGGCTTTCACTTGCACTTTTCAAAGTTCTCTCTTGGTTGTCTTGAAAGCACAATGCTCAGTTTTCTCTCCTGTATGATTCAGTGTGAGCCTTTCTAAAGCATTGGTTGTGGGTTTCTGTTGTGGTTTTCCACCCCTTTGTCCTCACTGCCTAATGGCTATCATGCAGTGGGCAGGTAAGGAGTGACTGGGGGCTGCAGGAGCCGGAGCACCTTGGGTTGTAGCTCTGGGTCAGGAAGATGGCCCCACAAACTCTGTCCTCAGGAATGCCCATGTGCTTCCCTGTGGTTTGGAGTGAACCCCTACAACTCTGTAAACTGATCTCTTCTGCAGCGATCTCTTGAGTGTCTGATCTAGCCTCTTGCTTAGCAGTGGGAAGGTTGACTAGGATCAGGGCCTTGTCCCAGGTCGAGGCAGGCCAAAAAAAAGGGAAGCAAACCACATCCTGAAGCCTTGTCAGGCATGGCTTTGTTGTATACAAATAGTCTCAGACAAATTTTTCTTGGATCTAATGCAAGGCTTTTGAACCTTACCGAAATCTGGCAGAAGCATTAGAGTAAATCAGCAGTTGCATTATAAAGGGGACAGGAGTTGGGGGAGGAACAAGGCAAATGCATTGAGTAACTGAGGGAAGAAATTTGGGGGCTGAGCTTTCAGTCTTGCGTAATTGTTAAGTTTGCTTTTAAAGCTTGTTTTTTTGTTGTTGTTGTTTTTTTGCAAGTTGAACAGGTGTTTAAATATCCAGGTGTGGGCACAATTTGAATTTATGTTTAGAGACTGTAAGAATAACATTTGCCTTGATTTTGAACTTTTCGTTAAGATTTTCTAGAATTATGGGAACACCAAAATTTTCCAGTCAGCTTGACTCCAGCTGGTATCTATGTGCTGCTAGTTCAGGAAAGTGTTTTATTTATGAAAGAAATGTTCTGATGGTGTTACCATTCCTTTTGTAAAGTTGGGAAACTTTTCATTTAACCTAAAATAAAAATCTGTCTTGGCTCAGGTTTTTCTGTTTTACTTAAGCCCTGTGCTTTGTAAGTTTTAAAAATATTTCCTTCAACTTGAATATATGCTTCTTCTGTTATGATGAGGTGTTTGGGTTCTTTTATGTTTTGTTTTGCTTTTTTCTCTTGCCCCTAAACAAAATCAAGCGGATTAAGCCACAGCAGTACTTCTCTTATCAGCAGTGACTCATCTGTTTGGCCCCATCCAAAAAGGAATTATGGTTGATTTTTCCTTGGCTTAAGTTCTCTGCACAAGAGGCAGGAATTCCACCGGAGTCTAGTGCAGGCCTGCCCCGCCTGCCGCCCACCTGGAGCTTCTGTTCTGACCCCTCTGCCTGGGCAGGCTACCACCAGCTGGGGAGCCGAGGCCTTGAAGCAGATGACGCTTGTGGATTCCCTTGGATTCACATTGTTTTACAGAGAATACCTGAGCCGATGATTTTGTCAGCTGGAAAAACTCCTCCTGCCACCAGCCGAGCTCAGAACCTACGGAGAGCTCTGGGCCCCTCGGCGCTGCCAGCTTTGATTGGGATTGACCTGCCTGTCTCATTTCTTGGCACAGGAGCTGCGTGTGGGCCCTGCAGGGAGGCTCGTGTTCCTCTGGTCGCGGTGTTGCCAGTGCTGGTGCTTTTCACCTGAATTGGTCTTTACTGTTCTTCTTTGTAGTGGCACCTATCACTCCCGAGACGAGAGCACAGACAGCGGACTCAGCATGAGCAGCTACAGTGTCCCTCGGACCCCAGATGACTTCCTGAACAGTGTTGATGAAATGGATACAGGTCGGTGTAACCTGACTTTCAACCAGAGCTGGCCATATTATCACTTGGTCAGATAAACCACTGGAACCAAGGTTTTTCAGAAGAAAACCAATCAAAATCCTGTAAACCTTCAGTTCACATTGAGCCTGATGTTTCTTTAGGGTAATTTGTAATTTAACTCAAGATTTTTAGTCTTTATACATATATCTTAAATTTGTTTGGAATTGAGGACATTTATTTTTGCATGTAAAATATTGAGTTAATTTTGGCAAGGCAGTTGATGACCCTATTAGAAATCTCCCTCATTCTAGGTTTGTATAACCAATTATAGAGAGAGATTGACTCTTCTGTGTGATTCAGTGTCTGCCCTCCTCTTTTCTCTAAGGGATTCTGGTACTACTAAGATATTGTGGGGCTCAGGAAATCAGGTGGGAGAGGCCAGGTGGTGGGGCTCACCTACATTGCTGTTGTTAGGACAGTTGCAGGGGTCTTGGAGGAGCCTCGCAGGCAGAATTAAGGAGCCGTTTCTCCTGTGGTTTACTAGGTGGCCATTGCCCTGGACATGTCGACTCTATGAATAGAGTTCATGAATTGGCAGAAAATGAAGCAGTTCTCTAGCAGCTACTTTTTTAGTGGCCAGCCTCTCTTTTGAAAGATTTTGGCAAAGCTCATCCAGCTCATGGCTTTGCTGCGTTCTAGAAGGGACAGCATCCCCTCTTCTCTGCCTAAGTCGTAGTCATCCTTAGGAGCCACTTCAAGCCCATCTCCTCCCTAAAACCTTTCCTTACTCTATCCCTTATTTCTCTCTTCTCCAAACCCCCATTACACCTAATGTTTTATATTAGTTTTACTGTATATTTATATATCTTTACATTTACATTGCTTTTATATTAGGTTTTCCTGAAAGCATGTTTCATTGAAAGTTCTGTAGACTGTCAATGTTGTCATATGTAAAGAAGCTTCTGTGGCAGCTAAATTTGGGAAACCTGGAAGAAAAGCTAGGAAGATTTATTTTTCACAGATTTCTGGGAGACTTGTTTTGCTACTACAAATGTGAATCTCCAAGAGTGGAACAGAGTGTTCATCCAGACCTTTTATTTTATTTTAGTGTTGCCCCAAAGTTATATTTAAGGGAAAGACTGGCCTGTGTCATTCATTTTTCTATTTAATCTTGTTCCGGTGGTGCAGGTCTGCACAACCATCAGGTAAGTGATGCTGTGGTGTTCTTTTCCCCCTTGCTGCATATAATTTTTCAAGGGATTTTTATATTCTTCATGTCAAATGAGCCGTCAAACTGTTCATTGAATATCTGAACAGATGTTGAAGCAAAACTTAATTTGGCATTATTCCATTATCTGTGGGTTATTTTTGCTTAAAATAAACTTTGGGCATCAGTCCACGAGGTCAGCCAGGCATGCTTTTCTTTCTCTGTGCTCATGTCATGCAGCTCTGATGTTAGCTTTTCAAAGAGGACATTATTTCTCTCTGTTCAACTAGGTGATACTATCAACCAAAGCACCCTACCCTCACAGCAGAACCGCTTCCCAGACTACCTTGAAGCCATTCCTGGGACAAATGTGGATCTTGGAACACTGGAAGGAGATGGAATGAACATAGAAGGAGAGGAGCTGATGCCAAGCCTGCAGGAAGCTTTGAGTTCTGACATCCTTAATGACATGGAATCTGTTTTGGCTGCCACCAAGCTAGATAAAGAAAGCTTTCTTACCTGGTTATAGAGCCCTCAGGTAGACTGAATTCTAAATCTGTGAAGGATCTAAGGAGATAAGACATATATATATATAGATATAGATATACCTGAAATTCCCAAATAAGTCAGTTGCAATCCTCTGGCTAAACAGAAAAAGATGAACCAACGTCCAGCAAGATTCTTTCATCCACTATTTTGCTCTTCTTTGTCCATTGCTGCTGTTAATATATTGCTGACCTCTTTCACAGTTGGCTCTAAAGAATCAAACAAACACCTTTTTTTGTTTCTTTTGCTATTGTAACTACTGTTCGTTTTGGGGGCTGGGGAAAGTGAGCCTGTTTGGATGATGGATGCCATTCCTTTTGCCCAGTTAGATGTTTGCCAGTCATTTTAACTAAATACTCAGACTTGGAAGTCAAATGCTTCATGTCACAGCGTTTAGTTTGTTCAAGCAATTGTTTCTTCAGCTGCCTTTGGCCAGTGGAAAAACATGACTTACTAGTCTGACAAGCCAAAAATGTTGCATCTGTTATTAAGTGCTTAATGCTAATTTGAAAAGATAGTTGAAACTAAGGCTGAAGACTGTTTTACTTTCAGTGTTTTTTTCCCCTCCTAGTGCTATCATTAGTCACATAGTGACCTCAGTTTTATTTTAGGAGCTTATAAGGCATGAGACAATTTTCATAAAAATTTATTAATTATCGCCACATACTCTAGCATAGGTTTTGTGTTTTTTGTTTTGTTTTGGGGGGTTGGTTTTGTTGGATCCTAGGCAAACTACCATATTAGTCAATCTCTTTATAGTTTAGCTTGGGATGGTTATTATAGTTCCTTTGGTGAAATCTACATTTCCGGGTTTTTTGTTTTGTTGTTTTTTTTTACTGTCTTATTTAAATCTTGATTATCTGCTCTCTCTATATACCCACACACACTTAAAATGTTTATGATAGTGTGATAGCAGAATATATCTTTTTTTTTTTAAGTTTCCCTACTTTTCAATTTATTTTAAAATGGTAGCTTTGAATGTATGCATTTAGGATACATGACTAGTAGTTTATATTTCAAAGATAGTTTAAATTTGGTTGGGGCAGTCTGCAGATGTTTGAGGTAGGTTAGTGTTTTAGAAAAGGCTATTGTTATAGTGTCTAGAGGAATACCTGATAGCTCTGGACACGCAATAAATGTTATTTGATGAATTTGAAAAGAGCAAACAAAAAAATGGCTTTATTTTCCCTTTACTACTCCCTTGGACTAATTTTCAGTCTTGATGGGAAACCACTGAGTAGGTTCATGTGCATGAAAGAAGTGTAAGCTTTATGTAGTGGTTTACCTTCATTTAGCTTTGGAGGTTTACCTTGGAAGTAAAGTCTACTGCTTTAGTTCTCATTTGTAATGAACATATTAAAGGCTAGATTGAAAAATTGCCTACAAGGTTTTTCTTTCTTATAAGACTTACTCCTACTTCTTTATGCTGAGTATTGACCCTGGACAGTGTATAGAATACTGTAAGGTCATGAGTTAGCTGGTAACATGATCAGATTAATGATTGTATATTGGTAGTTGAATTTAGCAAAGAAATAGAATCATGATTATACTTTTATTTTTACAGGAAGAGATATAACTAGAGTATGTGTCTACAGGAGTAATAATGGTTTCCAAAGAGTGTTTTTTAAAGGAACAAAATGAGCATGAATCAACTCTTCGGTATAAGCTATGAAGTAATAGTCTGTTGTGAATTATAGTGATACCAGCTAGCTAGTAATTAAGGGTCCTTCGGTGTTTTTAGGATAAGCCCTTATTTTCAAGGGTTTATAGCAGACATCCAATCTCTTTCTTGGCTAAAGCTACTATGAAAAGCCTCAGCTTGGAAAGATGGACTTTTTTTTTTTTTCCTAATTAAAACACTAAGTATTTTTGGCCCTTTGAATAGAGGAGTGGAAAAGTTGAAAGTAAGAAGTTTTATATTAAGTACTTACAGTGCTCAGAAAATGCAGTCCCTGTGTTTCATATAATTTATAGGTCAGTCATCCATAATAATTGACTCTATGGCTTTTATTAAGAAAACAGCAGAGAGATTAATTTTGAATTAAGTCTTGGGGGAAATGACCACTGAGTAGATGCATTGATTTCTACAGCAGTAATAAAATTCTACTTAAAATGCATTAATTGCGTATATGGATGGTATAGCAAGTTGGTGTTTTAATGTGCAGATCAGAGCTACTTGGATGGAATGCCTACAGTGTGCCAGTAAGTCACAAATTAAGATTTACATCATAGATCAGCAGAGTAGTTTTAGATTAGGGACAGGTGGGAAGGTAGGGAGGGTGTGAAGACTTAGTGGGATCTTGGTAGATAACTTTATAAGCCTCTTTCTCTTCAGTAGTGACTAGTCTTGCATCTTGCTGTCCTTAAAGGCAGTTCCTAAAATTTCAGTCAATCACTTACATATACCCACAAAACAACATGCAGATCTTCATTTCCCTCAACCTTAATTTGCCCAGTTAATACCTCAATGTTTGTAGCACCACTGTGGTACCTGACACAGTGCTTTGATCTTACCATATGCTCTGTACTGACCTGAAGGAGACCCCAAGAGTCCTTTCTCCCTTTGAGTTTGAATCATAGCCTTGATGTGGCCTTTCTTGTTTTATGTCCTTGTTCCTAATGTAGAAGTGTCTAACTGCTCTTTGGTTGTATTGTGTAGCATTGGGATAAGACTTTAACTGGGTATTCTTGAATTGCTTTTACAATAAACCAATTTTATAATCTTCAAATTTATCAGCTTTTTATATTTGCGTTATTTTTCAGTTAGGGTTCTTAGATCGACCTTTGGTTGGTGGAGCACATTGATTTGGAGTTTCAGAGCTTCCAAAGCACAGTTTGTTGTATTAACTATTTTCTAAATATAAAGCCTTTATAGAAAAGAACATAAGGAAGTGATTTTTCTACAGATAAATTGCAATTTTAAGTATTCATATTAAATAGATGCAGTCTTAATTGTATAATTCAAAATTCAAACCAATCAGTATTGGAACTCAACTACTGCAAAAAGGGAGGCAGTTTCCAGTTATTAACAATTTTGTAGCTTTTGTACATCTGAAAAAAAGTGAGTGCTCAGATGAATTTTTATCTTCACAAGCGTGTTTTTATATGAATTGTGGGTGTGCCTGTATTAACAGTTGTTTTCTCTATCTTGAAAAAGTATTCTCCACATTTAAATGTTTTATATTAGAGAATTTAATGCACACTTGTCAAATATATATATATATATAGTACCAATGTTACTTTTTTTTGTTTTGTTCTAGATGTAAAAGAGCATGCTCATATGTTAGGTACTTACATAAATTGTTACATTTTTTTTCTTATGTAATACCTTTTTGTTTGTTTATGTGGTTCAAATATATTCTTTCTGAAACTCTCCTTGGTTGTGTTTAACAATGGATGTATAAAACTTTCTTTGACTTCTTAATGGTCTTGCAATAGAATAAGTACAAGTAACAAAAGAATATAAAAGGTGATTGCAGTAGTTACTGGTAGGTTGGATGATTAGTTTTGCTTTTTAAGGTTAATTTAAGCAAAACATTTGGCATTTTTGAAGTATGGATGTAACTCTTTGAACTTGTTCTCTTCTCTTCACTTAGATCATCCCTATCATTCTGGTAAGGAAAATTTTGCCACCTTTGTTCTTAAATGACTTTACTACATGTAACAGCAGAGGAATCTGGGAAGAATGCAACACTCTTAAAAATAACCTTGATTTTCTTTTTCCAAAGTCCTCTCATGGTCTCTAAAATAACACATATTTGCAAAAATTATTTGGGCATATCTCATTTTATTGTATGTCATTTCATTGCACTTTGCAGATATTGTGTTTTTTACAAATTGAGGTTTCTGACACACTTGCCTCAACGAAGTCTATTGGTGCCATTTTTCCAGGAGCATATGCTTACTTCATTTCTCTGGGTCACATTTTGGTAATACCTGAAATATTTCAAACTTTATCATTATTACTAATCTGTTATGTTGATCTGTGATCTTTGATGTCACTATTGTGTTTTGGGATGTCACACACTGCATCGATAAATATTGTGTGTTTCTGACCTTTCCACCAAGCTCCACTAATTGACCATTCCCTCATCTCTTTCCCTCTACTCAAGCCTCCCTTTCCCTGAGACACAAAAATATTGAAATTAGACCAGTTAATAACCATTCTATGGCCTCTTAAGTGTTCAAGTGAAAGGAAGAGTTGCATTCCTCTCAAAAATTAGTAATGATTAAGCTTAGTGAGGAAGGCATGTTGAAAGCTGATATAGGCTGAAAGCTAGACCTCTTCTACCAAACAGTTAGCCAAGTTGTGAATGCAAAGGAAAAGTTCTTGAAGGAAATTGTAAGTGCTACTCCAAGGAAGATACAAGTGATAAGAAAGTCAAACGGCCTTATTTCTGATATGGAGAAAGTTTTAGTGGGCTGGATAGAAGTCCAAACCAGCCACAACATTCCCTTAAGCCAATGCCTAATCCCCAGAGCAAGGCTCTAGCTTTCTTCAATTCTGCAAAGGCTGAGAGGAGAAAGAGGGAGAAGAAGAGTTTGAAGCTAGCAGAGGTTGGTTCATAAGGTTCAAGTTAATAAGCCATCTCCAAAACACAGAAGTGCAAGGTAAAGCAGCAAGTAATGATGTAGAAGTTGTGGCAGGTCATCCAGGAGAGCCAGCTAAGATTGTTAATGAAAATGAATACACTAAACAACACATTTTCGATGTAGCCAACCTTCTATGGTAAGATACCATCCAAGACCTTCACAGCTAGAGATGAGAAGGCAACACCTGGCTTCAAAGAATGGGCTGATTCACTGCTAGGAACTAATGCAGCTGGTGACTTTTAAGTTGAAGCCGGTGTTTGTTTACCATTCTGAAAGCCCTAGGGCCCTTAAAAATTCTGCTAAATCTCTGCCTGTACACTCTAATGGGACAACAAAGCCTGGATGACAGCACATCTGTTTGCAACATGATTTACTGAATGTATTAAACATGATTGAAATGACAACAAAGGATTTAGAATATTATATAAATTTAGGTAAAGCAGTGGCAAGATTTAGAGAATTGACTTCCATGTTGAAAGAAGGTCTACGGTCAGTAAAACACTATCAAACAGCTACAGAGAAATCTTTTGTGAAAGGAATAGACCATCGACATGGCAGACTGCATTGTCTTATTTTAAGAAATTGCCACAGCCATCCCAGTCTTCAGCAACGACCACCCTAACCAATCAGCAGCCCTCAGCATCTACCTCTACCAGCAAAAAGGTTATGATTGACTAAAGGACTTGATGATGGTTACCATTTTTTAGCAATAAAATATTTTAAAATAAGTTATGTACATTTTTTAGATATAATGCTATTGCACACTTAACAGACTACAGTATAATATAAACATTATTTTTGTATGCACTGGGGAACCAGAAAATTCATGTGACTCACTTTATTACGGTGGCCTGGAACCAAACCCACAATATCTCTTAAGGTATGCCTGTACTTTTAATTTTTTAAAGCTGTTTTGTTTTAGTAAAATTTGTAGTTTAAAATGTAATCTGAATTAGCAGAATACTGAAGTATGCAGACATTTGGATTTGGGACTGATAGCCTCTAAAGAGAACAGAAGGCTTCCAGAAATTTGAGAAGTATAATAGTCTTACTTAGAACCTGCTATAGGGTAATTTGCATGACCTTTTCCTTAGAAATACCCAAATTTAAACAGTTCAGTAAATGAATTATCCAGCGGAATAAACAGGAAATGGCCTTACAGAGAGAGTGAAAGAGAGAGTAAGAACTAATTATAAAAGGAAGCCAAGATGGTTACTATAGAAGTGATCAGTTGACCGGCGAGATATGTTTAACCTCCCTTGATTTCCATTTTGGAAACAGGTTGCAAAAGAAGAGCAGCTCCAAGGACTCCATCACATTTTCTTACCCTCTAAAATGGCAGCTAGACCCTCCTTGGTCTAGCAACCATCACTTATACTGAAAACCTGGGTATACTGTAGGTAAGTTCTCTGTCATCAGGTAAATAAATACATGTCCTCTCCTTTGAGCCCCAGAGTTCCATAAACACTAGTGCCATCGGGGCAGATAGTTTCTTTGGCAGAGTATCTATAGGATTGTCCCAACCCCACCACCCCCCTTTTTTAAGGAGGTACGAGAGATTGAACCTGGGACCTTGTACATACATGCAAAGCAGGTGCTTGACTACTACGCTAAACCTGCATTTTAAACTGTTGGAATTCAGTCACTTTATTTCAGTTATGAGAAACTTGCTTTTGATGCAACTCTTTCAATTAAAATTTTAAATCATCTGAATTAAAAATCAGATGAGCATTCTGTGACATCTAGTACTAGTCTTTACAGCTCTCAAACACAGTATTTTTGCCATATTATCTGGATACAAAAAGCTCCTATGTAAATAAAATTGATAATTTCCTAACCATGAACATAGTCTTCACATTGGCAGAATCAATACTACCGCAAATGAAAACATTTGCAGGTTGAAGACACTAGCAAACCAAAATGACACTAAGATATTCTTTATTTTAAACAAAACTCTCAAACTGAGACCTAACTTCCAAGTGCCAAAGACCCTGTTAGAATTTAAACACTGGTCTCTTTGTCCTAGACATGCAATATTTGGAGGACTGTGAACAAAAAAGATTTATTTCTATAAAATTTCTTAACAGCTGCTCTGATACTTGAGCAACTTAAAGAAACTCAGGCTTAAACTTGAGTTGTTACTTTGGGAGTTTGATACTGGTTTGCAAAATGGAGTGGACATGGCATGATTCATAATAAAAGGAACCTTTCAATAAAAGAAAATAAGGTCTAAACCAGGAGATTATCCTTAGTTAGCATGGCATTTTGAAAATTTTACACATTGACCTTTTATTTAAAGCTGTTACCCTACTTCTTAGGGTTATGACACACCTTTCCCCATATTTCCTCATGTCTAGTACTGTGTTTCACGTTAGGATTATAGTTCCCATGACCTTCATAGAACGTAGTAAAATAAAATTATGTCTTAAATATCACCTCTTGGTTACATTATAATTCTCATCACAGGCTATTATTAAAAGCCTTTTATGGTGTTTATATCAGTTCCTTTTAAGGATTTGTTTAGTTATAGATTTAGCTTTTATGTTATAGATTTGCAGAGGATTAAAGTGGTGCTATACATGGCCAATTTAAAGAGAAATCAGTTTTCTCCAGCTCTGGGCTAAGTAGCAGAATCTCAGTAAAAAGCATTGCTGCAATTTGAAGATAGCTGCTCACATCAGCAGTGACTGATGGATTAGGATATGTGACTAAAAATCATTCCTCTGAAAAACAGCCTTGTAGCAACTTGTATTTTAAGCACCTCTTCATTCTACTGATTAACAGGTAAGCATATCTGCAGCTAAGTGCATCTCATTGGCTGTTGATCAGCAGGACCTAAATAATGGATGGTTAAATTAAGCACAATTATGTAAGATCCTGTTCACTGGGTGACCATGAATGAAGCTTAGGTTTTTTGAGAGATACAGAAACTCAGGTTCAGGAGCAGCTAGTTCCTGAGAACTTCCTGCCCAAGTTCACTGGGCAGCTTGATATCACACTGGGCAAAACCACCACATGTACAATATCTTCTGAAGACAGCCATTTGCTTTCTTGGTATCTATAGGTCTCTTTAGCTCTAGAAAATAATCACAATGGGACTGGCCAGAGGAGACTGGCATTGAGATTTAGTTCTTTTAAAAATCCAAACCATGAACAACATGTAGCTCTATTTTCTAGGCCAAAGGTTTTCCCATTGAATATAGCAATGGGAGGGAAACGGATTTGGCCCAGTGGTTAGGACGTCCGTCTACCACATGGGAGGTCCGCGGTTCAAACCCCGGGCCTCCTTGACCCGTGTGGAGCTGGCCCACGCGCAGTGCTGATGCTCACAAGGAGTGCCCTGCCACCCAGGGGTGTCCCCGCATAGGGGAGCCCCATGCGCAAGGAGTGCGCCCCGTAAGGAGAGCCGCCCAGCACGAAAGAGTGCAGCCTGCCCAGGAATGGCGCCGCCCACTCTTCGTGTGCCGCTGATGACAACAGAAGCGGACAAAGAAACAAGACGCAGCAAATAGACACAGAGAACAGACAACCGGGAAGGGGGGGAATTAAATAAATCTTAATTTTTAAAAAATGAATACAGCAATGGGATTTGCAGAAACCAGCAGCATCCCATGAACCAGTCAGAAAACTGATGTCTCAGTGGATGGTGGTGATAGGATTACAACATTGAATGTAATTAGTACCACTGCATTTGTATACTTAAATATAGTGAAAGGGGAAATTTTATGCTATATATATCTTAACCACAATAAAATTTTAAAAACAATTTTAAAAGCCCAATACTTTGCTGGGATATGTGTATTCCAGCCACAACAGACCATGTGAGGACACTTGATTGATCTCGAATGGAATGGCAAGTCCTGGCCATGTTTGGAACATTGTTTATGATATGAGCTAAAATTCTGAAACTCTAAACATTTCCTAAATTCTTCCTCATAATTTCATTGTTTTATCCTTCTGCATATTGCACATTTGAAAAAAAAAATACATTCCAATTGAGTTGATACCTTATGTCATCACTTACTGTAGGAATTACGTGAAAATATCATTTACAACTTCATTCTCAGAAACAGGTTATGGGGACCAAAACAAAAATAAGAACATGTGGTAAGCTACATTCTTTAAAAGTGTTATTGCCAAGGACTTCCAGGAAGATGGAAGATTAAGGAGGCAGAGGAATGAGTTCTCTCCCAGAAAAATAGCAAGAGGACAAGCAGAGAATGTCTGGAAAGGGTGTACTGGGGCTTACAATACCAGGGGAGGCTAGACACCACCCAGAAGGGAGAGGGGTGAAGGGAAGGAGTCTCAGTTAACTAGAAAAATTTCCATGAGTAAAGCTGCAGGAGCAGCTGCTGGCACGTATCCCCCACCCTTGTAGCAAACAAAAGCAGATTCTCCAACCCCTGGCAGGGGGCGGTGGACTGAAGAGTTGAAGCAGTCCTCTTCCCCAATAGAGAAGAGAAGGAGGGAGGCAGCCTACAACAAATTAAGGTTTTGGCCAACAGAACTTGGTGTGCTGCATTGGAGGGGTCCCACATTCCAGACCAGTCTTTGTCTTTCTTGCATTAAGCTCTTTTATTTTGTGATAATGCATTCTTTAGGGAAATAATTCTTATTTAAAGGCGTATTATAACACAACAAAAGGCATAACATCGCATATCAAAATTTATGGGATGCAGCAAAAACTGTACTGAGAGGGAAATTCATAGTCATAAGTTCATACATCAAAAAAGAAAAGCTAAACTCAAAGACCTAACTGCACATATGGAGGAATTATTAAAAACAAACAAACAAAAATACCCCAAAGGAAGAAGAAAGAAAGATCAGGGCAGAACTAAATGAAATAGCACTAGATAAAAATTAAGAGCTGGTTCTTTGGGAAGATAATAAAATTGACAAACCCTAAACTAGACTAACAAAGAAACAATATGCAAATACACAAATTATGAAATGAGAAAGTGGATAGCACCACTGATCCCACAGAAATAAAGGCTATCATAAGAGGATATTTTGGAAAAACTATACACCAACAAGAACAATTTAGAGGAAATGGACAAATTCCTAGAAACACATAAGCAGCTTACACTGATGAAAGAAGAAATTGATTTCAACAAACCAATCACAAGTAAAGAGTAGAATCAGTCATTAAAAACCTCCCAACTAAGAAGAGGCCTGGACCAGACAGCTTCACAGGTGAATTCTACCAAACATTCCAGAAAGAGCTAATGCCAATCTTGCTTAAACGCCTTCAAAAAATCAAAATAGAGGGGACATTGCCTAACACATTCTATGATGCCAACATTACCCTAATACCACAGTCAAACAAAGACACCACAAGAAAGGAAAATTACAGACCCATCTCTCTAATGGACCTAAATGCAAAAATCCTCAAAAAAATACTTGGTAGTTGTATTCAACAACACATCAAATGAATTACACACCAAGTGGGTTTCATCCCTGCTATGTCAGGAAGGTTCAACATAAGAAAATAAATCAGAGTTAATACACCAAAAAAACAGATCAAAGAAAAAAAGATCACATATCTATAGACACAGAGCATTTGACAAAATACAGCACCTTCTCTTGATAAAAAACACTGCAAAAGATAGGAAAAGAAGGAAACTTTTTATCTAAAGAGTATATTTGAAAAACCCACAGCTAACATCCTTTACAATGGTGAAATCCTAAAATCTTTCCCTAAGATCAGGAACAATACAAGAATGCCCACATCACCCCTCCTATTAAACATTGTGTTAGAAGTACTTGCTCAAGCACTGAGGCAAGAACCAGATATAAAAAGAATCCAAATTGGAAAGGAAGAAGTCAAAAGTTCACTATTTCCAGATGACATGATCCTATACATAGAAAGCTCTGGGAAATCTACAGCAAAGCTTCTAGAACTTATAAATGAGTTCAGTAAAGTTGCAGGCTATAAGATCAATGTGCAAAAATCAGTAGCATTTCTGTAATAATGAGCAATCTGAAGAAATCAAGAAACCTGGCTCAGTGTGTCCGTCCATCCGCCATCATGCCGATGTTCATCGTGGACGCCAACGTGCCCCGTGCCTCCGTGCCGGACGGGCTCCTCTCCAAGCTCACCCAGCAGCTGGTGCAGGCCACAGGCAAGCCGGCTCAGTACATCACAGTGCACGTGGTCCCAGACCAGCTCATGGCCTTTGGCGGCTCCAGCGAGCCGTGCACGCTCTGCAGCCTGCACAGCACCGGCAAGATCGGCAGTGCGCAGAACCACTCCTACAGCAAGCTTCTGTGCGGCCTGCTGGCCGAGCACCTGCGCCTCAGCCTGGACAGGATCTACATCAACTACTATGACATGAACGTGGCCAATGTGGGCTGGAACAGCTCCACCTTCACCTGAGTGCTGCACCGCCCTACCCGGCCCCGCTGTCCACAGTGTTCCCTGCCCGCCCGGCCCCCATGACCCCCACTTCCCGTCGGGAGAAATAAACGGTTCAGAGACAAAAAAAAAAAAAAAGAAACCTAAACCATTTACATTAGTAAATTTTAAAAAATCAAATACCTATAAATTTAAAGATGTAAAAGACTTAAAACACAGAAAACTACATACCACTGCTAAAGGAAATTAAAGAAGACTTAAATAAATGGAAGAATATTCCCTGTTCATGGATAGGAAGACTAAATATCATTAAGATCTCTATGCTACCCAAACTCATCTACAGATTTAATGCAATCACAATAAAAATCAATACAGCATTCTTTTTAATGAACTAGAAAAACTATGAAATTTATTTGGAAAGGAAAGAGGCTCCAAATAGCCATAGACAAATTGAAAAAGAAAAATGAAATAACTTTAAAACATACTACAAAGCTACAGTGGTCAAAACGGCATGGTATTGGCATGAGGATAGACATAGTAACCAATGAATCCAAAGTGAGAGTTCTGATGTAGATCCTCACATCTGGTATTTGACAAGGCCACCAAGCCACCCAACTGGGAGAAAATGGCCTCTTCAACAAATGGTGCTTGGAGAACTGGATATCCATATGCAAAAGAATGAGAAAGGATTACCACCTCACACTGTATACACAAATTAACTCAAGATGAGTCAAAGACTTAAATATAAGCCAAGACCATAAAGACCTTGGAAAACAATGTAGGCAAGCATCTACAGGACCTTGTGATAGGAAATGGCTTAATAAGCTTCACAACCAAAGCACAAGTAGCAAAAAAAAAAAAAAAAAAAAAGGAACCTCCTCAAAATTAAATCCTTTTGCACATCAAAGGAGTTTATCAAGAAAGTGAAAAGACAGCCTACCCAATAGGAGAAAATACTTGGTAACCATATATCTGATAGGAGACTAATATCCAGCATATAAAAAGAAATCATGTATCAAAAAGACAATTCATTTTTAAAATGGGCAAGAGATTTGAACAGATGGTTCTCCAAAGAAGAAATACAATTAAAAAAAAAAAAAAAAGAAGAAATACAAATGGTAAAAAGCACATGAAAAGATGCTCATCATCACTAGCTATTAGGGAAATGCAAATCAAAACTAAAATGAGATACCATCTTACACCCATTACACTGATGGCTAATAAACAGAAGTCTGCAAGTGTTGGAGAGGATATGGAAGAATGGGAACCCTCATCCACTGCTGGTGTGAATGCAGAAGAATCCAGTCATTCTGGAGGACAGTTTGGCAGTTTCTCAAAAAACTAGCTATAGATTTGCCATATGACCCAACAATTCCACTGCTGGGTATATACCCAGAAGAATGGAAAACAAGGACACAAACTGATATATGCACACCAGAGTTCATAGCAGTGTTATTCACTATTGCGAAAAGTTGGAATCAACCCAAATGCCCATCAACAGATGAATGGATAAACAAATATATACATACAATGGAATACTACTCAGCTGTAAGAAGGAATATGGGCTAACACAGATAAATCTTGAGGACCTTATGTTGAGTGCAGTAAGCCAGGCATTGAAGGACAAATACTACATGACCTCTCTGATATGAATTAAGCAAATCAAGCTGTCTCAGCTAGAGACTGGATGATAGGTTTACAGAGAATTGGGGGGAGTGGTGGAGAGGAAGATAGTGAGCTGATGCCTACATGGGTGAAATCTATGATAAAGTGGAGGTAAGTAGTCGTGCAGGGAAGGGATAAGATGGGGGCATAGGGATACTATTGGGTGGGCCTTTGCAGTCTTGAGGGGTCTAGAGTTGGGAGGATAGGTCAGATGATCCTTGGAATTGGGAGAGTTTGGGGGAAGCAGGTGAATAAGAGATTGTCAGGTATGTGGTTGAAACTAAATGTTGAGAAATCTTGAGAAAACCTAATAAGGGTTCCTTGTTGAAGGTGTTTGATGGGGGCATCTAGCAAAGGGTGCATCTGGGACAAGCTTCTAGTGAGTGTGAGTGCTCATTTTCCCATAGTGTGTTTTATCATTGGGTGGAGAACCACGCAATGAGCGGGAAGGTAGTGTACCACCATCCTGGGGAGGCCTGATGTTCTGAAACGGAAGGGTGTCCCTCAAGAGCATGGGTAGCTCCCAACTGGGGAGGACAGACTAGTGTGTCAAGCCCCCAGCATTGTTGCAAGTATCCATGAATCTGGTCCTTCAAGCAGTGAAGCTTGGTTGTCACTGTGGGCCCCAAGGGGAGGGGGAGAAAGGAATAGACTAGATGGAAAAGGGGGTAATTGGGGGGCAATGGAAATATTCCACAAGATCATGCAATGATGGATATAGGCCATGTTTGATTTCACCAAAAATTTATAAAAGTGTATAGTCTAAAATGTAAACAATAATGTAACTAAAAATCTAGAAAAGTGTACAGTCTAAAATATAAACTGTAATGTAAACCAAAATGGAACCATGGTTAGTAGCTGTGTTTCAATATATGTACATCAGCTGTAGCAAATATGACATCCACAGGTAAAAAGATAATTGCTGGGGAAGGGGGAAAAAGTTTGATGTTGAGTATTTGGGAGTCCCCTATATTGTAAATGAGACTTTACTGTGATCTATAACTTTTTTGAAACAAAATTTAAAATTAAAGGATGTAGACACTGAGGAAGGAATGGAACAGATTGCCTTGCCACTGTTCATAGAGGGCAACACCTATTACAGTGATGAAAGGCAAAATGTCAAAGTTTTATGGTATTTTTTTATTTTTTAATACCCCAACTTATTTTTTACTTTAGTTTTTCTGAATTAGTGTGTATTCTATTTCTAATCAGTAAATTTATCATTACTATTTCATTTTCCTACTAATTGAACTTCGCAATATATAAGGCTTCATTTTTGAAGAAGTTTTGGATCACAGAGGGGTTCAACTATGGCAAGGGAGTAGCACCAGTGTGAGGTGTCATTGATGGGGAACATACGATTGGGAGGGAGTTCTCCAGGGCATGCATATAGGGAATATAAAAAGTTCGGATATTTGTTGGGTATTGTCATACCAGGTAGAGTTATACATGACAACTGTGCGAGTGTTCAGTTCATTGCTGGGGGAGCTCTGTCACATTCCCCAATGGAATAGCAAAAATCCCCCAAGTGCAAGGGCAAAAAACAGTGAAGAAGTATGGTCCAATGATGGGCTCTTGATACTGATGACTATGCTTAGGAGCCTGTGTGCTTGAAATTTCAACTAGGCCTAGAGCTGCAGGGTGCCTAAGAGTTACCTCCTGAGAGCCTCCATCTTGCTCAAATGAAGCCACTCTCTAAGCCAAACTCAGCATGTAAATGCTTTACCTTACCCACAGTTGTGGGACATTACTCCCAGGGATGAGCCTCCCTGGCACCAAGGGATTACTACCAATCACCAGATGGTAATGTAACTAGAAAAAGACCTTGAATAAAAGGGGAAAATGGTAAAGAGAAATGAGTTTATATGGCTGAGACTTCAAAATGAGTTGGGAGGTCATCAGAGTGGTTGCACTTAGCACATCTCGGCAGGATTCCAGGGACAGCCTAAGTAGATAATACCCCAGGTACTGGTGCTCCTGAGGGCTACAGAGACACACAGGTTCTACAGTTATGGCATATTGCTCTGGAGTTCATTGCCTTGCCAGGGGCTCTACTTTGGAATTTGTGCTCCTGAGTGTGATGGCATTGGACTCAGACATGACCTTTCAACACATGCCTCTTCTGTCACTTTTACTGAACCTGTGTTTGGTGGTGGGGTTGGTGTATACTCAGGAGACTTGAATCTATGGACTGGCCATATGCAGCTGGACCCTGACGCTCAGCAAAATTGCAACACCTACTATTTGGTTCGTTGGACTAACCCAGGTCACCTAACAGGAAGGTGAGGGTGGCCAACCACCACACCAGGGAACTGAGAGTGTCTACAACTTCAAGCAGGAGAATCACATCCATCAGCCATGTGGGATTTAAGCCCCCTCTCGATTTAGAAGTGGAGTGGACATCACCATCCCAGGGTCCACAGGATGGAGGAATAAAATATGTATTAGAGTGGATTTATTGGTATTCTATAGAACTATTGTGACTCTAGCAATTGAAGAAGAAATTGTATCATTGATGTGGAGTTGCTGAGGTAGGGAGAGGGTAGAAGAGGTGTGATGTGGGGGCATTTTTGGGACTTGGAATTGTCCTGAAAGATATTGCAGGGACAGATGCAGGGTGTTATATGTCCTGCCATAATCCACTGAATGGACTGGGGGAGAGTATAAACTACAATGTAAACTATAATCCATGCTGTGTATTAGTACAACAAAATGTATTCACCAAATTCAATGAATGTGCCACGATGAAAGAGGTTGTTGATGTGGGAGGAGTGGGATGGGGAGGGTGGGGTTTAAGAGAACCTCTTATATTTTTTAATGTAACATTTTTTGTGATATATATATATACATATATTTTTTTTAAACAAAAATTTTAAAGGCATATTATAAGCCAAAAATGTCTTTTAGAAAAGTACAAAGTTGGAGGACTCTTCAATCTTTAAAGCATATTTGCTTATCCACAGTGGTAAAAATAGCATGGTACTGGCATAAAGACAGACAGATTGACCATTGGAACTGAAGAACTCAGAAATAGACCCTCATATCTACAGTCAAGTGATTTTTTTTTTAAAGATTTTATTTATTTAATTCCCCTCTCCTCCCCCAGTTGTCTGTTTTCTGTGTCTTTTTGCTGCGTCTTGTTTCTTTGTCCGCTTCTGTTGTCGTCAGCGGCACGGGAAGTGTGGGCGGCGCCATTCCTTGGCAGGCTGCTCCCTCCTTCGTGCTGGGTGGCTCTCCTTATGGGTGCACTCCTTGCGCATGGGGCTCCCCTACGCGGGGGACACCCCTGTGTAGCACGGCACTCCTTGCGCGCATCAGCACTGCGCTTGGGCCAGCTCCACACGGGTCAAGGAGGCCTGGGGCTTGAACCGTGGACCTCCCATGTGGTAGACGGATGCCCTAACCACTGGGCCAAAGTCTGTTTCCCAAGTGATTTTTGAGAAGGCTGTCAAGCCTACCCAACTGGGCCAGAAGAGTCTATTCAACAAATGGTGCTGGGAGAACTGGATAGCCATATCCAAAAGAAAGAAAGAAGACCTATATCTCATACCTTATACAAAAGTTAACTCAAGGGAAATGGATTTGTCTCAATGGATAGAGCATACGCCTACCAAATGGGAGGTCCAGGGTTCAAACCCAGAGCCTTCTGTCCCATGTGGTGAGTTGGCCCATGCGCAGTGCTGGTGTGAACAAGGAGGGCCATGCCCGCATGGGTGTCCCCCGCATAGGGGAGCTGCACACACAAGGAGTGCACCCTGTAAGGAGAGCCACCCTATGTGAAAAAAAGTGCAGCCTGCCTAGGAATGGTGCTGCACACATGGAGAGCTGACACAGCAAGATGACGCAACAACAAAAAAAGAGTGATTCCTGGTGCCGCTGACAAGAATACAGTGGACACAGAAAAACACAGTGAGTGGACAGAGAGCAGACAACTGGGGGGGTGGTGGTGAGGAGAGAAATAAAAAAATAGATGTTAAAAAAGAAAAATTAACTCAAAATGGATTAAGAACCTGAATGCAAAAGTGACAATCATAAGACTCCTAGAAGAAAAAGTAGGAAAACATCTTCAAGAGCTTGTGGTAGGGGACGCGGACTTGGCCCAATGGATAGGGTGTCCACCTACTACATGGGAGGTTTGTGGTTCAAACCCTGGGCCTCCTTGACCCATGTGCAGCTGGCCCATGCACAATGCTGATGCGCGCAAGGAGTGCCGTGTCACACAGGGTGTCCCCGGCATAGGAGAACCCCTCACGCAAGGAGCGTGTCCCGTAAGGAGAGCCACCCAGTGCAAAAGAAAGTGCAGCCTGCCCAAGAATGGTGCCACACACACGGAGAACTGACAAAAAAAGATGATGCAACAAAACAAAAAACAGATTCCCAGTGCTGCTGATAAGGATAGAAGCGGTCACAGAAGAAGACACAGTAAATGGACACAGAGAGCATACAACTGGGAGGGAATGGGGAAGGTCAGAGAAATAAATTAATAAAAAAAAAAGCTTGTGATAAGTGGTAGTTTCTTGAACATTACATTGAAAGCATGAGCAACAGAAGAAAAAAAAAGATAAATGGAATCTCCTCAAAATTAAACACTTTTGTACCTCAAAGTGCTTTTGAAAAGGTTGAAAAGGCAGCCAACTTAGTGGGAGAAAATATTTGAAAATCAAACATCTGATAAGGGCTTAATAGCCATGCTATATAAAGAGGTACTACTACAACACTATAAAAAGACAAAATACTTAATTTTAAAAATTGTCAAAGGACTTGAATAGACATTTGTCCAAAGAAGAAATACAAATATTGAAAAAAAAACACACAAAGAAATGTTCAACATCATTAGTGATTAGTAAAATGCAAATCAAGATATCATTTCACACCTATTAGAATGGCCACTGTTAAGATGTCAAAAAACTACAAATGTTGGAGAGGATGTGGAGAGAAGGAATACGTTTTCACTCTTTTTGGGAATGTTGAATAATACAGCCCCTGCAGATCACTGTTTGGCAGTTTCTAAGGAAGCTGAATATAGACTTGTCATGTGACCTGGAAATACCCCTACTAGGTATATACCTGGAAGAACTGAGAGCAGTGACATGAACAGACAACTGCACACAGATATGACAGTGGCAATACAATTGCCAAAAGTTGGAAATAATCCAGGTGTCCATCACCCAATGAGTGGATAAACAAATTGTGGTGTATACACATGGTGGAGTATTATTCAGCTGTAAGAAGAAATGAAGTCGTGAAGCATATGACAACATGGATGAACCTGGAGGACATAATGTTGAGTGAAGCAAGCCAGACGCAAAAGGACAAATACTGTATGATTGTGCTATTTTGAACTAAATATATTGTTTAAAATCATGGAGCTAATCATTAGAATATAGGTCACTATAAAATAGAAGGAGGGTAGAGAATGGAAAGATGAGGTTTAATCTATGCAGAATTAGTAAAAGGGTTGTAAATCATTGGAAATGAATAGAAAAGGTGAAAGCACAAGTTTAAGGACATGTATATGACTAGAAGGAAAGCTAAAATATGCAACATGGGACTATAATATAGTGAAATCTCATGTGAAACATGAGTATGGGTATTGTCGCATATATAAGACTTTACAGGATGTAAATACAGATAAACTAGACACATGGAAATGGAATCAAGACTTTGCAGCAGGGGAGATATGGAGAGATTGAGAGGTGATAAGTTTTTTGTCTTTTTAATATAATTATTGGAGTGTTAAGGTGCTCTGGTGGTGGTTGAGTGATGGGTGCACAACTTTGAGATTGTGCTAGATCCCATTGCTTGTACAGTTTGGATAGATTTGTTAATATGTGTCAATAAAGTTTATTTGTTTAAAAAAAACAGCTGTTAGTAGAGACAAGGAAGCTCATTATATACTATTCAAAGGGGCCGTTTACCCAGAGGAAGTAACAATTGTAAGTTTATATGCACTTAATCAGGATGCCCCAAATTACATGAGTCAAACACTGACAAAACGAAGGGAGAAATACATGTCTGTTCAATAAGTTGAAGACTTCAATACACCACTCATATCATTGGGTAGATCATCTGCACAGGGGATGAATAAAGAAACAGAGATATTGGATAATATGATAAAAGAACTAAATCTTTATACACACACACACACAACATTGCATTCCAAGCAGCCCATTCTTCTCAAGTGCTCATGGATCATTCTCCAGGATAGACCATATGATGGATCACAAAGATCTCTATTTAAAAGATTGGAATTATACAAAGCACTTACTCCGATCATAATGTATTAAAGCTGGAAATCAACACCAGGTAGGAAAAGGCAAAACTCACAAATATATGGAGATTAAACAACACTAATAATCAGTGGGTCCAAAAAATGGCAAGATAAATCAATATCTTGAGATGAATGAAAATGAGGACACAACACAGCAGAACTTATGGGATTCAGGAATACAATGCTGAAAGGAAATTTTATAGCCCCCAATGTGTACATTAAAGAAAAGATGATGGGACTTCCAAGAAGATGGTGGACTAGAAAGACATGGGATTCTCTTCTCAGAAAAAGTGCTACAGGACAGGCAGAAATGGCCTGGAAAAAAATATAAGGTTTGGGACAACTGAGGAAGATTGGACATTGCCCAGAAGAGCGAGACAAAGGAAAAGAATGACAAAGGCAAAATTGTGAGTTAAAAGTGGTGGCTGCTACAGACAAAGGGGGCCCAAGGGATCCACCTCCCCAGGAAAGAGGAGAGAAAGGGACACAGCCTAAGACTGACTCAGCTTTTAACCCACAAATTCGGTCTGCTGTGTCCCACAAGCCCTTCCAGACTGGGTAGAGCTGTGCCATTGTTTGCCCTGGGAGCCAGTTATGGATTAAAGAGATCCAACCTTCCCATTCTTCCTCTTTGCTAATGAAGATTGATTGTTGAGGATGCAGAGGAGAGTGCAGTTATTTCCAATGCAGGGAAAAGGTAGGGGGCTGCCAGCAAAGGTTGGAGAATTGCCTCTGAGAAAATTAGAATTACAAGGCTCTTAGCCTCTGGGCAGGACAATCCAGTCTGTGTTTCAACAAACACACTCTGGCAAGGCATTGAATGGAGAGGGCTGCCAAAACATGCCTTCTGCTTGCATACCAATGAAGTGCACATGAGGAAATTAAAAGTAAATAAGGAAGTGGGTCTGTAACTCATTACTGGGTCCGGAGCCCAGTTTTGAGCAACTAATGGGAACAATCCTAAAGACCCTGATTGAACCAAGAATCAAAGTACAGCTAACACATAGCCTCCTGCAACTAAATCCCTATTAAAGAGAGAGAAATTGAGCATCTGAGTGAACTCTATATCATAATCAGATGCCTAGACATGAGCAAAAAAAATTATGAATCATACTAAGAAAATGGAAGACATGGCCCAAGAAAGGACTATATCAAAGCCCCAGAAGAGAAACAGAATTTAAAACAACAAATTAACTACATAAATTTCCAAAATTAATGCATTGAAAGAATTTGACTAAAGAGATAAATGACATCAAGAAGACATTGAGCAAGCACAAAGAACAATTTGAAAACCTGAATAGAAAAGTAACAGAGTGCATGAGAGTGAAAGATGCAATAGGTGAGATTAAAAAACACATTAGAGGCATACAACAGCAGATTCAGAATGATAGAAGAAAGAATATGTAGTCCTGAAGACAGAACAGCTGAAAGTGAAGAAAGAAAATAATGGAAAAAAATTGAGCACAGGCTCAGGGAGATGAATAACAGCATGAAAAGCAACAATATATGTGTCATGGGAGTGTCCGAAGAGAAGGGAAAAGGGGCAGAAAGAATATTTGAGGAAATAATAGCTGAAAATTTCCCAACTCTCACAAAAGAAATGAACTTACATGTCTGAGAAGTGCAGCATACTCCAATCAGAATAAATGCAAATAGAACTACTCCAAGACACATACTACTCAGCATGTCAAACGTCAGACATAAACAGGAAATTCTGAGAGGGGCAAGAGAGAAGCAAACCATCACATAAACAGGATGCCCAATAAGACTTAGTGAAGATTTCTCATCAAACATGGAGGCAAGAAGTAGTGGTATGATACAGTGAGGATACTGAAAGAGAAAAACTGCCAGCTGAGAATTCATAATCCAGCAAAATTGTCCTTCAAATCTGAAGGTGAGTATAAAATTTCCATAAACAAACAGTAACTAAGAGAGTTCATAAAAATGAATCCACCTTTACAGGAAATATGAAGGGAAACTTTAGAGCCTGAAAGAAAAAGTCAGGAGAGAGAGGCTTGGAGGAGAATATAGAAGAAAGAATAGCAGGGAAGCAGACTTGGCCCAATGGATAGGGCATCCACTGGGAGGTCCGCAGTTCAAACCCTGGGCCTCCTAAACCCATGTGGAGCTGGCCCATGGACAGTGCTGATGTGCGCAAGGAGTGGTGTGCCACACGGGTGTCCTGCGTGTAGGGGAGCCCCACACACAAGTAGTGCACCCAGTAAGGAGAGCTGCTCAGCACGAAAGAAAGTGCAGCCTACCCAAGAATGGTGCCGCACACATGGAGAGCTAACACAGCAAGATGAGGCAACAAAAAAGAGACACAGATTCCCGGTGCCGCTGATAAGGATAGAAGCGATCACAGAAGAACACACAGCGAATGGACACAGAGAGCAGACAACTGGTGGGGGGGGGGGGGGTGCAAATAAAAAATAAATCTTGAAAAAAAAAAAAAGCGGAAAGGAAAACCAAAAGAGGAAGAAAACAGACAAAAATAAGATATGACATATGAAAACCCAAGAATAAAATGGTGGAAGTAAATAACATTTATGGTAATATCATTGAATGTGAATGAATTAAACTCCCCTATCAAAAGATATAGGCTGACTGAATGGATGAAAAAAACATGAGCCATCCATATGCTGCTTAAAAGACCCTTACCTTAGACCCAGGGATACAAGCCAACTGAAAGTGAAAGGTTGAAAAAAGATACTTTACACAAATAGTAATAAAATAACACTAATATCAGAGAGAACAGACTTTAAATGCAAAAAATTTAAAAAGCTACAGAAGGCCATTATAAATCAAAGTTACTGTCAACCAGGAAGATATAACAATCATAAATATCTATGTACCTGATCAGGATGCCCCAAAATACATGAGGCAAACTCTGGCAAAACTGAAAGGAGAAATAGACCCTTTATAATAATTGTTGGAGACTTCAACATCATTAGATAGAACAACTACACAGGGCATAAACAAGGAAATAGAGAACTTAATATGATAAATGAATTAGACCTAAGAGACATATACAGAATGTTGCACCCAAACTCAGTGGGTTATACAGTCTTTCAAGTGCCCGTGGATCTTTCTCCAGGAAAGAACACATGGCACAATGCAGCTCTCAGTAAGTATAAAAATAATGAAACTATACAAAGCAACTTCTCAGATCATAATGGAATGAAATTGGAAATCAATAATAGGAAACAGGTAAATTCGCAAATGTGTGGAAGCTAAAGAACACACTCCTAAATAGTAGGTCAAGGAAGAAATTGCAAGTGATATCAGTCAATATACTGAAACAAAAGGAAACTAGAACACAACCTACCAAAACTTAGGGGATACTGAGAAAGCAGTCTTTTGAGGGAAGTCTATAGCCCTAAATGTCTATATTAAAAAAGAAGGAAGAACTAAAATCAATTATATAATTGAACAACTGGAGAAACTAAAAAAGAACAGCAAGCCAATTCCAAAGCAAGCAGAAGAAAAGAAATAAATAATAAAGATTAGAGCAGAAATAAATGAAACAGAGAAAAAGAAAACAAAAAACAACAAAACCAAAATCTGCTTCTTTGAGAAGCTAGACTAACAAAAAACAAAAGAGCCAAGATGCAAATAAATAGAAATCAAACATGGGAAGTTATGACTGGCCCCACAGAAATAAAAAGAATTGTAAGAGAATATTAGGAGAAACTGTATGCCAACAAACTGGACCAACCTTGATGAAATGGACATATTCCTAGAAATGCACAAACAACTAACAATGATGCTACAAGAAATACAAGAACTTAACAAACTAATCACATTTAAATTAAATCCATCATCAAAAATCTCCCAGCAAAGAAAAATCCAGGACTAGATGGCTTCACAGGTGAATTCTACCAAGCATTTCAAAAAGAATGAATGCCAATCCCATTTAAACTCTTCCAAAAAATTGAAGGGAGGGAAAATAACCCAACACATTTTATGAAGCCAATTTCACCCTAATGCTAAACCCAGATAAAGACAACACAGAAAAAGAAAATTACAGACCAGTCTCTCTAATGAGCATAGATGCAAAATTTTTCAACGAAATACTTGCAAATGGAATCTAACAGCATATCAGAAGATTTATACATCATGACGAAATGGGATTTATTCCTGGTGTGCAAGGCTGGTTCAACATAAAATCAATGTAATACACCACATTAACAAATTGAAGGAATAAAAACACATTATCTCAATCAATGCAGAAAAGTTATTTGAGAAAATCCAACATCCTTTCTTGATAAGAACTCTTCAAAAGATAGGAATAGAGGGAAAATTCCTCAATATGATAAAGGGCCTATATGAAAAAACCCAGAGCCAACATCGTATTCAATGGTGAGAGGCCGAAAACTTTCCTGGTAAGATCGGAACAAGAGGATACCCACTTTCACCACTGTTATTAAACACTATACTAGAGTAATTGGACAAGAAAACAAAGGCATCCTTATAGGAAAAAAGGAAGTAAAACTCACTATTTGTGGATGACATGATCCTATATTTAGAAAATTCTGAAATGTCTGTGACAAAGCTACTTGAGATAAAAATGAGTTCAGCAAAGTGGCAGAATACAAGATCAACACACAAAATTCAGTAATGTTTTTCTACACTTGTATTGAACAACCTGAGGAGTAAATCAGGGAAAAAATTCCATTTACAATAGCAACAAAAAGACTGAAATAACTAAGAATCAATTTAACCAAAGAAATAGAGGAGCTATATGCAGAAAAGTACAAAACAGCTAAAAGAAATCAATGAAGACCTAAACAAATGAAAAGGCAGTCCATGTTAATGGATTGGAAGACTAAATATCATGAAGATGGCAATCCTACCCAAACCAATTTATAGATTCAATGCAATACCAATCAAAATTCCAACAGAGTACTTTACAGAAATATAAAAGGCAATTACAAATTCATTTGGAAGGGAAAGTGCACCCAAACAGCCAAAAGCATTCTAAAAAAGAAGAGTGACAGGGAAGCAGACGTGGCTCAACTGATAGAGTGTCCACCTACCATATGGAGGGTCCAAGGTTCAAACCCAGGGCCTCCTGACGTGTGTGGTGAGTTGGCCCATGCGCGGTCCTGCCACGCACAAGAAGTGCCATGCCACACGGGTGCCCCCGTGTAGGGGAGCCCCATGCACAAGGAGTGCACCCGCAAGGAGAGCCACCCTGCATGAAAAAAAGCACAGTCTACCCAGGGGAGGCACCACACACTAAAGAGAGCTGATGCAGCCAAATGATGCAACAAAAAAAGAGATGCAGTTTCCAAGTGCTGTTTGATAATAAAAGCGCACACAGACAAACAGCAAATGGACACATAGAGCAGACAACAGGGTGGAAGGGGAAATAAATAAAATAAACCTTTAAAAAAAGAATGACATAGAATGACTTTCACTGCCTGGCCTTGAAACATATTACAAAGCTGCCATGGTCAACACAGCATGTTACTGGTATATATATAGACACATCAATCAGTGGAATAGAATTGAAAGTCCAGAAATAAACCCTCACCTCTATAGCTAACTGGTTTTTGACAAGACTACAAAGTCCATGCTAACAGACAAAATAGTCTCTTCAAAAAATGGTGCTTGCAAAATAGGACATCTATAACCCAAAGAGTGAAAGAGAACCCCTATCTCATTCTCTATACAGGAATTGACGCAAAATGGATCAAAGAGCTAAATATAAAAGCCAGTATGATAAAAGTACTAGAAAAAAAATGTAGGGAAACATCTCAAAGATCTTGTGGTAGGAGGTGGTTTCTTACACTGAAACATGAGCAACAAAAAGAAAAATTAGGTAAACGGGAATGCCTCAAAATTAAGCACTTTTGCACCTCAAGGGATTTTGTCACAAGGGTCAAAGGCAGCCAACTCAACTGGAGAAAACACTTGGAAACCACATGTCCAATAAGGGTTTATTTTCCATGATATTATAAAGAGATGTTAAAACTCAAGTAAAAAGACAAATGACCCAATTTAAAAATGGACAAAAGACTTGAATAGACATTTGTCCAAAGAAGAAATACAAATGACAAAGAACAAAACAAAACACATAAGAAATGTTCAGCATTACTAATGAGTCAGGAAATGCAAATGAAAACTACAATGCGATATCATTTCACAACTATCAGAATGGCCACTATTAAAAAAGACAGAGAACCCCAAGTGTTAGAAAGGATGTGGAGAGATAGGGATGCTTATTCACTGTTGGTGGAAATGTAGAATAGTACACCCACTGTGGAGGACTCTTTGACAGTTCCTAATGATGTTGAACATAGATTTGCCACATGACCTTGCAATGTCTCTACTGGTTATATACCAGAAGATCTGAGAGCAGTGACACAGACACCTGCACACTGATGTTCATAGCAATGTCATTTATGATTGCCAAAAGTTTGAACAACCCAGATGTCCATCAACTGATGAATGGATTAACAAACTGTTAAGTAATCCCACAATGGAGTATTATGCTGCTATAAAGAGAAATTAAGTCATAAAGCATATGACAACGTGGATGAACCTGAAGGACATTATGTTGAGTGCAGCAAACCAGGCATGAAAGGACAAATACTGTATGATTGTGCTATTATGAACTAAATATATTGTGTAAACTCATGGAGTTAATAACTTAAATTTGGGTCACCAGAAAATAGAATGATGTTAGTGAATGGAAAGCTGAGGGTTAACTTCTGCAGAATTGGTAAAAAAGGAGGTGTGTTAATCTTTGGAAATAATAGAAAAGGTGAAAGCCCAACATAATGTTTGTAACTAGCAGTACTATTATGTGGGAATAAAAGTGGTTTAAAGGGAAAGTCTAAGGTCATGTATGCTACTAAAAGAAAGGCTAAAAAATGTAAGTTGGGAATGTAAAGCATAATAAAACCACATGTGAAATAGGAATATGGGTAAAATTGCATATATGACTGTCTCTCTTTGAAACTGAACAAATGTATGTTAATACTATTCAGCAGTAAAAAGGAATGTAGTTCTGATACATGCGACAACATGAATAAACCTTAAAGACCCCAGGTTGCGTGAAAAATGCCAGACACAAAAGGGCAAATATTGTATGATCTTACCAATATGAAATAATGTAAGTAAACTCATAGGTCAGATTCTAGAATATAGATCACTAGGGGATGTGGTGGGAATAGTGGATAGGAAGTTAAGGCTTAAAATGTACAGAGTTCCTATATAGAAAGATGGAACTGTTTTAGTAATAGATGTTGGTGATCATAGCACAATATTTTTAATGTAATTAACAGCACTGGAATATATATGTGAATGTGGTTGAAAGGGGAAATGTTAGTGTATTAGCCAAAGGGATGCTGATGCAAAATACCAGAAATTGGTTGGTTTTTATAAAGGGTATTTATTTGGGGCAGGAGCTTACAGATACCAGGCCATGAAGCGTAAGTTACTTCCCTCACCAAAGTCTATTTTCACGTGTTGGAACAAGACGGCTACTGACGTCTGTGAGGGTTCAGGCTTCCTGGGTTCCTCCCTTCCTGGGGCTTGCTTCTCTTTCCTCTGTGAGCTTATTTCCTGGTGCTCCAGCTTAAGGCTTCAGCATCAAACTTCCAATATCAAAACTCCAACATCAACTCCCCACCCCCCCCAAATCAGTCCTTTGCCATGCCTTTCATCTGGGCCCTAATGATGTGGCCCAGTCAAAGCCCTAGTCATAACTTAATCATGCCCAGGTACAGACCAGATTACAAACATAATCCAATATCTATTTTTGTAATTCATAAGCATATAAAACTGCTACACTTAGGTTGTATATATAGTAATAAAAATCTATGGAACTTCACGACACAAAGAGTGTCCCCTAAATTAAACCATGGACTATTGTTAATAGTACAATTATAAAAATGTTCTTTCATCAGTTTTAAGAAATATACCTCACCAATGCAAGGTGTTAATAAAAGGGGGTATATGGGAACCCTGTATTTTATGCACCATTATTCTGTAAACCCACAGCATCTCCAATTAAAAAAAAAAAGACAACTATAACACTCTTCTCTGTTTCCCATTCCCAGAACTTGTCCTGAACATAGAAACAGCATGCAGATAACTAAAGTAGTGTAAGATACCATCAAATCTAAGGGTAAGGGCAAAGGATTATTGACTAAGATGCACAACAGAGCATCCTTCCAGGAAGAGTGAAGTCCATTTCAAAGTGAATAGAGGGGGCATTCAGATTCCTGTCAATGTGGGAATTTTTTTTTAAGAGTTTATTTTACTTATTTATCCCCGCCCACCCCCCAACCTTGTTGTTTTGTGCTTGCTGTCTGCTCTCTGTGTCTGCTTGTCTTTTCTTTATGAGGCACTGGGAACTGAACCTGAGACCTCCCATGTGGGAAAGAGGCAATCACCTGGGCCACCTCTACTCCCTGCTTTGTTCTCTCTATCATTGTGTTTTCCTCTTTTGTGTCTCCCTGCTACTTCAACTTGTTGCGTCAGCTCGCCACACCAGCTTGTCATGCCAGCTCGCTGTCTTGCTCATCTTCTCCAGGAGGCACCAGGATCCGCACCCAGGACCTCCCATATGGTAGGTGGGAACCTAATTGCTTGAGCCACATCCGCTTCCCAATGTGGGAATTCTAAAGGCAAAGAGGCAGACTCAGTAAAGAGAGGATTCCAAACTTTTGCCTCAGGCTATTCTTGTTAGGAAGGCTAAACTCTCAAAGAGTGCACCAACCAACAGAGAGGCAATTTGCAAAGACATTGGAAGGCATTTTTTACTTTGCTTTGCTTTGTTTTTGTTAGCAGTGGGCACTCAAGAAAATCTCTGTCAGATCACCAGCTGGATACAAACTTAAGGAGCAAAGGGCACATGGACTAACTCAGAGTTGATACATTAAAATATTAAAACGTGAGGTGTGCAACAAAAGATTATATGACAAAGAAACAGGAAATGATAGCTCATCCAAAGGAACAAGATAAAAATTCAGAAACAATCAGTTTTGTTAAAGAGCTAAAGGATACTCTATCTGATAGAGTCCCTTGCTGGGTCTGATACAAATGGACAGACACAGGAAGTGATAGGTCTGTCTTTTAAAAGAAAAGGGTTGTTTGTTTGTGGCTCCCCCTGCCCTGCTGTTGTCTGCTTTTCTGTGTCGGTTTGCTGTGTGTTCTGCGTCTGCTTGTCTTCTTGGCTGTGATTTTTTATCCTGCCATGTGACAGAAAGGAGAAGCCTCAATCAGCTGAGGCCGCTGGGAGAGCTAAGCCGTTTGCTTGATAACTTACAGCTGAGATTGGGAAGAGAGCAGAACAGGTGAGGCTGATCTGGACAGCCAGGAAGGAAACCAGCCCCATGCCAGGAGAGTGAGGCCTACGGGATAATCAACTTTTCCAAATATGACAGAGGCCCAGTAACATTGAGACTGTAAATTGTCCATTGGATTTTGCCGCTAGGAAGTCACTGAAAACTTTGTCAAAAGCAGTTATGGATGGTATCCAGATTTCCTTGGTGTAAATAGTAAATGGAAAGTGAGAAATCTGAGGAACAAATAACCCAGCACTGTCTCTGGTTCTGTAAGTAGGAAGAAGAGAAAAATGATTGTCCCTTCTTTATCCCCATCAGCTGTGGCTTTCCCCTTCCACCCTCATACTGCTGACTTCCAGCCGCCCTCCAGGGGCGCAGGCCTGAGTTGGCTGTGGAGGGGACATGGCCCCGGGAGGCTGCTGGTGGCTCCACTAAGACCCGAGAGAGCCTTTGCCAATCTCTAAAGAAACGAAGGTTTTAAATATAAATGCCATCTTTATTCGTTTGTGTAATAGCTCTACTTGCCCCCTCCCTTTTGGTCATTCTCTTTTAATTCAAGCAAGATAACAAATTATGTGTGGCCCTCACCTGCCTAGCACACAGCCACTTTTGAGAGGTAGAAGCAATGACGATGACAGGGTCTGCCAGGAGGCCCACTAGGGAGCACCTTTCTTCTGCAGTTAAGTTTTGTAAAAATTGAGAAATAAGACAACGGGGATTCTGCTAAAGGGCAAGTTGGAGGACGTAGCTTTGAGTGAGAGGCATACGGATCTGGCACCTGAACCCCAGATTTAGGCAGACTTGCCCACCCAGCAGCAGGAGGTGCGGCTCAGGCCCTCGCAAGGTGCGGCCCAGGCACAGGGGGCTAGAGAAAGGCCCCGCGTGGGTGCTTGCACCTGAGCCTAGCATGCCCAGGCTGTTCTTCCCTGATTGACAGATGAGTCCTAGTCATCAGGACCAGGGGGAAAGCGTTTCTGTCTAATCTTCCAGTTTTCTGTTCCTAACAGTTCAGGTTTCACCATTCACAGAACTGAGGCTATTGGGACAGTCCTACTGTTAGGCCTCAAGGCAGGGCCTTTGTGGGTAAGCAGAGATGGCACGAAGAAACCTTCAACACGAGAGTTAGGCAAACTCACATTTATGACGTCTGCAGAGGTGAGGAGCCAAGGCCAGTCCAAAGTGACTCAGGCCCGACTCCCCGGGCTGCAGTTCCACTCTTGCTTAAGTGCCCAAGTTACTACGTAGCATTTGCTTTGATTATGCATTAGCGCTCATCCATATGATGAACACACATAGCTGGGTATATAATTGTAGGATTAGTATGTTCAGGAAATCACGCTTGCACATACGATGCATGATCAAGAAAGGGGCGGATAACTCCACCCCTGGGTGGGAATTTTACTATGTTAATTAAGCAAGTTGGAGTGAGGACAGCAAGGGGCTGCTTCTGCGCAGGTGCGGCCAACTGGTTGAAGCTGGTTTTCATACATCGTTGCTTCAACAGGATATTCTTGACCACCAAAAGCGGAATTTGGCCCAAAGAGAGGGTTGCATTTCATTACCTTCTGATTTACATACACTTTTTTTCTTTGTATCCTAGCAACAGGGAGAGAAACAAGTTACTTTCAGGTATTTGGTCATCCTACACCCATCACTACTATTAGGAAAACCTTCCTGAAGCTGCTTTCCCCAAACAACGCTCCTTATTTGAGTATCTTCCTGGAATTACTGAGGAATAGTATAAATGCTGCCCCAGAAGGCACTAAAAAAGGACCCAAATGTTTCAAGTTCACTCTGTTCCCAAAATTAAAAATTCACTCCCTATTCCAAAATACACCAGTCATGTTGTCAAACAGCAGATTAGAATTTTCACAATGACTTTAAATTTTTGAATTAACATCCTCTGGAAACAGACTTGGCCCAATGGATAGGGCGTCCGCCTACCACATGGGAAGTCCACGGTTCAAACCCCGGGCCTCCTTGACCCGTGTGGAGCTGGCCCACGCGCAGTGCTGATGCGTGCAAGGAGTGTCATGCCACGCAGAGGTGTCCCCTGCATAGGGGAGCCCCACGCGCAGGGAGTGCGCCCGTAAGGAGAGCTGCCCAGCGCGAAAGAAAGTGCAGCCTGCCCAGGAATGGCACCGCACACACAGAGAGCTAACACAAGATGACACAACAAAAAGAAACACAGATTCCCCATGCCTCTGATAAGGATAGAAGCAGTCACAGAACACACAGTGAATGGACACAGAGAACAGACAACTGGGGGTGGGAGGAAGGGGAGAGAAATAAATAAATAAAAATCTCTTTAAAAAAATCCTCTGGCAGTACTAGTCCAATGATAAAAAGCCAAAAAATATAAAAATGTTCCAAATCTGAAGATAAGCCCCTTCCCTATATGAAATTCTCAGGGAAAAAATTAAAGTCCAAAAACCTAAATCCCTTGCATGTTAAAGTCAAGACACCTGTGCAAGAAAAGAAAAAAGTGTTTGGATTTAAAAAATTAAAACTTTTGCACATCAAAGGACATTATCTGAAAGTGAAAAGAACAGCAAAGGGGAGAAAATATTTGCAAATCATGTATCTGTCAAGCTTCTAGCATCCAGACTATATAAAGAACTCTTACAATTCAACTAAAATAGACAAATAACTTTAAAAAGGGCAAAGGACTTGAAAAGACTTACCTCCAGAGACTATTAAAAGCCAACATGCACATGAAAAGATGTGAAATTTCGTTAATCATTAGGGACATCAAATAAAAAACAAGCACAATAAGATGCCATTTCACACCCACTAGGACAGCTAATTAAAAAAAAAAAAAGAGAAGAAATGTTGACAAGTGTGGTACAATTATACCCCAATTTAGACATGTTCTTTTTTTAAAAAAACTTCTTTATTCCCCCCCCCCCTCATTGTTTTGCGCTCGCTGTCGGCTCTGTGTTTATTAGCTGTGAATTCTTCTATGTCTGCTTGTCTTCTCTTTAGGAGGCACCAGGAACTGATCCTGGGATCTTCCAGAGTGGGAGAGAGGTGCTCAATCTCTTGAGCCACCTCAGCTCCTTGGTCTGCTGCATCTCTTATTGCCTCTCCTCTGTCTCTTTTCGTTGCATCATCTTGCTGTCCCAGCTCTCCACTTGGACCAGCACTCTGCTCAGGCCAGCACGCCTGCGTGGACCAGCAACCCTGTGTGGGCCAGCACTCCTGCACAGGCCAGTACTCCTCTTGGGCCAGCTCTCTGCTTGGGCCAGCTTGCCTTCACCAGGAGACCCTGGGAATTGAACCCTGGATCCTCCGTATGGTAGGTAGGAGCCCAGTCGCTTGAGCCACAACCGCTTCCCCTGCTGTCCCTAATCTTAGTCCACATCCCCGCGGTGCGTGTGAACCCACTGTAAACAGGACCTCTTAAAAATGCTCTTTTTAGTTTAGGCGAGGCCCAGCTGATTTGGAGTGGGGCTTAATCCAGATTACTAGTGGCCTGATAAGGTGAAGGCCACACGGAGAAGCAGGAAGTCAGGGACTCCCGGAGGGAAAGGAGAGGACACCACCACGGAACGGGAAGTCAAGGAACACCACCAGGGACTGCAGCAAGCCAGCCTCGGGAGGCCACAGATCCCGGGGGGAAAGCAGCCTTGCCGATACCCAGATTTTGGATTTCTAGCCTCCAAACTGTGAGCCACTAAGTTCCTTTTGTTTAAGCCAACCCATATGAGGTGTCAGTGATAGCGGCTCAGGCAAACCAAGGGGCAGCATGGATGTGGACTGGAATTCTGTGCATTACTGGTGGGAACAGCAAATGGTTCAACTGCTATGGAAAACAGCTTGGTGGTTCCTCAAAAAGTTAAACGTAGAATTCCATATGACCAGCAATTCCACTCCTAGGTATATACTTAAAATAATTGAAAAGAGGTATTCAAATATTCTTACATGATGCTCATAGCGGCACTATTCATCATAGCGAAAATACAGAAAAATAATCCAAATGTCCATCAGGAGATGAATGGATAAGCAAAATGTGGTATATCCATACAAGGGGTTACTACTCAGCTATGAAAAGAAAGGAAGTACGGATACATGTTGCAATGTGGATGGACCTTGAAAGTATTATACTAGGTGAAAGAAGCCAGGCACAAAAGGTCACATATTATATGATGCCATTTATATGAAATATCCAGAATAAGTAAATCCATATAGACTGTAGGAGCTGGGGGAAGGTGGTCATGAGAATAACTGTTTAATGGGTATAGAGTTTTATTTTGGGGTGACAAAAATGTTTTGGAACTAGATAAAAGTGAATGTACTGAATGCCACTGAATAGTTTAAAATGAGTAATTTCATGTTATATGAATTTCACCTCAATAATAAGGAAATCCAAGGAAGCGGATTTGGCTCAACTGATAGAGCATCCATCTACCATATAGGAGGTCCAGGGTTCAAATCCAGGGCCTCCTGGCCTGTGTGATGAGCTGGCCCATGTGCAGCAGTGCTGACACATGCAAGGATTGCCATGCCATGCAGGGGTATCCTCTGCGTAGGGGAGCCCCACACACAAGGAGCGCGCCCCACAAAGAGAGCCGCCCTGCACAATAAAAGCGCAGCCTTCCCAGGAGTGGCGCTGCACACATGAAGAGCTGATGCAGCAAGATGATGCAACAAAAAGACACAGGTTCCCAGTGCCGCTGACAAGAATGCGAGTGGACACAGAAGAACACACAGTGAATGGACACAGAAAGCAGACAAGGGGCAGGGTGGGGGGTAAGGGGAGAGAAAGAAATAAATAATAAATCTTAAAAAAAAAAGTCCAAAAACATTAAAACCAAAGAAATTTTTAAAATCTAAAACAATTCAATCCCCAGTTAACTGCTTGTTTTATTCTGCTCAGTTACAGTCTTCTCAATATCTGGTTAGAACTGCCATTTCCTCAACAGTCAAAGCCTGCCCTATTTCTTACAGTAAAGCACATCATTCCTTTATGGCCTCAGAAATGCATTAGTTAAATGACAAGTCTTTATGAGCTTTCCTTTTTAAAGAGTTAAAACATATTCAAGATAATCACAGTACTGGCCTCCCACCCACCAAACTTAGGAAACAAACCATTGTAAGCCCATAGAGTGGTTGTTCCAGGAAAAATTATGTTTTCAGAATCCAGAACTCAGTCTTTTGCTCACATATTTGTTTTTCTAAGAAATTCATCTGGGTTTGTCTTATGAAATATCTTATAGTGAGAGCTATAAAATCAATTTCTTAATCTTCCAGATTGTTCAAACACATCTTATCCACACCTAAGTCCTTCAGTTTGGTAATTCCACCCAGGAAATATTGCCCCATCAAACTATCTTCTGATTCAACAATCCAGTTACTAGGAATCTCACATGTCTTTTGTGTTCCTCCTTAATCTACCTCACCATTACAGGGCCTTTCCTAAAGGTTCTTCCCAATATATTTCTAGGTTCATTCTCTCAGACACTGCCTATGAATTCCCCTGTAATTCCTGTGCACAGTGAAACGTACCAGGGAATTTTTTGACCATGTTAGACTGATCTTATCTTTCACTCTTAAATCGGCCCAGATTCTCTGCGGCACTTAGTGTGGCTGTCCCAGTGTTTAGCAAGTGGGCTCTCAATTGCAATTACTATGTCCTTTAATTCTAGGAGGCCACCTTCCCTGCCATGGCCCCCTCTTGGTTCCAGTCTGCTCTCTGAGGCCTTCTCTTTGTCCCTGTTAGATTTCCTCAGGTCTCGGTCATTATTTCAGACCCAGCAATTACTAAGACAGCTCTGTCTTTTTTGCTGCTCTCTTTGATAGCAGCTTGGGTAGGACAGCATCTTTTATGGGCATCTGTCCTGGCCTTTCAGGTCTAGTTTTCCATCTGGTTTCCATCTAGTCTGCTTCCTAAGATCTCTAACATAGGTGTGGGTTGAGAGGAGTGGATGCGTGTCAGGAGCAGGAACACTGAGAGGGTGACCACACCATGTAACTCGCTTGTGCCTTCAGGATCTGTTTAAGCCTGGACTTGTTGAGACAACTTACTCTTTCTTAAAATTATTTTTTATTTTTAATGAAGGTTTAGATGACATAAATGTTACATCAAAAATATACAGAAGGAGAGACAGCAAGATGGTGGTGGAGTAAGGCGCTCCTAGAGTCGGCTCCTGCCACAGGGCTGTTAGCAAACACCCAGAGCTCTCTGGAGCTGCTGAAGCACCTGTGTGGGGGCTCCAGGAAACCAGAAGAGCATCCTGCAATGTCCTTAAAGGAGTGGAAGGAGGAGACTGCCTGTCTGCAGAGAAGACTCGTAAGTAGAGGCTCCACGCCCCGTAGGCTGGTGCCCATCCTCCACTGGAGGCACAAGCTGCCTCGGGAGCTGTTCTGCGGCTGGAATTGAAAGCTCCACTTCCCCCAAACAGGGGAGGAAGAGACTGTTGAGCACCAACTTCAGCTACTGATGAGTAAATCCAGTGGCTACAGTATAATCCTGAGAACAGCTAAGGTTTGAGCCTGTCCAAGTCAGAGAGAGGCCGGGAGCCACCATCTGAACTCCGCGCCTGGCACAAGGGGAAGCGGGGTGGACTGAGGATCCCAGTGCTGGTGGAGACCAGCTTCTTTCCACCCAGATCAGATTGCAGGTGAGAAGGTTGGCTGCTGATTTCAGCTACTGATTGGTAGACTTGGCCGGCTAAGGAATAACCCTGGGAACAGCTGAGATGTGAATTTGTCCAAGTCACAAAGAGGCTGGAGGCTGCCATTTTGACTCTGCCCCCAGCCTGAGGGGAATCTGGCCTGACCAAAAAGTGATTTTTTGTCACTGTGACCAAAAATCACAGTGACACAGGAACCGGTATATTTCACCTGGATCAGCCTGCAGCCCTAGCCTAGCCTTCAGTCCCACCTCTGGCAGGGAGAAGGCTGGTTAGCTCTGTACCAGCCTGTCCAGGTAACTGAGGGTACCTTTGGCTGGCACCAACTGAATAATCAGAACTCTCCCGGGGCAACCGCGGTCATCTTGGACCTGCACTCCATAGATTGCTGCCCACACCTGCAGCTCCATGCCCACCCCAGGCAGGGGAGGAAGGGATATGAAGCTTCATCAGTCTCTCTGGGCAGCTACAGTCTAGGCCTGCATGACTTGGATTATTCCGCACAGCTGTGACTCTGTCCCTGCAAGGAAGACAGGGCAGGAAGCCCTAAACTAAAGAGAAAAACTGCACCCAGAATAAATACTCTCCAAGACACCAACAAAAAATTACAATCCACACCAAGAAACAGGAAGATATGGCCCAGTTAAAGAAACAAGATAAGCCTCCAGATACATAAAGGAGTTGAGACAACTAATCATAGATGTTCAAACAAAAATCCTTAATAAATTCAATGAGATGGCTAAAGAGATAAAGGATATTAAGAAGACACTGGATGAGCACAAAAAAGAATTTGAAAGCATGTATAGAAAAATAGCAAATCTTATGGGAATGAAAGGTGCAATAAATGAAATTTAAAAAAACATTGGAATCATATAATAGCAGATTTGAGGAGGCAGAAGAAAGGATTGGTGAACTTGAAAAAATGGCTTCTGAAAGTGAACGTACAAAAGAACAGATGAAGAAAAGAATGGAAAAAATTGAACAAGACTCAGGGAACTAAATGACAGCCAGAGATGGGCAAACCATATGTGTCATGGGTGTCCCAGAAGGAGAAGTGAAGGGAAAAGAGGCAGAAGGAATATTTAAAGAAATAATATTAGAAAATTTCCCAGCCCTATTGAAGGACATAGATATCCATGTCCAAGAAGCACAATATACTCAAATCTGAAAAAATCCCAATAGACCAACTCCGAGACACATACTAATCAGAATGTCAAATGTCAAAGACAAAAAGAGAATTCTGAGAACAGCAAGAGAAAAGCAATGCATAACATGTAAGGGATATCCAATGAGATTAAGTGCTGATTTCTCACCAGAATCCACAGAGGCAAGAAGACAGTGGTCTGATATATTTAAGATACTATGAGAGGAAAACTTCCAGCCTGTGAGTGAGCTGCAGGTGCCACTCCTTAAAGATGGCGCCGAGCCGGGTAAACAACTGTGAGCCACTCCTACTTCTTCCCCACTCCTCAGCAACAAGATCCCATGAGCCAACCAGCCTCGCTGAATTAGCATAACCAATCGGGTGCTTGCACGACATCTAGCTTCCCCCCAGCCACCCATAAAAGTTGTTGCACTTCCTCAATAAACTAGACCTACACCACCAGCCTGCGTCTCCAGAGCGGTTACTGTGTGTTGTCTTGCTCTGTTCATCCTTACCTCTTCTGGAGTGGAGCCGCTGGACGGCACCACAACACCAGCCAAATATTTTATATCCAGCAAGACTGACTTTCAAAAATGAGGGCGAGGTTAGAATATTCACAGATAAACAGAAACTGAGAGAGTTTCTAAGCAAGAGCCCAGATTTTCAGGAAATACTAAAGGGTGTGCTAGAGCCCAAAAAGCAAAGACAGGAGAGAGAGGCCTAGAAGAGAGTCTAGAAATGATGATTATAGCAATAAAAGTAACTAAAAGTGTCAAAAGAGTGGTGAAAATAAAATACAACGGATAAAACTCAAATAATTAGGAATAAACTTGACCAGTGATGTAAAGCACTTGTATTCAGAAAACTGCAACCCAATGTTAAAAGAAATCAAAACAGTCCTAAATAACTGGAAGAACATTCCATGTTCATGGATTGGAAGACTAAATATCATTAAGATGTCAATTCTACTCAAATTGATATACAGATTCAATGCAACTCTCATAAAAATTCCACCAGCATTTAAAAAAAATTGAAAATACAATTACCAAATTTATTTGGAAGGGTAAGGAGTCCTGAATAGCCAGAAACATCATAAAAGGAAAAGCAGACCCTCATCTCTGGACTTTAAATCATACTACCAAGCTATAGTGGTGAAGACAGCATGGTACTGGCATAGAGATGGACACATGGACAAAAGAAGCCAAACTGATGGTTCAGAAATGGACCCTCACATAAATGGTCAAGTGATTTTTGACTAGCATGTCAACCCACACAGCTCAGACAGAACAGTCCATTCAGCAAAATGGTGCTGAAATAACTGGATATCTCTAGCCAAAGAAAGGAAAGAGGACCTCTATCTGACATCTTATCCAAAAATTAACTCAAAATGGATCAAAAAACCTAAAAATAAAAGCAAGAACCATAAAACTTCCAGAAATTGTAGGAAAATATCTTCAAGACCTGATGGTAGGTGGTGGATTCATAATGGATATAAGAGAAAGACTGAGATGGACTACTAATGTTTAATGTATGTAGACATTTTAATTAGCTTTACTGTACAAGTGTGGAAATGTATAGAATGGATGGTAACAAGTAGTAATAGCTAGTTTATAAATGGGAATGTGGCTGAAAATGGTAGTCTAGGGGTGTAAATTTCAATTGTCAGAATGCTAGAGAATAATCTAGGAACTGAATAGCACAGTAAACCAAGAGGTGGATGAGAATTGTGGTTGATGGTACAGATGCAAGTGTGTCCTTTGTGAGCTAGAGCAAATTATATCACTACTGCAGAGTGTTGGGAACACGTGGGAAAAATACAACTGGAATGACCTATGGACTGTGGTTAGCAGTAATAATATAATATTCTTGCATCTATGCCAAAGAGGTACTGTGTTGATAATGGGGCAGTATGGAAAATGTGAGCCATATATACCTATGGACATGGTAACAATTAAATGATATTATCTTATATGTAACAAATGTTCTACCACAGTGTGATGTGTTGATAGAGGGGTGTTGCTTGGGAATCCTGTACATGTGCGTGATTGTTTTATAAGTTTACAACTTCTGTCATAAAAAATATATTTAAAAAATAGTAATAGGGTGGGTTGGGAGAAAAACACACCAAATGTAAGATAAGGACTATAATTAGTAGTAAGATTTTGACAATATTCTTTTGTAATTTGTAACAAACATCTCATGACAATGCAAGGTGTTGGTGGAAGGTTGATGTATGGGACCCCTGTATGATGTTATGCATGTTTGCTTTGTAAGTTCACAACTTTTACTACATACTTAATTGTTTATGTATGTTCATATATAAATGACATAAAGATAATAATAATAGGGAGGGTTGGGGGGAAATACATTGGTTAGGAGTAATATTTTGACAATGCTCTTTAATCATTAGTTAAAAAGGTTTAACAACAGGGAAGTGGACTTGGATAGGGTGATAGCTTACCACATGGGAGGTCCGCGGTTCAAGCCCCGGGCCTCTTGACCCATGTGGAGCTGGCGCATGTGCAGTGCTGATGCACTCAAAGAGTGCCCTGCCATGCAGGGGTGTCCCCCGCATAGGGAAGCCCCATGCACAAGGAGTGCACCCCGTAAGAAGAGCCGCCCAGCGTGAAAGAAAGTGCAGCCTGCCCAAGAATGGCACCACACACACAGAGAGCTGACACAACAAGATGACGCAACAAAAAGAAACACAGATTCCCAGTGCCGCTGATAAGGATAGAAGTGGTCACAGAAGAACACACAGTGAATGGACACAGAGAGCAGACAACCGGGGCGGGGGGGGGAAGGTCAGAGAAATAGATAAAAAATAAATCTTAAAAAAAAAAAGGTTTAACAACAATGTAAGTGTTGGTGGTGGGGTGAATTATGAGAGTCCTGCATGATGTTATATATGTTTGTTTTGTAAGTTCACAACTATTACTATACACTTATTGTTTATGTACGTTTGTGTGTGGGTGATATATTTCAATAAATTAATTTAAATATATATAGGGAATTCCCACCCACTCCTCTCCCATACTTCCCCACATTAACAACATCTTTCATTTGTGTGATACTTTGGTAACAATTGATGAACACATATTGAAGCATTGCTACTAACCATAGAATATAGTTTACACTCTACCCTGCATGATTTTATAGTTTTTGACAAAATATACAATGGCTTGTATCCATCATTACAGTGTCATGCAGTACAAATTCAATGTCCCAAAAACGCCCCCATGTTACACCTATTCTTCCTTCTCCCTCCCCTCAGAACCTCTGGTGGTCACTATCTTTATATCAGTGATACATTTCTTCCATTTTTAGAATGATAATAAGTCTACTTTAGTCCATTGTTCATTCCCCAGTCTTGAGGGTTTTGAGATGGGAGTGCCCACTCTGTTTCTCACTGAGAGGGGACTTAGATCCCATGGGGCAGATGGATGGAACTGTCTTGCTTGCAGTGCAGACACTCTCTTCCTTGGGATGGGTGTTGTTCATCATCTCCTTGTTAGTTGTCCAAGTGAGTCCAGTGAACTGGAGAGTAGGTGTTGCAACTCTGCTGAGATTTGGGGCTCAACTGGCACATGAACAGACCAAAAATTTAAATCTCTGGGACATATGTTTTAAAAGTATAGTTCAAATTATAGGTTCAAATAAGAGGAGAAGAGCCATGTGTAGTGAAACTATAAATGAATCTAACTCTGTTACACTGGGGAGCTTAAATTCCATAGTCAGGCCCACTGACAGGGTGCCCAATTCCTGAGCCTGTCTTCCCTGCGTATAGTGTCTAGATGTCTCTAGGGCCCTCAGGAGCCCCTCTGTTTGAGGCACTGTTTACTGTGGCAGTCAATGAGATCCTCCTGAGACGTGCATAAGCATAACCTCTGGAATATCCTCCCAATCCTAACTCCTTTGAAATCACTTAGCCATAAAAACTCATTTGTATTTAATATGTCCCTCTTTTAGTCAAAGTCTTTTTTCCAAATGAATTGCTAGTTAGTGCTTGATAATAATCCTTTGGTGCCAGGGAGGCTTGTCCCATGGATTTACTCTTAATGATGGAATCTTGTTAAAATATGCTCAATTGTATGCTTTGGAGGGTCAGATAATACCTACCTATTGATGGACAGCTTAGGCTGGCTCTGCCCCTAGTGTCCTGTAATAAGGCATTTATTTTCTACCAGGGTACTGTAGTGTAACAAGGGCTGTTTCTCAAAAGAATAATTATGGCTAAAAAGAGCATGGCTTTCCTAGGGATCTTCACTGTGGTTCTCCTATTGAAGCCTGTAACAGGCTCCTGATCTGCCACAGACACTTTGATCACCACTAAATCCCCACACAAGGGCCAAGTGGCAGAGCCGTCACATACTCCACCCTGAACCAGCTGGTCAACCTGAACCAGTTGGCAGCCTTTCAGATCACTCAGCATGGCGAAGACTTCTGTGGGTTGCTCCACAATAGCCAGTCCCTTTTTCCATAGTATTGAAAATCTGAATTTAAAATTTAAGATAGAACTTTAACTGGACAAATGGCTTTCTAGCCTACCCATGCTAAGTAGACCATGTGAACAAGAGCAACCCCTTAGGGATGGCAGAGCACCAGGACAGAAAGAACCAGGGCTCCTGGATGACCTTTAGCAGAGCTGCCCAGTAAGGCTTGGGCCCCTTACCTCCAGACTGTCTTATGAGAGCAAACCATATTTCTATCTTGTTTAAGGCATTGATATTTGGGTATTTGTTTAGTAGTCAAACCAATAACCTAACTACTAATATACTCGATACAAATGGATTAGAGAACAAATCCCTAGTTTAATATGTTGCCTCAAAAGCATATTGGGGGCAACGGGGCCATCAAGGTTTGTCATCCCTCTCTCTCTTTTATTTTCTTTTCTACCCCATTTCCTACTTCACCTATCAGTATCTTCACATATAGGTATCATTCTCAGGCTCCTTTATGAAAATACAAATAAATATAAAGTTATTCTTATTTGCCACATTTCATATACATAAAATGCCATATTATGTACAGAATTTGCGCTTTGCTTTTTCATTTAAAAATATATCCTGGGGGGAAGAAGATGTGGCTCAGGTGATAGGGCTTCTGCATACCATATGAGAGGACCCAGGTTCGATCCCTGGGACCTCCTGGTGAAAAAGAAGAGAAAGTGTGCCTGCACAGCAAGCCAGTGCCCGCGTGGTGAGCCGAGTGCCTGCACAGCGAGCTGAGTGCCCACATGAGTGCCTGCACAGTGAGCCAGTGCTTGTACAAGTAAGTCATGCAGCATGATGATGATGCAACAAAAAGAGACAAAGGAGAGAGTCAAGGTGAAGCACAGCAGAAACCAGGGACTGAGGTGGCACAGCTGACAGGGAACCTCCACATCAGAGGTCCCTAGTAGCAAATCCTGGTGAATCCTAGAGGAGAAAAAATGAGAAGAGAAGACAAAAAGAGAAATAGATACAGAAGATCACACAGTGAATTGACACAGACAACAAAAACAGCAGGGTGGGGGGGGGGGGAGAGGGGAAAATAAATAAATAAATCTTTTACATATATATATATATCCTGGGAAGTGGATGTGGCTCAAGCAGCTGGGCTCCCACCTACCACATGGGAGCTTCTGGGTCTGGTTCCTGATGCTTCCTAAAGAAGACAAGCAAGACAGTGAGCTGATGCAATGGGCTGGTGTGGCAAGCTGATGCAACAAGGTGACTCAGTGCAAAGACACAACCAAGAGACACAGCAAGGAAACACAATGAGAGACACAAAAACAGGGAGTGGAGGTGGTTCAAGCAATTAGGTGCCTCCCTCCCACATGGGAGGCCCCAAGTTCAGTTCCTGGTGCCTCCTAAAAAAGAAGACAAGCAGATAGCAAGCACAAACAGTGAGGGGGATACATAAATCTTGAAAAATATATATATATATCCTACAAGTTGAATACAGACTTGCCATATGACCCAGTAATACTGTTACTAGGTATATACCCAGAAGAACTGAGAGCAAAGATACAAACAGACATCTGCACACCAATGTTCATAGTGGCATTATGCACGATTGCCAAAAGTTGGAAACAACCCAGATGTCCATCAACTGATGAATGGATAAATGAACTGTGGTGTATACACATGATGGAATATTATGCAGCGACAAGAAGAAATGAAGTCATGAAGCATATGGCAATATGGATGAACCTGGAGGACATTATGTTGAGTGAAGCAAGACAGACACAAAAGGACAACTACTGTAAAATTGTGCTATTTTGAACTAAATATATTGTGTAAACTCATGGAGTTAATTAGAATATAGCTCACCAGAAAATAGGAGGGTAGAGAATGGAAAGCTGAGGTTTAATCTGTGCAGAATTGGTAAAAAGTTTGTTTGTAAATCTTTGGAAATGAATAGACATGGTTAAAGCGTGTTACGGTGCTTGTAACTAGCAGTTCTATTGTATGGGTGTGACAGTAGTTGAAAGGGCAGGTCTATGGACATGTATATTACTAGAAGGAAAGTTAATACCATAACTTGTGACTGTATAAGATGATAAAACCTCATGTAAAACATGAATATGGGTGATATTGCATATATAAGACTGTTTTTACAAAATATAAATACAAATATATGAGAGAGAGGGTAAAAGAATAGCAGCTATGAGTGACAGGTGAGGCATAGAGAGATCAATTAGTGATGAGTTTTGTTTGTTTTTTGTTTATTATTTTTGGAATAATGAAAGTGCTCTGGGAATAACTGGGTTGATGAATGCACAAATATGTGATTTCACCGAATACCACTGATTGTACTCTTTGGATGGATTTATACTTTATTAATATGTATTAATGAAGTTGACTTGTTAAAAAATATATATCCTACATATTTTCCTTGTCAGTACATGAAGTTCACAATTTTTTCACAGCTTCAAAGTATTCTGTTTTATAGCTATACCAAAGTTTATTTAATAGTTCTCTATTGGTTACCATGTATTATTTTCAATCTTTTGCTATTTCATATTATACTGCAATGAAAAACCTGGTATGTGAATCACTTTGTACATGTGCAAGTGTAACTACAGGATAGAGTCCCAGAAGTGAGGATGCCGAATTAAATGGTCCATGCATTTGTAATTGGATGAATACAGACACATTTTAGAACATAGAGTGTATTAGTCAGGGTTCTCTAGGGAAATGGAAACAACAGGAGATAGCTGTAAGTATTATGAGATCTTCATTAGAATTGTGTCCCGCAACTGTGGGAATGGGCAAGTCTAAACTCCAGAGGCAGGTCTCAAGCTGAGAATTCCAAGGAAGGTTTTTGATGAATTCCTTAGGAGAAGCTGACTGAAGTAGAGATGGAAATTCTCTCTTCTGACTGCTGAAACCATTAGTTCTCCTTTTAAGGCCTTAAACTGATTGGATGAGATTCCTCTCATTGTTGAGGACAACCTCTTCGGTTGATTGTAGATGAAATCAGCCATAGATGCAATCAATTTACTGATGATTTAAGTCCATGAAATATCCTCACAGTTAACAGTCAGACCGGTGCTTGCTTGACCAAACAACTGAACGCCATGACCTGGCCAAGCTGACACATGAGCATAACCATCACAATAATGGTTCCATTTTATACTCCTGCCAGGAATACGCACATGTGCCAGTTTCTCTATAACCTTACCACGGGAATGTGGCGTCTAACTGTTGGAATTTTGCCAATTTGATTGGTAAGAAATGGTTTCCCAGTACTTTGAATTTGCATGTCACTTATGAGTCAAGCTGATCATCTTTTCATATATTTAAGGCCAATTTTTATTTCTTTTTCTCTTAATTGTCCATTCAGGTCATTTACACATTTTACTCTGGATTTTTTTTTAATATTAATAATATAAAGGAGATCTCTATGGGACATTATTCCTCTGTCTGTGATACAAGCTGTAAAAATTTTCCCAATTTGTCTCTAGTCTTTTGACTTGGTTTACTATGTTGACCTGTGAATTTTTAAATAGTTACATTTATTAATCATTTTGACCTTTACTTTGGAGAAATGATCTCAGTCATGTGATGGCAGTCCCTATGTTTCTGCGGATTTTTATTTTTTATTTTTTGAGGTACCAGGGTCCAGGACCTTTGGCTCTCCTGAGTTGGTTTTTTTTGTTTGCTTCCTCATTTTTGTTTTTAGGAAGCACTGGAAACCGAACCCAGGACCTCCCATGTGGGAAGCAGGTGCTCAACTGCTTGAGCCATGTCTGCTGCCTTCTGTGGAATTTATCTTCTCCATCCTGGCACGCAGGACCTGTTCACTAGATCTATCGGTTGTGAATCTGTAAATCACCAACAGAGTGATTCAAGTCAGACCTCTGTTAACCAAACAGGCATGTGGGTGGTTTGTTCTGTGTTATATAGATCAGGCAGGACCTACATGGGCTGCCCTATAATTTTGTCCAAGGGAACCCATAATCAGCCAGCCACAACTGAAGTTTCCCATAGGTCAGACTGTTTTGAAAATTGCCCTGACCCTGCTGCCTGCTTTTGAAACGACACCTACCTTGCACCTGTCAATTAAAGGTCTCTACTTAGCCACTACTACCCCTGGACCGTGGTTTTTCTTCCCAAAGGAGTCAGGGTCCTCATTTCAATTAGGGTGTTTCCTGACAGCTGCTATGGCAATATTCAAAGATTGTAGTGCTTACCTTTCCAGTGTTTCTCAAACTCTTGGTGGTTTCAGTGACTCGGTGACCAGTGTCTTCTGGCCTTTCAAGAGACAGTTAGGAGAAGGGTGAGCAGTTCACCCATTAAAATTCCCCTCCAACATTCCTGTGTCCCTAAACTTTTGAAGTATTTCCTTTACATTAGACCAAGGAATTTCTGGCATCTCAACTTCAATTAGCACGGGTAAGCCAGGGCGCACCACAAAGGCTTGTCCATGTGTGTGCGTTGATGAGAGTAACAGCTCAGCCTGCCAAGGATATTCTCACTTGGTTTTACAATTGCTTCGAAATATACAAAAATGAGCAAGGGAACATGTGGGTGTGAGAACACACACACCCAGGGTGTCCACTCTTAACTGCAGTTTGGTGGTCTCGGCAGCCCTCACGGGGTGAAGAAATCACCCTGGAGTCAGAAACGTGGGCCGGCTGTCTCTCACATCACTGGAGGCTGAAAGAAGGAAAGCTCGTGCCACCATTCAAGGCTCCACCCTGTTTTCATAAGAAGTAATCTGGTTCCTACTGCATTTTATATCTTTCTGCATTATCAGTTTTGAAGCTTTGTTGTCGCAGGCCTGGGCAAGAGTTTGCCCCACTAGGTCACAGTGGGACAGATTTTTTTTAAAAGTGAAAATATTCATATACCAGACAATCCATCTAAAGTGTACATTCAGTGACTTTTTTAAAGATTGATTTATTTATTTAGTTTCCCCCCTTCCCCTCCTCCCGCCCTGCTGTTTTTGCTGTCTGTGTTGTCTTCTCTTCTCATTTTCTCTCCTCTAGGACTCACCAGGATTCGATCCTGGAGACCTCTGATGGGGACAGAGGTTCCCTGTCAATTGCGCCACCTCAGTTCCTGGTCTTTGCTGTGCTTCACCTTGACTCTCCCCTTGTCTCCCTTCTGAGATGTCATCCTCTTGCTGCGTCACTCACTTGCATGGGCGCTGGCACTCACCACGCCGGCACTCACGTGGGCACTGCTCGCATGGGCACTGGCTTTTCTTCCAGGGATTGAACCCAGATCCTCCCATACAGTAGGCAGAATCTCTATCATTTGAACCACATCTGCTTCCCCATTCAGTGACTTTTGGTACAATCACAGATTTGTGCATTTGTCACCATAATCAATGTTAGAGCATTTTCATTACTCCAAAAAGACAATCCCCCTACCCCTTAGCAGTCACCTCTCAATCCCTCTATCCTCCCCCTGCCATACATATCTGCTAATCTAATTCTGTCTCTACAAATTTACTTTTATTTACAATTTATATAAATGGACTCAAACAGTATGTAGTACTTTGTGTCTGGATTCTGCCACTTAGTATAATTCTTTTTTACAATTGATAGAAAAATATGAGAATATTACTATTCACTGCAGTCCATAGTTTACTTTAGGTGTGTGTGTGTGTATGTATATATTTATTTATTTATTTATTTATTTATTTTTTCCCAATTGGTCATTTGTGAACCTTTTATTTTTTTATTTTTATTTTTTTTAATTCATTTTTAAAAAATATTACGTTAAAAAAATATGAGGTCCCCATTCACCCCCACTGCCCCCACCCCACCACTCCCCCCACAGCAACACTCTCCCCCATCATCATGACACATCCATTGCATTTGGTTGAGTACATCTCTGGGCATCGCTGCACCTCATGGTCAATGGTCCACATCATAGCCCATACTCTCCCACATTCTGTCCAGTGGGCCATGGGAGGACCTACAATGTCCGGTAATTGTCCCTGCAGCACCACCCAGGACAACTCCAAGTCCCGAAAATGCCTCCACATCTCATCTCCTCCTCCCATTCCCCACACCCAGCAGCCACCATGGCCACTTTTCCACACCAATGCCACATTTTCTCGATTACTAACCACAATAGTTCATGAATAGAATATCAGTAAGTCCATTCTAATCCTTACTGTATTCCTCCTTCCTGTGGACCTTGGATTGGTTGTGTCCACTCCACATCTATGTCAAGAGGGGGCTTAGATTCCACATGGATGCTGGATGCAATCCTCCTGCTTTCAGTTGTAGGCACTCTTGGCTCCCTGGTGTGGTGGTTGACCTTCTTCAACTCCATGTTAGCTGAGTGGGGTAAGTCCACTAGACCAGAGTGTAGGACCTGAAGTCTGTTGAGGCTCAGGGCCTGGCTATCATATTGTCAGTCCAGAGATTCAGATCCCCTAGATATATCTTAAACCCCAGCACCAACTACAATTCCAGTAAAGTAACAGGAAAGGCTTGTGATATGTATATATTTAAACATCTGATTAGCATTTATTAACTTGATTATACTTTATTAGAAAAAAACTAAATAGGGCCATTTGGCAGTTTTGTTTTTTTTTAAAAAAAATCAATTTTATTTATATATATTAATAAAGCATTCGGTTCATCCAAAGTGTACAATCAACGGCATTTGGTATAATCATATAGTTGTACATTCATCAAGTCAATCATTATTAGAGATTTTCCTTATTCCAATAATAATAATAATTAAATTTTTTAAAAACTCATCACCTCCCAGTCTGTCAGTGCTTCCTCTACCATACATAGCTGCTGTTCAGTTTCTGTCTCTGTACTTCATTTGTATTTATATTTTGTTTAGATGGTGTAGCAGTTTGGTATTGTTTATGAAACTTTCCAAAGTAAACTCAGGAGAATGCAGCTTGGCTTTTCTTTGAAGTTTATAGCAAAATGCTAGACAAGACAGATAAGCGGAGAACTGAATTGTTGGGCACAAAGAAAACAGAAACTGATTCCAGAAATTTCAAGCCTCTGGAAATGAAGCCCCCAGACAATAGTGCCCCATTTGAGGAATTGATTAAACATGGAACTTGTAAATCAGGATTGGAAATGGTGTTATTGAGGAAAGACACGTGGAAAGTCTTACTGTCTGATGCCTTGGACCCCTGCTTCTTGCATGCTAAACCAACAAGTTTTTTGAGAGAGCTGTATGAACAAAACCAAGGTCATCCTGAACTAAAAGGGACATCACTGGGAGATACAGAAGGGAAAATGGCTTTAAGAGGAAAACCATGGAAGCTCAGATCTGGAATTAAGACATCTCCTTGGGCCGAGAGAGGAACCCCACACATGTGTGCAGAAAGGGTGAGTTGAAGAGGGTGAATGTTCCCGCCAGATCTTCAGGGAGAGTTTTGCTGCCCCAGAGTAGAGAGAGGATGGAGCACGTTCCACAAGGATTAGGGCAGTGAAGGTCAGCACCCCACAGGTCTGAGAGGGGTGGACCTGTCCCCCCTGGATTAGGGAAGGCCAGTTTGCCAACTTGTTGCTCTGAGAGGGTTGGGCCTGTATGCCAAAGGTGAGGGAGGATGTGGTCCTCACTTCACTGTACTAGGGGGACTGAGAGTCTACCCCAAAGACCGGGTAAGGTGTGGCAATCACCCCAACACCCTTGGACAGTGAGGTCTGGAGCTCCGTAGTCACCCAGATGCTTGATGAGGGTGGAACCAAGAAAATGGTCGTTGGGCAAGCCTGTGGAAAGGGTGGGTCCCCATGAGGCCCCAGGGAGAAGAAACCATCATCCTGAGAATGACTCTCGGACTTTGACATCTAATGGAATATGCCCTGCAGGTTTACTGAACTGTAGGGGACCCATGACTCATGTTTCCTTCCGGGTTTCTCCTTATGATAATGCAAATGTTTATTCTCTGTCCATTTGTTTATTGGAAGCAGATAAATTGTTTTGTAAGTTTCAGAGGTCTGCAGTCAGAAGGAACTTTGCCCCAAGACAAACTGTATTTCTTTAAACTGGTTGCAATATGATTTTGTACTTAGCATTGTTAATGATTTAAGGCTTTTTTGAATATTGCAATGTCTTTTTGGCATTCAGAGGGTAGAGTATAGCAGTTTGGTATTGTTTATGAACTCCAAAAATAGATATTGGATTGTGTTTGTAAACTGGTCTGTTCCTCTGGGCATAGTAGATTATATTAAATTCAGAGATTTCACTTTTACTTGATTAAATTATGATTAGGGCTTTGACACGGCCACATCAGTAGCATGAGTCCCTACCACTTTGGTGGGTGGGGACTCACAGAGAAAATGACATGGCAGAGGAGAGAGTTTTAGTGTTGATGCTAGAGCCCTGGGAGGTGATTACACAGGAGCAGAACACAGGAATAGACACAGAGAGGCCCTAGGAAGAGAGATGAGCCTGTTAGCCCATAGCTACAGCTGAGCTCAGAGAGAAATGAGCCCCAGGGAGGAAGATGAGCCTTATTCCAGCCTACAGCTGGGATCAGAAGACGCTGGGACCACAGAGCCTTAAGAGGAAGACTGAGGCTGAACCTCGCAGAGACCGGCAGCCATCTTGCTCCAACATATGGCAACAGACTTATTATGGCCTTGTGCCTGTAAGCTTCTACCCCAAATAAATACCCTTTATAAAAGACAACTGAGTTCAGGTTCTTTGCACCACACCCCTTTGGCTGACCAATCCAGATAGAGTCAAGCAATATGTAGCACTTTGTGTCTAGTTTCTTTCCCTTATTATATTTACTTTTTTTTTTTTAACCCTTACTGAATAATATAGGAATTCTATATACCACTGCCCATAGTTTGCTTTGGTTGTATTTTTGCCTGATATTAACATCTTGTAACACTAACATATATTGTTCAGTTTCAAAGAAAAACTATCTTATGCATGCAATATTACCCATATTCATATTTCACATATGGTTTCACTATGCTGTATAGTCCCATGTTGCATTTTTTAGCTTTCCTTCTAATAATATACATGTCCTTAGACTTTCCCTTTCAACCACTATCATACCCACATGATAGCACTGCTAGTTACAAAGGTGTGCTTTCACCTTTTCTAATCATTTCCAAAGATGAACAAACTTTTTACCAATTTTGCCAGATTAACCCTTAGCTTTGCATTCTCTACCCTCCTATTTTCTGGTGACCTATATTCTAGTTATTAGCTCCATGAGTTAACACAGTATACTTAGTTCATAATAGCACAATCATACAATATTTGTCCCTTTGTGCCTGGCTCGCTTCGTTCAACATAATGTCAGGTTATTCTATGTCATCATATGCTTCATGACTTCATTTCTTTTTACAGCTGCATCATATTCCATCGTGTGTACACACCATAATTTGTTTATCCATTCATCGGTTGATGGACAATTGGATTGCTTCCATCTTTGGCAATTGTGAATTGTGCTGCTATGAACATAGGTGTGCTGCTGTCTATTCATGCCATTGCTCTCAGTTCTTCTGGGTACATACCAGGTAGTGGTACTGACAGGTTATGTGGCAAGTTTATATGCAGCTTTCTTAAGAACTGCCAAACGGTCCTCCACAGTGGCTGTACTATTCTATTACACATTCTACCAACAGTAAATAAGCATTTCTCTCTCCACATCCTCTCCAACACTTGTAGTTTCCTGACTTTTTAATAGTGGCCATTCTAATAGGTGTGAAATGATATCTCATTGTAGTTTTGATTAGCATTTCCCTAATCACTAGTGTTTTGGACATTTTTTCTTTTTCTTTTTCTTTTTGCCATTTGTATTTCTTTTTTGGAAAAATGTCTATCCAAGTCTTTTGTCTGTTTTTAAATTCAGTAATTTGTCTTTTCATTGTTTAGTTGTAGTATCTCTTTATAGATCATGATATTAAACCTTTATCAGATATGTGATTTCCAAATATTTTCTCCCATTGATTCAGCTGCCTTTGTACCTCTTGGCGAAGTCCTTAGAGGTGCAAAAGTGTTTCATTCTGAGGAGGTCCCATTTACCTATTTTTCCTTTTGTTGCTCATGTTTGGGTGCAAGATCCAAGAAAGCACTACTTACAAGATTTTGTGAGCCTCAGCTACTGAGCGCCAGTCCTCATGGGAATAAGCAGAGAGAGGAACAGATTTTGGAAATGTTCTCTACATTTTTTTTCTAGTATTTTTATGGTCCTGGCTTTTATATTTAGCTCTTCGATCCATTTTGAGTTCCTTCCAGTTTAGGGAGTGAGATAGGGGCCCTCTGTCATTCTTTTGGTTATTTATATCCAGTTCTTCTAGCAGTATTTGTTAAGAGATTGTTTTTTCTCAGAAATGTGGGCTTAGTAGGTTTGTCAAAAATCAGTTGGTCGTAGATTTAAGGTCTGTTTCTGAACTCTCAATTCTATTCCACTGATCAATGTTTCTATATTTATACTAATACTGTTTTGACCACTGTACCTTTGTAAAATGGTTCAAGGTCAGCCAGTGAAATTCCTCCCATATCACTCTTCATTTTTAGGATGATTTTGGCTATTTGGGTACACTTTACCTTCCAAATGAATTTGGTAATTGCCTTTTATATTTCTGTAAAATAGGCTGTTGGAATTTTGATTGGTATTGCGTTGCATCTATAAATCAGTTTGGGTAGGATTGCCATCTTCGCAATCCGTTAACATGGAATGTCTTTCCCTTTGTTTAGGTCTTCTCTGATTTCTTTTAGCATTGTTTTATACTTTTCTGCATATAGGTCCCGTACTTCTTTGGTTAAATTGATTCCTAGATATTTAAGTTTTTTTATTACCATTGGAAATGGATTTTTTTTCCTGATTTCCTTCTTATATTGTTCAAATCTAGTATACAGAAACTTTACTGATTTTTGCATGTTGATCATGTATCTGATCACTTTGCTGAACTCATTTGTTAGCTCAAGTAGCTTTGTCATAGATATTTTGGAATTTTCTAAATATAGGAGTGTGTCATCTGCTAATAGTGAGTTTTATTTCCTCTCTCCTATTTGGATGTCTTTTATTTAAATTATTTTTTGTCTAATTGCTCTTGCTAGAACTTCTAGCACAGTGTTGAATAACAGTGGTGTCAGTGAGCATCCTTGTCTTGTTCCCAATCTTAGAGGGAAAGTTTTCAGCCTCTCCCCACTGAGTATGATGTTGGCTGTGAGATTTTCATATATGCTCTTTATTATGTTGAAGAACTGCTCTTCTATACCTCTTTGAAGTGTTTTTTAATCAAGAAACGATGCTGAGTTTTCCTAATGCCTTCTCTGCATCAATTGTGATGTTCGTGTGTTTTTTCCTCCCTTCAGTTTGTTAATACAGTGTATTACACTGATTGATTTTCTTATGTTGAACCACCCTTGCATACCAGGAATACATCCCATTTGGTCATGGCGTTTAGTTGTTCTTATATACTGTTGTTGGACTTGATTTGCAAATATTTTATTGAGATTTTTTGCAATTATGTTCATTAAAGAGATTAGTCTAATTTTCTTTTCTTGCAGTATCTTTATCTAGCCTTGATATTAAGGTGATTTCTTGGCTTCATAGAATGTGTTATGTAATTTTCTCTCCTCTTCAATTTTTTTGGAGACTTTAATCAGGATCGGTGTTATTTCTTTTCAAAACGCCTGGTAGAATTCACCTGTGAAGCTATCTGGTCCTCAATTTTTCTTTTTTGGGAGATTTTTGTGTAGTGGGTGTAGCTCAGTGGCTGAATGCATGCTTCACATGTGTGAGGTCCTGGGTTCAATCCCCAGTACCTCAAGAGAAAAAAAAGAATATACTTGATTGGTTTATTGAGTTCTTGTATTTCCTGTAGAGCAAATGTAGGTTGTTTGTGCATTTCTAGGAATTTATCCATTTCATTTCATGTAAGTTGTCTAGTTTGTTGGCATCTAGTTTCTCATAATATCCTCTTATGATCCTTTTTATTTCTGTGGAGTCAGTCATAATGTCAGCCCCTTTCATTTCTGATTTATTTATTTGCATCTTCTCTCCTTTCTTCTTTGTTAGTCTTGCTAAGGGTTTGTCAATTTTATTGATCTTGTCAAAAAAACAGTCTTTGGTTTTGTTGATTTTCTCTATTGTTTTTGTTGTTGTTGTTATCAGTTTCACTTATTTCTGTTCTTATCGTTATTCTTTCTTTCCTTCTGCTTGCTTTGGGATTGGTTTGCTGTTCTTTTTCAAGTTCCTCCAGATGTTCAGTTAGGTCTTTGATTTTTAGCTCTTTCTTCTTTTTTAATATAGGCATTTAGGGCTATAAATTCCCCTGTCAGCAATGCCTTGGCTGTATCCCATAAGTTTTGATAAATTATGTTCTCGTTTCCATTTGTCTCAATACATCTACCAATGTCTCATAATTTCTTCTTCCACCCACTGATTGTTTAGGCAGGTGGTGTTCAGCCTCCACACATCTGCACATTTACCTCTTCCCTGTCTATTATTGATTTCCAGTTTCATCCCATTATGACTTGAAAAGGTGCTTTGTATAATTTCAATCTTTTTATATTTATTGAACCCTGCCTTGTGGCCCAACATGTCATCTATCCTGGAGAAAGATCCATGAGCAATCCATGAACACCTGAGACAAATGTATAACCCACTGATTGTGATATATTTGCAGCATTCTGTATATATGTTAGGTCTAGCTCATTTACCATATTGTTCAAGTTCTCTGTTTCCTTGTTGATCTTCTATCTAGTTTTTCTATCTAAGAATATGAGTGATGTGTTGAAAACCATCTATTATTGTAGAAATGTCTATTTCTCCCTTGCCAGAGTTTACCTCATGTATTTTGGGGCACCCTGGTTAGGTGCGTAGATATTTATGACTGTTATTTCTTACTGGTAGATTGTCCTTTTTAGTAATACATAATTGCCTTCTGCATTTCTTATAACTTTTTTACATTTAAGGTGTGTCTTATCTGATATTAATATTGCTACCTCTGCTCTTTTTTGGTTACTATTTGCATGGAGTTTCTTTTCTAACCTTTCACTTTCAGCTGAATTACATCCCTGGGTCTAAGAAAGAGTCTCCTGTAGGCAGCCTATGGATAGCTCATGGGCTTTGTTTTTTTTTTAATCCATTTTGTCAGCCTATATCTTCTGATTGGGGGTTTAAACCATTCACATTCAATATATTACTGTAAATACATTATTTACTGCCATCATTTAATTCTTTGGTTTCATATGTCATATCTTATTTTCATCTGTCTTTTTACTCTTTTAGTTATCCTTTCTGCTGTTTTTGCCTTCTACACTCTCCTTCAACCCTCTCTCTCCCCTGCCTTTTTTTGTAAGATTCCTTTTAATGCTTCCTGCAAAGTCAGATTCTTTTTTATGAACTCAGTTTCAGTATATTTGTGAATATTTGATACGTTCATATTTGAAAGAGAATTTTGTGGGTAAGGAATTCTTGGCTGGAATTTTTCTCTTTCAGTACCTTAATTATATCATATCACTGTCTTCTTGCCTTCATGGTTTCTGATGAGAAATGTGCACTAAGTCTTACTAGGCATCACTTGTATGTGATGGTTTGCTTCTCCCTTGCTGCTCTCAGAATTTTCTCTTTATCTTTGAATTTGACATTCTGGGTAGTATGTGTCTTGAAGTAGGTCTATGCAGATTTATTCAGATCGGGGAATGCTATGTTCTTGGACATGTAAATTCATTTCTTTCAAGAGGTTTGGGAAATTTTCAGTCATTATTTTCTCAAGTACTCTTTATGGAATTCAAGTACTCTTTATGTATGTTTTTGTGCTTCATGTCACCATTCAACTCCCTGAACCGCTGCTCAATTTTTCCAGTTTTTCTCTCAGTTCTTCTCTCGCTTCACTTTAATCTGTTCATTCTTCTCCATCACTTATTCCTTCTTCTATCATTTCTAGTCTGCTGTTGTGTGCCTCTAATGTGTTTTTGATCTGTCCTATGTGTCTTTCATTCCCAGAAGTGCTGTCATTTTTTTGCTCAGGCTTTCAAATTATTCTTTCCCAGTGTCTTTTTTTTAAAAAATTTATTCATCCCCTCCCCCAGATCATTCTCTTGTCTGTCTGCTTATTGATTGCTTCCCTTCTCCAGGAGGCACCAGGAACTAAACTTCAGGACCTCCCACATGGGAGGTGAGTGTCCAACAGCCTGAGCCACAACCGCTCCCCACAGGCTGCGGTGTCTGCTGGCTTGTTGCGCCGCTCGTGTAGGCATCTGCTCGTTGTGGTGGTATGGTATCTACTTCGTTATAACAGGTGTGCTGTCTAGCTCGTTGCTGTGGGTAGGGCATCTAGCTCATTGCAGTGGGTGCAGTGTCTGCGTGTCTTCTTTAGGAGGCACCAGGAGCCAAACATAGGACCTCCCGTGTGGTAGGCAGGTGCCCAACTGGTTGAGCCACATCCACTTCCCCCAGTGTCTTCTTGATATCCCTTATGTCTTTAGCCATATTTTCTTTCAAGTCATTGATTTGATTTAGGAGATTTGTATGAACCTTGCTTAGTTTTCTCAAACTTTATGTCTTATCTGGGGCTTTGATAGATTCCTTTGATTGGGCCATTTCTTCCCTTTTCTTAGTATGGCTTTTAATTTTTTGCTGATGTCTAGACATCTGATTATGATGGTGGATTTACTCTGATGCTCACTTTTCTCTGTCTTGCATAGGGATTTAATGGCAGGAGGCAGTGTGTTAGTGCCATTCTTTGATTCTTGGTTCAACCCATTCTAGGTCTTTAAGATTGTCCCTCTTAGTTGCTCAAGCTACTGGTCGTGGACCCAGGAATGGGTGGCAGACCTGCTTTCAAGGGTCTTGGGGAGGGAGGCTAGAAAGGCTGGGAAAAAACCTCTCTTACTTTTTCTTTTTGCTTTTTTTAAACAAATCAATTTTATTGACTTTTAATTTCATCAAATGCACTTTGTCAGTCCACCAGTAGATGGTGATCTTTGGCAACCTCGCAGCTCAAGCCCAGGTGGGAATGTTTTCTCTGCAACACCAACAGCAACAATGTGACAGAGTATCCTGCCTCACAGCTATTCAGAGCCTCCCAATTTAAACTTTCTCAGAGGCTGTTCTCCCACCCTGGCCAGCAGCCTCCTCCCTTTTCCAGGTAGGAAATTTTCCACTCCCCTGGTCAATAGGGAGGGTGATTGAGAGGATCAGATCTCTTTAGTCCCTTGCTGACTCCCAGGGCAAATAATGGTGCATCCCCCCAGCCTGGAAGGGCTGCTCCTGGGACACAGCAGAACAAATATGTTGGCCAAAAGCTGAATCGGCTTTAGGCTGTATCCCTCTCTCTCCCTCTCCTGGGGAGGTGCACTCATGCAGCCTCCTCTGTCCATGGCCACTGGTCAAGGCTGGAGACTTCAAAACTGTCTGTACTGAGGGTGGGGGAAGGGTGTCAGCAGCTGTAGCTGCACTGTTTACTCACAGTCTTCCCATTGAAACTCTTTTTTTTGTGTGCCTGTCTTCTGGGTGGTGTCCAGCCTTCCCTTGGTGTCCTAAACTCTAGAACATTTCTTTCCAGGCCCTTTCTGCCTATTTTTCTGGGAAAGTAGTAGGTATATTTTGCCCAAATACCATCTCATAATAATAATGTATGTGTTCTGATTCATGGAAAAACATATTTCTACTATTAAGCACACTCACTGTCTATAACAGGGTTCACTAATCTATACTGTCCATGGGCCAGCTTTTAATATACACATGAAACACACAATTAGAAATGCTCCCACCTCTTTGATCTAACCAGCAATTTCAGAATCTGGTAATTATCCCCACACTGCTCATTACAGCCCAGTTTGAAATTTTAATCTTTCATCTAGTGTGATTGAAATACATTTCAGCCCAGTTTGAAATTTTAATCTTTCACCTGGCATGATCAGAATACCATTTGGGAACTCTACTTTTTGTTTTTGTAATATAAATTAGCAAAATAGCTCTCCCCTCAGTTTGATTTTATAATTGCCATTCATGGCATACTGAACTGATAGTAGTTTTGGTTTCAGAAACAATGGAGGGGAAGGCCAGTGGAGAACTAGATTCCCCTTTTAAGCACTCAAAGTTGTTACAAGTTCCTTTTTTTTTTGAGGTACAGGGGCTAGGGATTGAACCTGGGACCTCATTTGTGGGAAGCTGGTGCTCAACCACTGAGCCACATAGGCTCCCTTGAGTTGGTTTTTTAGTTTGTTTGCTTGTTTTTTTTTTAAGGAGGTACCAGGAATCAAACCCAGGACCTCCCATGTGGGAAGCAAGCACTCAACAGCTTGAGCCACATCTGCTCCCTTCAGGTCCTTTAAGTAAAGCAATGTGGAGTCATAAGACAAAGGAAGCAGAGCTGCTTCCTCTAGCAGAGGAGACTCAGCATATGTTGGAGTTTTCAGTTATGGATCCCACTTCAATTCTTTGGTCCTCGTACTTTCTCAGGCAAGGCTTTAACTTTTGCCTTTTATAGCAGGGAAAGTTGCAAATTCAACTAATATTATAATTCAGGAGTCAGTATGTTCCAATTTTGAGGTTGGTTTTGGCTACCTTAGCCCAGTAGCTGCAAGAGATAAGTTTGCCTTTCAGCGCCATCTTAGAAAGTCTTTAGTTTTTAGCTGTCCTTTGGCCAATCATTAGGGTCTCTGAGCTGGGTCATTCTCTTTCTATAAGTTGTCCAGCAGCAACTACCACTCCTATAACTCTTAGTTCCTCTGGCTTTTATATTTCTGTCAGTCATCACTTTCTTCTCCAAAAGCGTTGCTTTAATGAGGACTTCAGATGCCCTTTTGAGTAACAGGTTTCCACTGTATGGCATGGTCTTCCATAATTCCATTTCTTAATACTAGATAGATTTTATTTCTGTCACCACAAAGAGTCCAAACTAAGACATCTCAGATTCTGACTGTTTCCTGATAGGAAACAGTGTTGCTTGCACTTTCTCCCATCTTTGATTTCTATATGAATCAAGGTTCTTGTTATAAGCAACAGAAACAAACCCAAGCTATTTTAAGCAGAAAACAGATTAATTTTTAAAAAATTATGTATTAGCCCATAAACTCTCCAGGAGACTGGAGAATCAGACTTATAGGCCATCAGTGAGCTAGGCCTGCCTGAACTGATGCTATAGAGAGTCTATTGAACACAAGAGGCAGTTTGAGGCTGTTTTTGAATCCCAAAAAGAGAAAGGTTACTCTTCCTCTGGGTGTGGTACCCTTTGATTGCATTAAATTCAGATTAGAGGCCTTTGATTAGATGACCTGCTAAGGTTGATTTAGGGCTTTTAATTCAACGATGTCAGGGGACCTGACTCAGGTTGAGTCCTCTCCCCCTTGCTCTTTCTGATCTAAATGGACACTCAGACAGACCCGTGGAAGAGAGAGCTCTGTCATTTTTTATCCTTCCATGTGACAGAAAGGAGAAGGCTAAAACAGCTGAGGCTTGGGGAGAGATGAGCCATTTGCCTGATAGCTTACAGCTGAATTTAGAAAAAACTGGAACAGTGAAGACTGATCTAGGAAGCCCTAAGAGACAAACCCTCTGCCAGCTTGCAGCTGAAATTGGGAAGAAAGTGGAGCAGCTGGGCTTGAGAGAGGAAGCCTGGAGCACATGGAGATACCAGGAAGAGATCTCCTGCCATCTTGCTTCAACACGTGGCAGCTGACTTGGTGAGAAAGCACCTCTTATAGTGCCTTGAGTAAGACTTTCCACAGCCTTGGAACTGTAAGCTTTTACCCCAAATAAATCCCCATTATAAAAGCCAACAGAGTTCTGGTACTTTGCATTGGCAGCCCCTTGACTGATTATTACAGCACACATACCGCCACTTGTGCCACTATCAGTTGGGACACAAAATCCTAATTCTTTCTGCTTCTTAGAAGTGCTTATTTGAGCTACCACTGTGCTCACCTGTGCCAGAATAAAGTTAGTATTGTTTATGCTCTCTTGCATCACTGGTACAATTCAAATACAGAAGCACATCTAATGTAAGGAATCTTGGTAACATATCTTCACCTACATGCAAGGGAGACTGGGAAAACAAGCATCTGGTATTTCCAGTGTCTGTAGATGAGTTGGGGTTTCTCCAAATATAGAAAGGGGTGCTTGGATAGTGGGACCTCAAGTCATATGATCAATTGATTTTCACAAAAAGAGAAAAGTTCTCTCTCAAACTCCCAATTTAAAAGAGCTTTCAAGTAATTTTTTCATCAAGATGGTAGCATAAGACATTCCCAGGAAAATTTCCCTTTATAGACAACTAATAAAATGTTATCTTCAACTCTCTTAGAACTATGGGGGTTTCTCAAGACTGGGGAACAACCCTAGAAAGGCTGGAACTGAGGAGGAAAAAAACACCTAAAAGAGGTAGGAGAGCAGTAAGGACTTGCCATTCCAGACCCCTCCCCCATTCACAGGTCTACATGCTTTAAGACACAGCGTGGCCCCAGACCTCCTGCTGAGGTCACTGACCACACAGCCACCCACCTTAACAGTTTAGAACCCCATGCACATTCAGGCGTGGGGACTCAATGCCAGCATTCAAAGCTGCCCACTGGAAACCAGAGAAACCCCCAGTGGAACTTTTGGCAAGCTGTGTACACTCCAGGCCAGACCCTAATTGCTGGTGCACATAAGCAACAAAATAGGGTGTCTTTGGACTTTGACCCCATCTGGTTCTGTGGGTCAGGATCCCCTGCTCTGGAAGTTACTGGAGGCAGAAAAGTCACATGGAAAGGGGAAAGTTCAGGACAAGCAGTCTTTGGGCTGCAACCTGGAGTGAGAGGATGGCCTAGAGCATGGGGGAGAATTTGGGCAAATTATAGTTGCCAGGGAATAAAATTTCCATAAAACAAAGAACAGCTAAGGGCTTCTACAGGAAGAACAGAAGAGAAGAAATCCTTTCCTGGAGGGGAAACAGACACACATACTAGGGTAATCTTGAAAGTCACTACACTCTCAGGGTAAGAAGGGGTTACAGAAAAGTCATGAGAAAAAGGAAAACAATCTGTTAACCACAGTAATGGAGAGCAAAAACACACTAGGGGCATTCAGCAGCAGATTTGAACAGGCAGAAGAAAGAAATGTAGCAAACTACAGGACAGGACGATCAAAATCATAGTCTGAAGAGCAGAAAGAGAAAAAAAGAAAAAAGCAAACAGATCTTAAGGGACCTGTGGGATAACATGAAGCATATCAATGTAGGGCTTATGGAGACCCAGAAAGACGAGAGAGGGGAGCAGAAGCGGCGCATGCTGTTGGGCAGCTGCCTCGCATGCGGGAGGTCCCGGTTTCCTTTCCCAGTGTCTCCTGAAGAAGGTGGGCAAACAATGAGCAGAGAGATGAGAGAACCATCTGGGGGAGGGGGGAATAAAGAAAGAAAAATAAAGTAAATAAATAAATCTTTAAAAAAGAAGCAATAGAAGTTAAGAAAGACTAGAGAAGGAAAAGGAAACGAAGAATATTTAAGGAAATAATGGCTGAAACTTTCCCAAATCTGATGAAAGACATGAATATATACATCCAGGAAGCACAACAGACACCTAAGCAGAGAAACCCTAACAGACGTACTCTAAGACATATACTAATCAAAATGTTGATTAACAAAGAGAAAGAGAAAATTCTGAGAACAGCAAAAGAAAAGTGATTCATCTTTTCCAAGAGTCCTCAATATGACTAATGCCAGTTTCAGAAACCATGAGGACAAGAAGGCACTGGTATGACATATTCAAGGCACTGAAAGAGAAAAACTGCCAGCCAAGAATTCCACATGCAGCAAAACCATCATTCAAAAGTGAGGGAGAGTTTTAATAAGTTCATAGATAAACAAAACTATAAGAGTTTGTCACCAAGACATTGGCCCTACAAGACATGCTAAAGGTTGAAGGAAAGGCTGTGAGATAGTTGCTTGGAGCAATGTGAAGAAACGGAGGCCTCCAGGAAATGCAAAACCCAGTTGTATGGTATCTTCAGGATATAACTCTATCCTTAATTTCCAGTAAGATTTAGAATACAGTTGAATAAGAAATAATCCTATTTATATGTTATGGACATGCAATACATATAAAAAGGTAATGTGTGACAGAAACAACATAAAAAGGGGAAACAGAAATGTATAGGAATAGAGACTGCGTATGCTCCTGGAGGTAAGATGGTGTATTGGTCAGCCAAAGCGGTGCTGATGCAAAATACCAGAAATTGGTTGGTTTTTATAAAGGGTACTTATTTGGGGTAGGAGCTTGCAGACACCAGGCCATAAAGTTTAAATTACTTCCCTCACCAAAGTCTATTTGGAGCAAGATGGCTGCTGACATCTGCCAGGGTTCAGGCTTCCTGGGTTCCTCTGGGCTCAGCTACTCTCTTTTCTCCACAAGGTCAGCTGTGGACTATGAGGCAAACAGCTCTGTCTCTTTCCCCAGGGCTCCAGCTTAAGTCTTCAGCATCAAACTCCAACATCAGAAACCTGCAACTCTGTCCTTTGCCATGTCTTTTATCTGTGCCTTAATGCCTTAATGACATGGCCCAATCAAAGCCCTAATCATAATTCAATCAAGCCCAGGTACAGATCAGATTACAAACACAATCCAATATCTATTTTTGCAATTCTTAACCACATCAGACTGCTACAGGTGGTGTCATTTCAAACTGTAGGTTACAGGCTGAGGTTGTTTAATACAAACCCCTGGATAACCACAAAGGAAGTAATTCAAATACATGCAGAAGCAGAAATGAGAAAGGCACTGTGACAATTTGAAGCTGGTGGACTCCAGAAGATTATCCATTTCTGGGCCTATAAACCTGTTGAAGATGGGATTTTTTGATTAAATTACTTCAGATAAGGCCTTTTTTTTTCTTTTGAGGCACCAGAATCTGGGGATTGATCCCAGGACCTTGTATGTGGGATGTTGGCACTCAACCACTGAGCCATATCAGCTCCCCTATGATGGCTTTTTCATTTTGCTTGTTGTTTATTTTTGTTTTTTCTAGGAGGCACCAGGAACCGAGCCCATGTAGGAAGCAGGTGCTCAACCACTTGAGCCACATCCATGCCCAGAAGATCAAACAGGAAGTGGAGAACTTGAATCTATCCTTTGATTAGATTATATGACCCAGGGTGGGTCTTAATCCTCTTATTGGAGTTCTTTATAAATGGGAAAAAGTGCAGAGATACAGAGAAAATCTCCTAGAAGCTGAGAGAAAAGGCCCTGGGAGCCAGAAGCTGAAATCAACAGAACAGAAAAGCTGTGAGGAGCCCACTGAAGCCAGAAGCTGAAGGCCACGAGGCCCAGAGGCACAGGGAAAGATGAGAAGCTGCCACCACGCTGCTCTGCCACGTGTCTGATTGCCCACAGCTGCAACTCAGGAGAAAGCATCTCCATGTGAAGCCTTGATTTGGACATTTTTCTCAGCTTCAGAATTGTAAGGTTATAGGTTAATACATCTCCTTTGTAAAAGCCAACCTATTTCTGGCAGTACTGCCTTGGCAGCCTTTAGCAAACTAAAACATGGATCAATTAGATGCATCACAAAAGATCAACTATACGCAAAAGGAAGATGCAAAAGGAAAACAAGGACAAAAAGGACATAAGATGTATAAGAAACAATGGACAGGGAAGTGGACTTGGCTCAGCTGATAGAGCATCCGCCTACCACATGGGAGGTCCAGGGTTCAAACCCAGGGCCTCCTGACCCATGTGATATGCTGGCCCATGCACAGTGCTGATGCGCGCAAGGAGTACCCTGCCACGCAGGGGTGTCGCCCATGTAGGGGAGCCCCATATGCAAGGAGTGCGCCCCGTAAGGAGAGTTGCCCAGTGCAAAAAAAGGGCAGCCTGCCCAGGAGTGGCGCCGCACCCCTGGAGAGCTGACACAGCAAGATGACACAACAAAAAGAGACACAGATTCCCAGTGCCATTGGATAATGCAGGTGGACACAGAAGAACACACCCGAATGGACACAGAGAGCAGACAATGAGGGGGGAGGGGAGAGAAATAAATAAAAAGTAAATCTTAAGAAACAAACAAACAAACAAAAAAGAAACAATGGACAAAATGACTGAAGTAAGTCCTGCCTTATTAGTAATGGAATGTAAGTGGAGTATGAGTAATTGAATGTAAAGTGAATCAAAAGACAGATTGGGGAGTGGGTGTAGCTCAGGGGTTGAGCATCTGCATCTGGGTTTCAATCCCCAGTACCACCTGGAAAAAAAAAGACAAAGATTGGCAGAATGGATAAAAAAGCATGACTGAACTGTATGTGTATGTAAGGAGCCTCACCTTAGACTCAAAGAAACAAGTAGACTGAAAGTGAAAGAATGGTGCAAATAGTAACGGAAAGAGAGCTGGGGTAGCTATACTATATCAGATAAAAAAGACTTGAAGTCAAACACTTCTGCGAGAGTCAAAGAAGGACACTATATTTTAATAAATGTGTCAAAAAATAACAACCACCAAAATACACAAGGCAAACACAGATGAAACTGAAGGGAGAAAGACACCTCTACAATATACCACTTTCAACAATGGGTAGGACATTTAGACAGAAGATCAATCAGGAAATGGAGAACTTGAAGAACTATAAATGAACTAGAACTAACAGATACATACCGAACACTGCACCCCAAGACAGCAAAATACACACTCTTCTCAAGTACACATGGATCTTTCCCCAGGATAGACCATACAATACATTGTAACACTAGTCTCAATAAATTTAAATAGATTGAGATTATTAAGGAATATTGTCTATTTACAATTGAATGAAGTTAGAAATCAGTAACAGAGGGAGAGCTGGAAAATGCACAAATATATAAGAAGTTAACAGCACACTCTGTTTTTAAAGTTTTTATTTCTTTTTCCCCTCCCCCTCATTGTTTTTCACTTGCTGTCTGCTTTCTGTGTCTGTTCACTATTAGACACACTCTTAAAGAATCAATGGGTCAAAGAAGAAATCACGAGGGAAATAATGTTGAGATAAATGAAAATGAAAACAGCATACCAAAACATATGAGAAGGCAGTGTTTAGAGGGAAACATATAGCCCTAAAGCTTACATTAAAAAAGAAGATCTCAAATCAGATATTTAATCTCATACTAGAAACTAGAGGAACTAGAAAAAGAAGTGCAAACAAAACCCAAAGTGAGCAGAAGGAAAGAAATAACAAAGATTATAGTGGAGGTAGATGAAATAGAAAATAAAAGAACAGAGAGAATCAACAAAACCAAACATTGGTCTTTTAAAAACATCAATAAAATGGACAAAACTTTAGCTTGACTGACAAAGAAAAAGAGAGAGAATATGCAAATAATTAAAATGATAAATGGAATGGGAAAATGTTTTCTTAGACTTTATACCAAAAGTACGAGCAACAAAAGAAAAAATAGATGAATGGAACATCATCAAGTTAAAACTTTGGGCATCAAGAAAGTACAGAGACAGCTTATAGAATGGGAGAAAATATTTGGAAACCATATATCTGATAAGATTTAAAATACAGAATATATAAAGAACTCCTACAACTCAACAACAAAAAGGCAAACAACACAATTAAAAGTGGGGAAAAGACCTGAATAAATATTTCTCCAAAGAAGATACACAAATGGATAAAAAGCACATACAAAGATGCTCTGCATCATTAGCCATCAGGGAAATGCAAATCAAAACCACAACGACATACCATTTCACACCCAGTAGAATGTCTACAATTTTAAAAAGGTAAATAACAAGCGTTAGAGAGGATGTGGAAAAAATAGGAATCCTTTTGTCGGAATAGGAAATGGTACAGCCCCTATGGAAAACAGCTTGGTGAGTCCTCAGGCAGTTACGGGTAGAATTCCCATATGATCAGTACTCCCACTTCTAGGTATAGACCCCAAAGGATTGAAAGCAGGGACTGGGTGAGTCAGCGCCCTCCCAGTGTTCTTAACTGCCAGGAGGTAGAACCCCTCAGATGTCCATCTACAGATGAAGGAATAAACAAAATATGGTATATCCACACAATGGGATGTTCTTTTTTTTTTTAAATATTTATTTTATTAATTTCTCTCCCCTTCCCCTATTGTCTGCTTTCTGTTTCCTTTTGCTGTGTGTTCTTCTGCGTCCACTTGCATCTCTCTGGTGGCCCTGGGAAACTGCATCTCTTTTTTTGTTGCTTCATCTTGCTGCGTCAGCTCTCCATGTGTGCGGCACCACTCCTGGGCAGGCTGCGCTTCCTTCACGTGGGGCGGCTCTCCTTACAGGAAGCAATCCTTGCACATGGGGCTCCCCTACGCGGCACGGCACTCCCTGCCGGCGACAGCGCTGCGTGTGGGCCAGCTCACCACACGGGCCAGGAGGCCCTGGGTACCGAACCCTGGCCCCTCCATATGGTAGGCGGACGCTCTATCGGTTGAGCCACGTCTGGTAGATGTTATTTGACTGTACAAGTTGTGTTGTTCTGATCCATGCAGCAACAGGGATGAACCTCAAAGACATCACGTGGAGTGAAACAGCCCAGATACAAAAGGGGCACAACTGTACGATCTCACGTAGGTGAGGAGAATATGCAAAGTCAAGAAGTCAGAAACTAGAAAACAGGTCACCAAGGGCCACGTGGGGTGGGAGGAGGGAGTTCACGTTTAACTGGTGTGGAGTTTCTGGTGAGGGTGGTTGGAAAGTTTTGACGATGGAGAAGAGTATAGAGGCACAACGTTGCAAACGTGTTTAACATCACTGAATGGTATATTCGAACGTGGATAAAATGGGAAATTTTAGGTTGTACATAAGTTATGAGGAGAAAATAACCATGAACATCTGCACAATACGAGTGAACCCTAATGTAAACCTTGGGCTCTAGTTAATAGTGTAGTTATAATAATAATGTTTCATCAATTGTAACAAAGGTACCACACCAATGTGAAATGTTACTAATGGGGAAAACTGTTTTTGAGAAGGGGGTATATGAGAACTCCATACTTTCTGCATGATTTTTCTGCAAACCTACAATAACTCTAATAAAAAAATAAAAAATATATATAGAGAGAACATTCAAGATCTCCATTTTTATTTACAGGCCTACAGTATATTTTTACTGCTCTTTCCTCATTTTATTTACACTGAGTAGGAGAGTAGATAAGAAATTTAAAATCAAATTTTTATATTTTGTTTTGTCTTTGTGCTTCACTGATATCTGGATCTACTCTATTTTCCAGTATTAGATTTTACACAGACTAATTCCAAAAGCCTTTTATTTTTTATGTGTTGATATATTTGAAGAAGAGCAGTCATAACACTAAAACAGCCTCTTTTTTTAAAAAGTTCTATTCGTGATATTTGTTGGTACAATATCCTAAGCATTTCTTGGGATGGTTTTGCTTCGTTTTGTTTTAAGTAGAATTGACGATGGGCCCTTCTCTCAGCAGGAAATTGAGTTCAGTGACTCAGAGTGGCCGGCACACGGCAGCTCCATAAGGGAGAAGCCCACTTCCAGCACTGAACCTTTAGACATCCCTTTAATCCTGGCAATACGAGAGAGTCAGATCAAAGTCCATTCTGATAAAGAAAGAAAACAATTCCAAACTGCTTCTTTGATGTCACGTTAGGCCACTAATATACATCACATCTGTTTAATTTAAAACTTCACCACGGTCCTGGTATGTGTTAACTGCACGCCCCTCAAAAATCAGCTTTGTTACTGTGTAGTTGGATGGGAACATGATTTGCGCTGTGGTTCATGACAGCGTTTAGAGTCAGGGTCATGTGCTTTGTATACTCTCTACCAGCTTAACGGCATATTCCTCATAAAAAGCATCTTCAGGGGATAAGGGAAATATAAATCTTTCCCAAGATGGGTCTCTACTTCCTGTTCTGCTCCCTTCCTGAACACTGCCTTGTGATGCCCGCGAGCCTACCGAGAAGTCTGTAAGTCAGTGTCTTTCAGTTCTCCTACAGGAGTCTAATATTTCCTTCCTGCCTTACAATATCTCACGGTGAGGGGCAGGGAGAGTAGGGGGAGATGTTAGGTTTAGAATAGTATCTTTAAAATATATCCATCATTTAGAATATCATCTCTATTCACATTCTAAGCATTTTTAGAGCGCGGTCCTATTTTTTTCATTATACAAAGTTCTCTTTTAGAGATTTTGAAAATCAAGCTTTGTGCAAAGACTGGAGGAAGAAGAGAAACAATTTTTAAAAATTAAAGAACGTACAGGCTATATTAAGTGATAGGTACCGCTAAGCTTATCTCTAGCCAGTTTGGGAAACGATGCAATGGCCCATCAGATTTTAGCAGAAGAGAGCGCCTGCCTTCACCTTTTGTCTCTGTAGTAAAGCAGGAGTAGCTGCTGGACATAGAAAGAAATTGGGAGGACTAGCTAACCATAGTTGCTACAGAGAGAGTAGTGATATAAACAGTTCTGAGTCAGAGGTATAGATGCTGAATGGGAAAATCTGATATGGATGAGTGGGAATTAGCCTCTCAGGAAAATGACACCCCATATGAGAAAACCAGCCCAGTCTAAAATCGTGCCTTGCACCCACACTTAGGTGTTTAGAGATAACGGGGAGAAAGTGAGTTTATAACTGCGGGCACTCTTACTGAAGTTGTCAAGTAGAGCTCAAGAAAGGAGGCAACTTTTAAAAGTATAAGCTTTAGATAATCTCTTTTTGGTGCTAACATGTTTAGGGGAAAGAGAGAGAGCCAGAGAAGAGAAATAGAATGATAAAGATCAAAACATAGCCATAGTCAAAGTTATATGGCTTTCTTCCAAGTTATTTAGTGAGCTCTAACTCAGGTCAACATAGAGCATCTCAAATTTTCCCAAGCAATTGCAAGAAAAAGGAAAGTGAAAACATATCATCAGGGGGATGGAGGGATGATATTGGCACTGAGAACAAAATTTTTTCTGTTTTATCTTTAAAATACAGGCAAAGGTTGCCTTCTATTCATAATGTGGTTTTATGAATATAAAATATTTTAGGCTAATCACCATTGTGGCAGATTGATATTATTTTATGAATCCCAGAAAGAGAAAGGTATGTTTGTAAATTGATCTGTTGCTCTGGGTGTGATCCCCTTTGATTGTATTAGATTCAGCTGAGGGGCCTTTGATTAGATTACCTCTTAGGATGGCTGTAGGGCTTTTATCGGAGGGCATCAGTGGGCAAGACTCAGGTTAAGTCCTTGCCCCCTTGCTGGGTCTGATATAAACAGACACTTAGACAGACTTAGGAAGAGAGAGCGCTGTCATTTTTGATCCTGCCTTGTGAAAGGAGAAGGCTTAAAACAGCCGAGGCCTCCGGTGGTGGTGGGTGATGAGCCATTTCCCTGAGGCTGCAGCTGAAATCGGGAAGAGAGACCAGCTGAGCCACAGAGAGAAGGCTGGAGGGGAAGAAGAGGTCAGACAGAGATGGCCCGCCATCTTGCTTCAACACATGACAGCTGACTTAGGTGAGAAAACACCTTTTATGGTGCCTTGAGTTGGATATTTCACAGCCTTGGAACAGTAAACTTTTACCCAAAATAAATACTGTTTATAAAAGCCAACAGATTTCTGGTACTTTGCATTGGCAGCCCTTTGGCAAACTAAAACAATCATTCAGCAAAATATGTCCTTCAATAACTTGTGCCCCACTTATTCTATGAATTTGCAGAATCTATAGCCAGTTTCCATGAGTATATCTGAGGGGGACCATACTATCCATCTGAGAAGCAGATGAAGAGCAATTAGCTCATGTCCAAATGGTGCATGTGAAAATATAGTGATTTCAATTAAGTATATTCATCCACTTAGCCAAATATTTGAATAACCTGTAGGAAACCAGGTAATATAATTTTAAACTTTGACCTGCTCTATTCTCACTTGAGCAAACTGAGCTTTGCAGGACATGCTTAGTTCAATAAGAAGCAGGGCTCATTCTAAAACTTTGATCTAAATCTGGAGTTAGTGTTAAATGACACCATGGCTTTCCTCTGGTTGAATAAGGTTAATAAATAATTTTCCGGCTAGTTTAGAAAACTGAGGTATTTTATATTGCTTATGTTTCAAGAAAACTACTTGTGAATTTAAGAAACTTGTGGTGGGGTGAGGGACGTAAAGGCTACATTTGGCAAGCCTGCTCCTCTTGGCTTCAGAATTCTGGGGATATTTGACATGTTACTATAAATAAACAAATCTGCTTTTCTTATGGCCTAAAAAAAGGAAAAATATTTGAGAAGTGAGTATTGTTAAATGTAGCTTCCCAAGGACAGACAATGCGTAATTTAATAGTGAAATTAAAATTAAAACCAGTTGACTGGGAAGTGGATTTGGCTCAATGGGTAGAGCATCCACCTTCCACATGGGAGGTCCAGGGTTCAAACCCAGGGCCTCCTGACCTGTGTGATGAACTGGCCCACGTGCAGTGCTGATGCATGCAAGGAGTGCCATGCCACACAGGGGAGCCCCATGTGCAAGGAATGAGCCCCATAAGGAGAGCCACCAAGCACAAAAAAAGTGCAGCCTGCCCAGGAGTGGTGCTGCATACACGGAGAGCTGACGAGGCAAGATGATGCCACAAAAAGAGACACAGATTCCTGGTGCCACTAACAAGAATATAAGTGGACATAGAAGAACACACAGCAAATGGACACAGAGAGCAGACAACTGGGAGGGTGAGAGGGTAGGGAAGGGGAGAGAAATAAATAAAAAATAAATCTCTAAAAAAAATAAATAAAACCAGTTGACCAAGATGGCAGTGTGAGGTGCCCCGGGGTACTGCTCCCCCATAGGCTTTCAGCAAATAGCCAAAACTGGCATAGCCAATGAAACACAAAGCTCTTAAACACAGTAAAAGGGTTACAGTGCCAGGCCAAATACCAAATCAAGAAATGGTAGCTTAAAATGGTAGGAAAAGCTCATGGTGCCCTTCCTGGTTTGATGTGGAATCAGCCTTCACTCTCAGTGAAGTGGTCCAGAGGGACAAAATACCCCTATGTGTACAGGGATGCACATGTACCTTTGCCGATCTATCTGGTGGCAGCCTGAAAGACTGAACCATGATATTAGTCTCTGGCTCATCATCCCAGAACCTGCCCTGATCATAGAAGCACTTTGCAGACAGCTTAATCACTGTAAGAAAAAAATCAGAGCAGTCTCGGACAAAGCATTACTGGCTTTAAGATACACAACGGAGCACCTTGGATTGGGAGGGGGGTCTCTTTCATAGGAGGTTGGAGTCCTGTAAATGGGAGTATTCCTAAGGATGTGAGTACATGCTCCAGTCAAGACATATGCTCAGAAAAGACTGGAGAGAACTGTATGCTTTTGCCTCAGTCTGATTGTGTGGTTAGGCTAATGTATCAACTTGGCCAGGTAATGGTGTCCAGTTGTTTGGTCAAGCAAGCAGTGGGCTAATTTCAATACAAAGGCATTTCATGGACTTCAATCATCAGGGAGCTGATTGCATCGATGGCTGGTTACATCTACAATCAACAGAGGAGATTGCCATAAGCAATGAGTGACATCTCATCCAGTCAGGTGAAAGCCCTAAAAGGAGAAGTGATTGCAGCATTCAGAGAGAGCAACTTCAGATAGCCAGTGTTCCCTGGGGACTTCAGTGAGGACCTTTGTCAGAGTCTCTGGCTTGTAATCTGCCCTACGGAATTTGGACTTGTGCATCCCCATGGTCACATGAGACATTTTTATAAAATCTCATACTATTTATAGATATCTCCTATCAGTTCTGTTTCCCTAGAGAACCCTGACTAATATACTGATCTTCAGATTCACTGGGAGCAAGACTAAACTCTGAAGAAGATCACCAACCAACACAGAGCCCAATTGCAAAGCCTGTGAAAGATGTTGTTTGCTTTGTTTTATTTGTATTGCCATATCACTAGTTGAATACAACATAAGGAACAGAAAACTTAGGGACTAAAATCCAAAGTTAATACATTAACATATTAAAATGTTCAGTGTGCAACAAAAGATTACAAGACAAACAAAAATGGGAAATGATGGTTGGATTAGGCAGCCATCTGTTGGGTTTTATAAAAGTTATTTGGGGTAGAATCTTACAAGGCCATAAAGCATAAGTTACTTCCCTCACCAAAGTCTGTTGCCATGTGTTGGAGCAAGACGGCTGCCAGTCTCTGCAAGGGTTCAGCATTCCTCTTCCTTCTAAGGCTCCATGGTCCCAGCTCCTTCTGTTCTCAGCTATAGGCTAGTATAAGGCTTGTCTCTCTCCCTGGGGCTCATTTATTTCTTGGCTTTCTCAGCTGTTCAGGGCTCTGCTCTCCTCAGCTGCAAACTGTCAGGCAGATGGCTTGGCTCTGTGCCTAGGGCTTGATTCTTTCCGGGCTCAGTTGCTCTCGTCTCTCCACAAGGTCAGCTGTAGACTATTAAGTTTTCTCTCTTCTTGGGGCCTCTGCTGAGTCTATGGAGCTATCTCTATTCTTCTGTGTTCTCCTGTGTATTTACCTCTCAGGGCTCCACCATCAAAACTCAAACTCTCTCCTCTGCCATGTAATTTTTTCTGACTCCCTGCCCAGGGACTCAACATCCTACTGATGTGGCCAAATCAAAGCCCTAATCATAATTTAATCAAGTAAAAGTGAAACCTATGAATTTAATACAATCTAATATGCCCAGAGGAACAGAACAGTTTACAAACACAATCCAATATCTATTTTTGGAATTCATAAACAATGCCAAACTGCTACAATGATCCATCCAAAGGAATAAGATAAAAACTCAGGATTCATCAACAAAGAAGATAAGACTTTGGACATACCATACAAAGACTTTTAAAAAATAGTCTTCAATATGCTCAGAGCTAAAGGGAAACAGAAAAGACATTAAAGATATCAAGAAAGCAATAGATGAACAAAAACAGAATATCTATAAAGAGATAGACATTACAAAAATTAAAGATGGGAAGCGGACTTGGCTCAACAGTTAGAGCATCTGCCTACCACATAGAAGGTCCACTGTTCAAACCCAGAGCCTCCTTGACCTGTGTGGAGCTGGTCCTGGTGCAGTGCTGATGTGTACAAGGAGTGCTGTGCCACACAGGGGTGTCCCCCATGTAGGGTAGCCCCAAGTGCAAGGAGTATGCCCTGTAAGGAGAGTCACCCCATGGGGAAAAAAATAGTTCAGCCTGCCTAGGAGTGGCACTGCACACATGGAGAGTTGACTCAGCAAGATGACACAACAAAAAGAGACACAGATTCCCAGTGCCACTGACAAGAATAGAAGCAGACACAGAAGAACACACTGCAAATGGATACAGACAACAGATAACTGGGGGTGGGGGAAGAGAAGTAAATAAAAATAAATCTTTAAAATAAATTTAACTAAAGAGAAATACTGGAGTCAAAGAACAAAATAACTGAAATTTAAAAATCCTGAGAGGATTTCAACAGAAGGTTGGAGCTGGTGGATGAAACAATCAGTGAACTTGAAAATAAGGCAATTGAAATTATTCAGGCTGAGAAGCATAAAGAAAAGAGAATGAAGAAAAGTGAATGGAGCCCAATTGACCTGTAGGATGCCATCAAGAGTATCAATACATGCATTATAGGGATCCCAGAAGGAGAAGAAAGAGGAAGGGTCAGAAGGAATATTTGATGAAATAATGACAGAAAACTGAATATACACATCCAAGAAGCCCAACAAAACCCTAACAGGGTAAACTCCATTCCACGTCCAGCCACATTGAATCAAATGGCTGAATGCACAAGATAGAATCCTGAAAGCTGCAAGAGAGAAACACTATGTTATGTACAAGGAAGCTCCAATAACATTAAGTATGGCTTTCTCATCAGAAATCATGGAAACAAGAAGGCAGTGCAACAAAATACTTACCGTGCTGGAAAAAAATAGTTGCCAACCAAGAATTTAATATCTAGCAAAACTGTCTTTCAAAAATGAGAGAGAGGGACTTCCAGGAAGATGGAGGATTAGAGAGACAAAGGACTCCTTCTTTTTCAGAAGAATAGGTAAAATATGGGCAGAAATGACCTGGGAAAGTGTTCTAGGGCTTAGGACAACAGGGAAAGTGTTCTAGGGCTTAGGACAACCAAGAAGAGAGAGGAGCAAAGAAAAAGAAGAATCTTGATGGGAAAACTCCATGAGTAAAACTGCAGCTGTAAGTGATAAGCAGCCATTCTTCCACCCTTGGAGCAGACAGCTTTGAGTTCTCCACCCTCTGGCCAGTGGGGATGGACAAAAAAAAAAAGGACCATTTTCCCAGGAAAGGGGAGAAAAAGGGATGAAGTCTAAGGCTGATTTGGCCAACACATTTGGTCTGCTGTGTCCCATGAGAATTTCCAGGCCAGCTGGGAGAAGGGAGGGGACTAAAGAGATCCAACCTTCTCAGACACCTTTTCTACTGACTGGGCTTGGTTGTTGAGGACCCAGAAGGGTGTGGAATTATTTCCTACCTGGGAGAAGGGAGAATGCTGCAAGCAAAGGGAGGAGAACAGCTTCTGAGAAAGTTTGATTTGCAAGGCTTTAAATAGCCCTGAATCCTCTGTCATTGCTCTGGTCAGGGTTACAGTAAACATATTCAGACAAGAAGAAGAGTGCCATCTGCTGGCAGACAAGGAAGTGCTGCAAGGAAAACAAAAGTAAATGAATAAAAGAGGCTTTTTTGACCTTTACATCCTCCCTCCACAAGGCCCTTGGAAGCAAATCTGCAATCCATTACCAGGCCTATGGCCTGGATATGAGCAACTAAAAAGGAACATTCGTAAAGAGATACAACAGGTTGAACCAAGACTCAAAGAACAGCAGTAACACAGCCTCCTGCCACTAAACCCCCATGCAAGAAAGAGGAATTGAGCATCAGAGTAAACTCACCATCATAATCAGATGCCTAGACATCAGCAAAAAATTAAAAGCCATACTAAGAAAAAAGAAGATATGACTCAAGCAAAGGAATATATTAAAGTCCCAGAGAAGACAAAGGATTTGAGATGACTATTCAATGAGGTTCATATAAGTCTCCTAAATCAAATCAATTAATTGAAAGACAATACAACTAAAGAGATAAAGGACATCAAAATGACAATGGGTGAGCACAAAGAATTTGAAAACCTGAATAGAAAAATAACAGAAGTTATGGGAATGAAAGATACAATGGTTGAGATTAAAAACAATTAGAGGCATACAATAGCAGACTCAAAATCACAGAAGAAAGAATAAGTGATGTTGAAGACAGAAGAAAAAGAGTAAAGAATGGAAAAAATTAAGGAGGAGCCCAGGGAGTTGAATGATAACATGAAACACAACAACATACATGTCATGGGCATTCCAAAAGGAGAAGAGAAGGGAAAAGGAATGGAAAGAGTATTTGAAGAAACAACAGCTGAAAATTTCCCAACTCTCATGAAAGAAATGAATTTGCATGTCCAAGAAGCACAGCATACTCCAATCAGAATAAATCCAAATAGACCTACTACCAGACATATATTACTCATGATTGTCAAGTGCCAAAGATAAAGAGAAAATTCTGAAAGCAGTAAGAGAGACACAAACCACCATATACAAGGGATGCTCAGTACATCTTGGTGCAGATTTCTCATAAAAAACCATGAGGGTATAAGACAGTGGTATGATATAATTAGGATTCTGAAAAAGAAAGAAGCCAGCTGAGAATTCTTTATCCAACAAAATTGTCCTTCAAATATGAAGATGTGTTTAAATATTCACAAATAAACTAAACTAAGAGAGTTTGTGAAAAAGAATCTGGCTTTGTCAGAAGCATTAAAGGGAGCCTCATAGCCCAAAAGGAAAAGACAAGAGTGAGAGGCTTGGTGGAAAGGGTAGAAGGGAAGACTATAAGAAAGGATAGCCAAAAGAGAAAAATGACAGATGAAAATAAGATATGACCTATGATAGCCCAAGAATAAAATGTTGAAAGAAATAATGTGTTCACAGTAATATCATTGAATGTGGATGGAGTAAACTCCCCAACCAAGACATAGCTGACTGAATGGATTAAAAAAACAGGGGCCATCCATATACTGTCTACAAGATACTCACCTTAGACCAAGAGATACAATTCAGCTGAAAGTAAAAAGTTTGAAAAAGATATTCCATACAAGCAGTAGCCAAAAGAAGAACAGGAATAGCTATACTAACATAGTACAAAACAGACTTTAATGCAAAAAATTTATGAGATGCAGAAGGCCATTATATATTAATAAAAGGGACAATCCACCCAGAAGAAGGAACAGCCATAAATATCTATGTACCTAACAAGGTTGCCCCAAAATACATGAGACAAACCGTGGCAAAACTGAAAGGAGAAAAAGACATCTCTACAATAATAGTTAGATAATTCAACATGCTATTCATATCAATAGATAGAACAACTAGACAGAAGATCAATAAGGAAACAGCAATCTTGAACAATAGGATAAACAACCTAAACCTAACACACAGAATGTTGCATCCCAAATCAGCAGGTTATACATTCTTGTCAAGCGTTCATGGATCTTTCTCCAGGATAGGCTATATGTTGTGTCACAAAGTAGGGCTCAATAAGTATAAAAAGATTAAAATTATACAAAGCACCTTCTTAGATCATAATATAATGAAAGCTGGAAATCAATAATAGATGGAAAAGGGGGAAGCTTGCAAGTGTGGGAAACTAAACAACATACTCTTAAACAATCAGTGGGTCAAAGAAATTGTAAGAGAAATTAGTAAATGTCTTGAGATGAATGAAAATGAGAATACAACTTATCCAAACCTATGGGCATGTCTCAGCAGGATCTCATTGACTGCCATAGTAAACAGTGCCTCACATCTAGACACTATAAGCAGAGCAGACAATCTCAGGAATTTGGCACCCTGTCAGTGGGCCTTACTTTGGAATTTATGCTCCCCAGTGTAACAGTTAGACTCATTTATAATTTCCATACACATGACTCTTCTGCACCTTTTATTTGAACCTATAATTAGCACTATATTTATTAAATATATATCCTAATGACTTAAATCTTTGGTCTATTCATATGATGGTTGAACCCTGACTCTCAAGAGAGTTGCAACACCTACTCTCCAGTTCATTGGACTCACCCAGGACAACTAACAAAATGATGATGATGGACAATGTCCAACCCAAAAAGCAGAGTATCTACTACTGCAAGCAGACAGTCCATCCACCTGTCCAATGGAATCTAAGCCCCTTCTCAATCAGAAACAGAGTGGGCCTAACCATCCTCAAATCCTCAAGATTGGGGAATGAACAATGGACTAAAATAGACTTAGTATTTTTCTATTATAGACTTTATTATTACTTTAGCAATGGAAGAACTTGTTTCATTGATATAAAGGCAGTGGCCACCAGAGGTTCTAAGGGGAGGGAGAGAGAACTCATTTAACATGGGGGCATTTTTGGGAAATTGGAATTGTCCTGCATGACATTTCAATGACAGATGCAGGCCATTATACATTTTTTTCAAAATCTATAAAAAATTGTGTGGGGCAGAGTGTAAATTATAATGTAAACTGTAGTCTATGGTAAGTAGCAATATTTCAATAAGTGTTCATCAATTGTAACAAATGTGCCATACTAATGAGAAATGTTGTTAACATGGGAAAATGTGGGAGGGGGAAGGGATGGGGTATGTGGGAATAACATTTATGCAATCTAAAGCATCTTTATATAGAAATATAAATAAATATCTATATATATAAAACTTATGGGATACAGTGAAGGCAATGCTAACACAGAAATTTATTGCCCTTTACAGCCATATTAAAAAGGAAGAAGGAGCTACAATCAAAGATCTAAGTGAACATCTGGAGGAATTAGAAAAAGAACAGCAAACTAATCCCAAAGCAAGCAGAAGGAAAGAAAGAACAAAGATTAGAACAGAAATAAATGAAATTGATAGCAACAACAACAACAAAAATAGAGAAAATCAACACAACAATAGCTGGGTCTTTGAGAAGATCAATAAAATGATAAATCCTTAGCTAGACTAAGAGAAAAAAGAAAGACAATGCAAATAAAATCAGAAATGAAGCAGGGGGGGACGGACATTATGACTCACCCCACTGAAATAAAAAAGATCACAAGAGGATATTATGAAAAACTGTATGTCAACAAATTAGACAATCTAGATGAAATGGACAAATTCCTAGAAATGCAAAAACAACCCTACATTGACTCTACAAAAAATACAGGAACTCAACAAACCAGTCACATTTAATAAGGTTGAATCAGTCAACAAAAATCTCCCAACAAAGAAAACTCCAGGATCAGATGACTTCTCAGGTGAATTCTACCAAGCATATTGAGAAGAACTAACACCAATCCTGTTTAAACTTTTCCAAAAATTGAAGAGGAAGGAAAATTACTCCACACATTTTATGAAGCCAACATCACCACAATACCAAAGCTAGATAAACATACTATGAGAAAAGAAAATTACAGTCCAATCTCTCTAATGAAGATAGATGCAAAAAATTCTCAAAAAAAAAACCTTGCAAATAGAATCCAACAGCATATTAAAAAAATTATACACCTCATTCAAGTTGGATTTATTCTTGATATGCAAGTATGGTTCAAGACAAGAAAATCAACTAATATAACACACCACATTAACAAATTGAAGGAAAAAAACATATGATCATTTTGATCAATGCAGAAAAGGCATTCAACAAAATCCAGCACTGTTTCTTGATAAAAACTTTTTTAAAAGATAGAAATAGGGGGAAAGTTCCTCAATATGATAAAAGGCATATATGAAAAACACACAGCAAACATCATACTCAGTGGGAAAAGGTTGAAAGCTTTCCCTATAAGATGGAGTTCACCACAATCAATATTATTGCATTTTATTTTTGGTATATAACTCTACTTTTCACTTCTTACAGATCTAAAATGAAAATGCATAAAAGGTAATGGTAAGTCTATAGTTTTGAACACATGGTGTACAAAGATAATTTGTGACAAGAACAACATTGAAGTGGGGGAACAGAGGGGTATAGAAAGTGTTTGTTTATGCTATTGAGTTTAAGTTGTAATCAAATAAAACATGATTGTTATAGAATTAGAATGATAAATTTGACCCCCATATAACCACAAAGATAACATCTGAAAAATATAAACAGGGGAAATGAAGGGATTTATAGTACTTCATTACAAAAAATGAAATTAATATGAAAGTAGGCAGTGATGGATTATTGAGGTTCAAAGCAGGTATAAGCCTTACAAAAGCCAAATAGTAAAATGGCACAAGAAAGTCCTCCATTATTAGTAGTTTCTTTAGTGTAAATATATTAAACCCTCCAGTCAAAAGGCTGAGATTGGCAGAATGGATAAAAATGCATGACCCCACTATGTGCTATTTACAAAACACTCACCTTAAATTCAAACACACAAGGGGAAAACGCACCTACAACATACTTCGATGGTATATGTTCATGTTGTCATAGGTCTGCTTTCTCAGCAGATATTGGCCCACAGAGCAGCTAATAAAATATTAAACTTCCACCCTGGGGAAGCCCTCTCAAATAAAATGGGAAAAAAATCTTTGGAATTTGTAAGCCATGCCTAAGAAAAGAGAATAAGCCTGTATGCTTAGTCCTCAACCTTAATGCGTGTATGGATGAACCTTATTCTTGTAAAAGTTAAACTTTGCCTAATTATAATTAAGGCCTAAAAGTGACCACCTGAAAACCTCCTTGTTACTCAAATGTGGCCTCTCTCTAAGCCAAACTCTTTGAATCAACTCACTACTTCCCCCCACCGACGTGGGACATAACTCCCAGGAATGAGCTCCCAGACACCAAGGGATTATTCCCAAGCTTTAATCAGTGATGTATTTGGAAAAACACCTTGATCAAAAATTAAAAATTTTTTATGGCTAAGAGATTTCAAAGTGAGTTGGGAGGTCATTCCAGAGGTTACTATTATGCAGGTATCAGACAGATTTCACTAATTGCCACGGTATACAAAGCCTCAACAAGGGTGCCCTCAAGGGCTCTTGGGACATCTGGACAACAGAGCAAGGCACACTGTATCATGAAATCAATAGCACTTTGGCTGGCCCTATCTGGGAATATGTGTTAATTTATCTCCACAATATAACATAGTTATACTCATTTATAATTCCCCTAATCATGATTCTTCTACTTCTTTTATCTGAATCTATAATTTTCAATGTACTTGTTAAATATATTTCAGAGCTTTAAATCTTTGGACTATTCAATTACTGGTTGAGGGCTGAATTCCAACAAAGTAGTGGAAAACTCCTGCTCTCCAGTTCTTTGGCTTGCCCTGGACAACCAACAAAACAATGAGGATGACAGGTCCCATTCCAAAAAACGGGGAGTGTTTGCAGTTGCAGACAATGCCCCATTGTATCTGGGTCCCCTCTCAGTCTGGGGCTGCTGAAGCGGATGATGTCCCAGATCCCTCGGGATCAGGGAATGAACAATCAGGAGGGGGAGGGATATATAAAGATAGTGGTTTCCAGGGATTCAGAAGAGGAAGAATGAAAGGGTGGAACAGGGCATATTTGGGGTAGTGAGATTCTTCTGTATAATACTGTGATGAAGGATGCATGACATTATGTATTTGTCAAGGCCTACAAACTGTACAGTACAAAGTGTAAACCATAATGTAAGCTAAGACTGCTTAGTAGCAATGCTTCAATATTGTTTCATCAACTGTAACAAACGTACCACACTAACCTAAGATGTCAAAAATAAGGGTAACTATGTATGAGGGTGTGGATGGAGGGGATATATGGGAATTGCCTATGCTTCCAGTGTAATTTTTCTGTAAATGTGAATCGAAAACTTGTTTAAATATAAAGATAAAAAAATTCAAACACACAAGTAGATTGAAAGTGAAAGGATGGGAAAATATTCCATGCATATAGTATTAAAAAGACTGGGACAGCTATACTAATATCAGATAAAATAATATTTAAATAAAAAACTCTTATGAGGGACAAAGAAGGACATTATCTAGAGATAAAGGAGCAAATTCAACAAGAACATATAACAATTATCAATATATATGCTCCTAAAAGCTCCAAAATATATGAAGCAAATATTGACAGATTTGAAGAGAGAAATATATGGGTCTACAATAATAGTAGGAGATTTCAATCAGCCACCTTCAATAATGGATAGAACATCTAGACAGAAGACCAATAAGGAAATGGAAGACTCAAAGGATGCCATAAACCAATGAGACCTAACAGACATATATGGAACACTTCAGTCAAAAACAGCAGAATAACATTCTCATAGTGCATATGGATCATGCTCTAGGAGAAACCATAGAGAGAATCAATGAAACCAAAAGTTGATTCTTTGGAAAAAAATCAATAAAACTGACAAGCTTTAGGTAGACTAACAAAGAGGAAAGAGAGAGTATGTAAATAACTAAAATCAGAAATTAAAGGGGGGCATTACTAGTTACCTTACAGATATTTAAATAGGGATTATAAGAGAATATTATGAACAATTTATGCCAACAAATTAGAGAAATGAGATAAATTAGACAAATTACTAAAAACACACAAACTACCTACACTGACTCAAGAAGAAATAGAAGAACTCAACACACTAATAACAAGTAAAGAGACTGAATCAAAAACCTCCCAACAAAGAAAACCCCAGACCAAATGGCTTCACTGGTTAATATTCCCAAACATCCAAAGAAGAATTAACAGTAATCTTCCTCAAACTCTTCAGAAAAGTTGAAGGGAAGAGATTTCTCCCCAACTCATTCTATGAGGTCAGTATCACTTTAATACCAAAGCCAGAAAAAGACATCACAAGAAAAGAAAGTTACACACCAATATCCCCCATGAATATAGATGCAAAACTCCTCAACAAAATGCCAGCAAACCATATCCACAGCACATTAAAAGAATTATATATCATGATCAAGTGGAAATTTGTCCCAGGGACACAAAATTGGTTCAATATAATAAAATCAATTAATATAAGATACCACATTAATGGGCAAAGGAAAAAATCATTTGATCATCTTTTTTTTTTTTTTTTAAAGATTTATTTTTATTTATTTAATTCCCCTCCCCTCCCCCGGTTGTCTGTTTTCCGTGTCTTTTTGCTGCGTCTTGTTTCTCTGTCCACTTCTGTTGTCGGCACGGGAAGTGTGGGCGGCGCCATTCCTCGGCAGGCTGCTCCCTCCTTCGCGCTGGGCGGCTCTCCTTATGGGTGCACTCCTTGCGTGTGGGGCTCCCCTACGCGGGGGACACCCCTGTGTAGCACGGCACTCCTTGCGCGCATCAGCACTGCGCATGGGCCAGCTCCACACGGGTCAAGGACGCCCGGGGCTTGAACCGCGGACCTCCCATGTGGTAGACGGACGCCCTAACCACTGGGCCAAAGTCCGTTTCCCCATTTGATCATCTTGATGCATAAAAGGCATTTGGCAAATTCAGTACATCTTCTTGATAAAAACACTACCAAAATAGAAATAGAAAGAAAATTCCTCAACATGATAAAGGGCATATATTAAAAAACCCAAGTTAATATCCTACTTAATGGTGAAACACTGAAAGCCTCCAGCTAAGATCAGGAGCAAGACAAGGATGTACACAGTCACTCCTGTTATTCAGCATTGCACTGGAAGTTCTTGCCAGAGCAATTAGGCAAGAATAAAAATAAAAGTCATTCTACTTGGAAAGGAAGAAGTGAAGCATTCCCTATTTGTAGATGACATGATCTTATGTAAAGAAAATCTTGAAAAATCCACAAAAAAAGCTACTAGAACTAATAAATGAATTCAGCAAAGTGGCAGAGCACAAGAGCAACATGCAAAAACCAGTGGTATTTTTATATACTAGTCATAAACAACTTAAAGAGGAAATCAAGAAAAAATTTTCCATTTACAATATCAACTGAAAGAATAAAATCTCTAGGCATAAATTTAACCAAGGATATCAAGGACTTTACAGGGAAAACTATAAAATATTGCTGAAAGAAGCTAAAGAAGACTTAACTAAATGGAAGGACATCCCATGTTCATGGATTGTAAGACTAAATATTGTAAAAGTGTTAATTCTACCCAAAGTAATTTACAGATTCGATGCAATTCCAAATCCAAAACCTTTTCAGAAATAGAAAATCCAATCAAGTTCATATAGAATTCAAAATCCAACTAATCAAATTCATTCATAAGGGACTCCAAATAGTCAAAACTATCTTTAAAAAGAACAAAGTTGGAGGACTCACTTACCAATTTTAAATTTTATTACAAAGCAGTGGTATGCAAAACAGCATGGCACTGGCACAAGAAGAGACATATATAGCCATATAAACAATGGACTCAAATAGAGAATTCAGAAATAAACCCTCACATTTTGTCCAACTGATTTTTAAAAAATTTCTCTCCCCTTCCTCCACCGCCCCCCCCCCATTGTCTGCTCTCCATGTCCATTTGCTGTGTGTTCTTCTGTGTCTGCTTGCATTCTTGTCAGTGGCACCAAGAATCTGTGTCTTTTTTTTTGCTGCATCATCTTGCTATGTCAGCTCTCTGTGTGTGCGGAGCCACTCCTAGGCAGGCTGAGCTATTTTTTTTTCACACGGGGTGGCTCTCCATGCAGGGCACAGTCCTTGCACGTGGGGGCTCCCCTAAATGTGGGACACCCCTGCTTGACATGGCACTCCCTGCGCATATCAGCACTGCACATGGGCCAGCTCACCACACAGGTCAGGAGGCCCTGGGTTTGAACCCTGGACCTCCCATATGGTAGGTGGATGCTCTATCAGTTGAGCCACATTTGTTTCCCTGTCCAATTGATTTTTGATAATGGTGCCAAGTCCAGATCAAAGACCTAAATATAAAAGCCTAAACTAAAAGTCCTTGAAGAAAACATAGGAAAGTATCTTCAGGACCTTGTGTTAAGTAATGGATTCTTAGACTTAATACCAAAACCATGAACAATATAAGGAAAATAGATAAATAGTACTTCATCAAAATTTAAAACTTTTGAACAAAGGACTTCATTATGAAAGTAAAACGAAACCTATAAAATTAGAGAAAATATTTGGAAAACACATATCTCATAAGAGTTTACTATTCAGGATACATTTTAAAACAAAACGAAAAACTCCTGGAAGCAGATGTGGCTCAAGTAGTTTAGTACCTACTTTCCACATGGGAAGTCCTGGTTCAGTTCCCAGTGCCTCCTAAAAAGAAAACAAAAACAAACAAGAAAACAAACAAAATAACCAACTCAGAGGTGCCGATGTGGCTCAGTAGTTGAGTGCTGTCTTCCCACATACAAGATCCAGGGTTCAATCCCCAGTCCCAGTAACTCAAACACACACACACACAAATCCTCAACCCAATTAAAAAATGGGAAAAAGACTTGACTAGATATTTCTCTAAAGAAGATATAAAAATGACAGAAAAACAAAACAAAACACATGACAAGATATTCAACATCAACAGCCATCAAGGAAATGCAAATCAAAACCACAATGACATGCCATTTCATAGCTACCATTAAAAAATGGAACAAAAGTTTTAGAGAGGATGTGGAGGACCAGAAACCCTTATACACTGCTCATGGGAATATAAAATGGTGCAGCCACAATTTGGTAATTCCACAGAAAGTTAAATGTAGAATTACCATATGATGCAACATTCCCACTTCTAGTTACATACTCTAAAGAACTGAAAGCAGGGACTGAGTCAGTGCAGTCCCATTGCACACCAATGTTCAAAGTGGCATTATTCACAAAATTGGCAAAAGGTGGAAGCAACCCAAGGGTCCATTAACAGATGAATGGATAACAAAATGTGGTATATACATACAATGGAATATTATTCAGCTGTAAAAAGAGTGAAGTTCTGATTCATACTACAACATGGATGAAGCTTGAAGACCTCATGTTGACAGAAATAAGCCAACACAAAATGACAAATATTGTTTGATTGAACTTAATGAAATAATTAGAATAAGCAAATCCAGAGAGTCATACACTAGAATAGAGATTACCAGGGGTTAGAATTTGGATAAGAATGGGGAGTTAATCCTTAGTGGGTACAGAATTCCTATTTTGGATGATGGAAATGTTTTGGCAATGACGGGTGGTGATGATATCATAACATTGAGAATGTAAGTAACAGCACTGAATTATTTTTTTGAATGGGGTAAAAAAAAGTCAATTTTAGATTGTGTATATGTTACTAGAATAAATTTTAGATTGTGTATATGTTACTAGAATAAAAATAAAATGAAAGAAATAGGACTGTATAACACAGTAACTCTGGACTATAGTTAATAGTACAATTATAATAATGTTTCATCACACAGTGCAAAATATTAATAATGGGGGATAATATAGGGCTTCTATATTTTCTTCATGACATTTCTGTACACCTACAACTGCTCTAATAAAGGAAAAATATACTAATAACAAAAGAATATAAGTGGAAGCCTACCTTATACCATATACAAAAATTAACTCAAAATGGATCGAAGATCTACGTATGAGAAGTTAAATTATAAAATATCTAGAAGAGAACTGCTTTAGGGCTCTGTACTAGGCAGTGGTTTCTTAGACTAAAAACACAAGCAGCAAAAGAAAAATAATGGGACTTTATCAAAATTAAAAATTTTTGGACAAAGGACTTTACCAAGAAAGTGAAAAGAAAACCTAGGGAATGGTAGAAAATATTTGGAACCTAGCTATCCTATAAGGGTTTAACATCCAGATTACATAAAAATCGCTATAACTCAATGACAAAGACAACCCAATTTTTAAAATGGGCAAAGGGGTTGAATAAATATTTCTCCAAAGAAGAGACATGAATGGCCAATAGGCAAATGAAAAGTTGCTCAATATCATTAGCCATTAGAGAAATGCAAATCAAAAGCAGAATGAGATACCATTTCACACCACTAGAATGGCTACTATTAAGGAAAGAGAAAACAAATGTTGCAGAGGACACAGAGTAATAGGAACGCTGGTACATTGCTTTTGGGAATGTAAACTGGTACAGTTGCCATGGAAAACAGTTTGGTGGTTCTTCAGAAAGTGTAGAATTACCCCATGCCCTACTGCTTGGGATTGAAAGCAAGGACTCCAACAGATATTGGCACACCAGTGTTTGTAGGGGCATTGCCCACAATTGTCAAAAGGTAGAAGCAACCCAACTGTTTATCAACAGGTGAATGGATAAATAAAATATGGTATATTCACACAATGGAGTGTTATTCAGCCATAAAAAGAAGGAAGTTCTGAATCATGTGACAATGTAGATGAAATCATGTTGAATGAAATAATCCGGATACAAAAGGACAAATATTAGGTGATCTCACTTATATGAAATAGAATATGAAAATTCAGTCAGATTTTAGAATATTTTACCAGGGGCTGGGTAGGGGTAGTGAAGAGGACGTTAATGCTTAATTGGTACAGAATTTCTGTTTGAAGTGATAGAAGAGATTTGGTAATGGATGGTGGTGATGGTAGCCCGACACTGTGAATGAAATTAACACCACTGAATTAATATACTTGAAAGCGGTTAAAATGGGAAAATTTAAGTTGTATATATGTTACCAGAATAAAATTTTAAAAAGAATACATAGAAAACTACAACATAAAGATTGAATCCTAATGTCAACTATGGACTATTGTTAATAATATAATTATATTTAAATTGTTTTATCAATTTTAACAAAGATTTAGTGCAGATTGTTAGTTTTAGGTAAAATTGTGCAAATGGAGTACATGAGGATGCTATACTTTCTGCATGATTTTTTTCCCATAAACTTAGAATTCTAATAAAAAAATAACATTAGGGAAGCAGACGTGGCTCAACTGATAGAGCATCTGCCTACCATATGGATGGTCCAGGGCTCAATCCCAAGGGGCTCCTGACCCGTGTGGTGGGCTGGCCCATGCGCAATGCTGATGTGCACAAGGAGTGCCGCACCATGCAGGGGTGCCCCTGCGTAGGGGAGCCCCATGCACAAGGAGTGCGCCCCGCAAGGAGAGCCGCCCCACATGAAAAGAAGTGCAGCCTGCCCAGGAATGGTTCAGCACACATGGAGAGCCGATGCAGCAAGGTGATGAGTCAAAAAGAGTTGCAGTTTCCTGGTGCCACCTGACAATGCAAGCGGACTCAGAAGAACACACAGTGAATGGACACAGAGAACAGACAACGGGGAGGAAGGGGAGAGAAATAAATAAAATAAATCTTAAAAAAAAAAAAACATTAAAAATCATTATAACTGAATGAATGTAAGAAATGAGGTTAAGCATAAATCCCTTCCTTTAAAGAATGAAAACTCATGTGTGTTCCTCTGATCATTCAAACTACACCCAAATGCCTACAAACCCAATTTAATTTCTCATTGGAATATGTGAGGGAGTAAGAGGTTGACAAAGGTAAAAATTTCTTATTGAATATAAATAACTTAACAGTTCTAGAATTCCCAGAATAAATTACAGCTACCTATTCATGGGTTAGAGGTGGCGGGAAAGGATGGTAGATGAAATGCAGTCATTTGCAGATATATGCCTCAACATGTAGCTCCATGTGTAGCCCTAATATATGAAAGATCAAAGTTTGAAAGTGCCACCTACTTGTTTCGAAGGCCTGAGGCTTGATCTCGACTGACCGGTGCTTCTGACCCATCTCTGTGGTCAAGGTGACAATTCCAAGTCTTGGGAAGCTTTACTTGGTGACTGAGAAAGGAACTCATTTATCCCATAACCATGTTTCTATGTGCCAGGGGCTGTGCTGCCGCAGCAACAGCAGTGTCTCTGGCTTAAGGAGGCCACAGTCGAGTGGTGGAGACAGACGAGCCAAGAGGGGAGTTTCAAGGTGTGAGTTCCCTGTGGGAGGGAACCTGCGCTCCAAGACACAGGTCCCAGGAACCAAACGGAAGGGGCTGAAGAAGGCAAAAGCAGGGCACACACAGTGCCAAAGCCTTGCCTTCCGAGGGCCCAGCGGCGAGTCCTGCTTCGAGCTTGATTTGGGACCGGCAGGGGGAGGCTGTGCGCCCTTGGCCTGTCCCACAGCTGGCTTGCTGGGAGGCCAAGTGGGCTTGCTCCACGCCAGAAGGGCGTCTCCTTGACCCAGACAGGAGCCCGTTTCAGTAGCGGGACTTAGAGAGGGGTATAGCCCGGAGAGTGCCTTCCACTTCAGGGTGAGGAAACAGGAAGCACAGGATTCCTGGACTGTGTCCAGCCCTTGTGGAAAAGACGCCGTTTGGGTTGCAACTCGAGGAAACTTCTGAGGCGATTCAAAAGGTCGTCACTGTCATTTCCTTTGAGAAGTCTCTTCCAGCTCTTGGTATTCAGCTGCAGCTCGTTACTCAACTGCCCCTTTGTAAACTTGCCTTCTCGCTCGGGAGTCTTATTGCTGGAATCAAGAAGCCAGAAGGCAAAGAAAAATGTTATCAGACTCTCATAAGACCAGCCCCTCCCAAAGACACCCTGGAGACAAAGCCAAGTGCAGTGAATGGGGCAGGGCCCAGGCGTCAGGCCTGGACTCGTAGGCTGGCTTGGGGGATTAGAAACTCTAAACAAGTTCGTGGGGTTGCTCCTCTCCCTTTGTTTCCTGTTAGGAGATCTGTGGGTTGGCTACGACTTTATTTCAATGATTCACCCCTGAATGTTGTTTTAGAAACAGCAGTGTGCAGGATTAGCTAACCTCCATGCTGTCATCCCTATTTCAAGACAGTGAACAGCGATTCAAGTTCAGGTGTGCTCTGTGCAAGCTTCAGATTCTCTCCACCCAGCCCCGGCCAGGCCCCGGGAGGACGCCGAGCTGGTCTGGGGATGAGCTAATTGGTTCCACCAGCGGGTGAGTTCTAACACCGTGAGCCTCCTCAGCCCCAGCTCCGTGCTGTGTTCACAGGAGCAAAGAGCAGTGCTGGGAGTTAGGCCTGAGCTGCTCCTGATTTGTCCAATAATCTTGGATCACTCATTCCAATCTCTGAGGCTTAGTTGTAAAAGGAGGAAGTTTGGCGAAATGCTGGAAATTTCCTTCCGGCTCTAGGCGAGTTCTAGTAATCAGATCAGTCAGGATGAAATTCCTGCAATTAAAGGCCTAGCATACCGGATCAAATGAATCCCGTCTCCAACAGTCTTCTGGGTCAATCTTCGCCATCAGCCAGTCGCTATCGTGGCCAATTGATTGCTCAATGAAATGGTAAATCTTGTCAAATATACAGGATTACATAAAGCAAATGAAAGTGGTGATGGGGACGTTAAGGTCAGTGACAGACAAGGTGTTAGCCAGGTCAGGATACTGAAAAACCGAAGGAAAAAATCAACAAGGATAGTGAGAAGACAAGTGCTTCAAGAAAGGATGATTTCATTAGCAAAGGAATAATAAAGATGTAGGGGGAAATCAGTGAAGCCTGTTCATATTTTTATAAAAATGACCTTCTCTATGATAATGCTGTCAAAGTCAAACATGATGGCAAAAGATAGCAGAAAAGTGATGCCAATAAAATAGCCAATACTTGATTCATCAGAAGGATAAACTAAGATAAAATACATTTGGCTTCATAATTTCCTTGTGGTTTTCAAAATAAAACATTTCCCCCCTTTTTTTTTACTGTGAAATTTTCTTTCCCTGTTAAAGTTTATTTTAGATGGCTTTTTACAATATGTCTTCTGTATTTATCAATCTTCCACTGTATTTCAAAAGGAATTGAAGATATCTAACATTTCTGTTGAATACCATATTTTTCTAAACCTTTTGCCACAAAGAGATTCATTTTGTAATATTCTCATGGTCCTAATTTTTAAAATATATTGGTCAATTAATTGTCATTTTTAAAGTAATACCTTTTCTCATTATAAAATGTAATAGTATACATATATACTATTTTATCTTAATACATACTATTTAATAAATTTTAAGTATTAGCAGTTTGATATGGTTATAAATTCCAAAAATAGATATTGGATTATGTTTGTAAACTGGTCTGTACCTGGGAGTGATTAAGTTATGATTAGGGCTTTGATTGGGCCATGTCATTAGGGCATTGAGTCCCCACTCCTTGATGGGTGGGGACTCACAGATAAAAGGCATGGCAAAGGACAGAGTTGGGGGTTTTTGATGTTGGAGTTTGATGCTGAAGCCTTAAGCTGGAGCCCCAGGAAGTAAGCTCACAGGAAAGAGAAGCCAGCCCCAGGAAGAGAGGAACCCCGAGCCCAGGAAGAAGCAAGCCTTGGGAAGAGAGGAACCCTGAACCCAGAGAGAAGCAAGACCCTGGAAGGGAGGAACCCAGGAAGCCTGAACTCTCACAGAGGTCAGCAGCCATCTTGCTCCAACACGTGAAAATAGACTTTGGTGAGGGAAGTAACTTATGCCTTAAGGCCTAGTATCTGTAAGCTCCTACCCCAGATAAATACCCTTTATGAAAACCAACCCATTTCTGGTATTTTGCATCAGCACCCTTTTGGCTGACTAATACTTTATACATTTAAATTACATATGCATGACAGTCACAGATATATAACAGTTATACACACGTACACACACACAACAGCTTTACTTGATTACATCTGATTGGTACCACAGTTAGTGGCTATAATCAAAGCCGAAAGTAAAGGTGTCCCTTGTACCCCCAACCATCTCCAGTGTTGGACATCATAGGGTCAGGTGGAGGGAGCGGGTTTCCAGGATCGATGGGCAAGCAGGGCTTTGCTAGGACAGGAGGAGGGTAAAGAAGAAATTCAGAAGGTAAGGTAATGGGTGCTGGACAACCTAAACTGGCCCATCAGTAAATCTTTCCTTGTCTGGAGAGAAGGGAGGGGAGGACGGCTTAATCTACACTCTGCCTGCATCAGGGCTGGTTTGAGGACCAGTGTGTGTCTGGGCACACAGCGGAAGGCTGGGGGGCTAGGGAGGAGAGGAGGGGAAGAGAAATACCAGTTTTGAGTAAATGGGAATAGAAGGTGAGGATGAACAACAAATTCTTATTTTTTGTCTTTCCTACCATGCTCAAGGGAAGCTAAATTTATGCCTGGCAATTTTCTCTTTCTTTCTATTTGGACATATTTTCTTTTCCTATATCAGTGACTCAGGAGAGTATCTTACATGGTAGGGATGAAACTAGCTTGGTTAGGAGATTTAGATGGCCTCTAAGGTCCTTCCCAACACCACCATTCTGATAAGGGCCACAGAGAGAAAGAAAATATGGAGTGGGCCTTTAAAATGTTTTAAAGTAATTATAATGATTAATATTGTCACATTTAAGAAAACTTATAGAAAAAAAAAGAATCACCTAATATCCCACCTCCCTAAACCACAATGCTATCACTTTAGTTTAAAAAAATTTTTTTAATTGTATGCTTTTTGCTTTATTGTAACTCTTTGCATCATGTCCTTTCACTTGCTATTATATCAAAAACATATTTCTCTGTTGTGGTATGGTTTTGAGAATCATCCTTTTCAGAGGATACAACATTCAAGTAAGTGAACAAATCATAGTGTGCTTACCCTATTATTTGACATTTAGGTGGCTGTGAATTTATTGTATTTTCTTTTTAGAGTATTGTTTTATGGAACTTCAAAGGACTTCAATGTAATATTGTTTTTTATGGAATTAAGATGAGTAAGAGAAAAAATCATCTTATTAATTCACTTACCCAACAAATCCTAACTGAATAAGAAAGACATTGTAATAGGTACCTGTAGCAGTTTGATACAGTTACGAATTCCCAAAATAGACATTGGTTGATGTTTGTAAACTGGTCTGTACCTGGCTGTGATTGAATTATGATTAGGGCTTTGATAAGGCCACATCAGTAGGGTGTTGAGTCCCTGCCCCTTGATAGGTGGGGACTCACAAATAAAAGACTTGGCAAATTGAGCTTTGATGGATCACGGAGCTTTGATGCTGGGGTTTTGATGCTGGAGTCTTGAGATGGAGCCCCAGGAAGTAAGCACACAGAGGAGCATGGTTGTAAGGAAAGAGAAGCAAGCCCCAGGAGGAGAGGAACCCTGACCCTGGAGAGAAGCAAGCCCTGGGAAGAGAGGAACCCAGGAGGCCTAAACCCATGCAGACAGTGGCAGCCATCTTGCTCCAACACATGGCAGTAGACTGGTGAGGGAAGTGACTCAAGCTTTATGGCCTGATAACTGTAAGCTTCTATTCCAAATAAATACCCTTTATAAAAGCCAACAGATTTCTGGTATTTTGGCTGACTAATACAGTACTAAAAATAAAAAGTTTCTGGAAAGGGACCAGCTGTTCTTTGGTCATAGCATAAGTAGCCACTGGAATGAGTTTCAAACTTATCACAGCTGATTATGACCATGTCGGTAACCGCACTTCTGGAAACCAGCCTTGGTGACAGCCTCACATTTCTGAAAGTCAGTCAGTCAGCCCTGTCTCATTCAAATAACCACCCTTTTAGAGCTAAAGGTCAACAAATTCCTATATATTTCCACTCTGAAAGTCTGACAATACCTGAAGTTCACACTTCCCCAAAGCCTATGGAAGATTAAGTCTAACTCTCTGCCTTGTTCAAAGAGGAACTACAGCTCCCTCTTGCTAAGCAAGCAATAAATTCAGTTTTTTGTTTGGAGGCCTCATCCTTTCAACAGCAGAGTGATGGATAAAATGAAAACTATTTCTTTCCCTCAAAGATATTATTACTTAGTTGGAGATAAAACACATATACACTAAAATCTACTATGAGATAGGCATGTCACAAGATACACACTAATAAAGATCCACGTGACTTCAGAGGAAGGAGAGAGTACTTCCTACTAGGAACTTTAGAGAAGGCTTTATAGAAGAGGTAGTCATAGAATGGGCTTTGAGGGAAAGTCGCTCACAGGTAGGAGTAAAAATATTACAGTAACAATAACAAACTAGATTTTTCTGGATCCTTAGGAACTTCAGGATAGCACTCAAATTCTAAGACACTGTACATTATAGATTTGACAGAACTTAGTAAGAGATTTGATATAAAATGGAGAGAGGAACTTGAAGGTAATATAATTTTCAAATTCCTAGATTTGGTGACTGGAAACAGAGAAGAAACACGAAAAAAAAAAAAGGGTTGAACATGTGGCTACACTACCTGTGAAATTCAAGTGGGCATGAGCCTAGGAATAACATCTGCTGCAGTGGCCAACCCCCAAGAGGGCTCACATGATTTTTACCTCCTGGTATTCGTGTCCTTATGTTGTCCCCTCCCACACTGAATAGGTCGGGCTGACCTGTGTGGCCAATAGGATATTGTGGAAATGATGTGTGTATTTCCAAGGCTAGGTGTTAAAAGATATTGTGGCTTCTGCCTTTCTCCTTCTTGGATCACTCACTTTGGGGGAAGCCAACTACCATGCTCTGAGGACACTTAAGCAGCTTTATGGAGAAGTCTACATGGCAAGAAATTAGCCCTCCTGCCAACAACTAGCCTTAACTTGGCAGGCACGTGAGTGAGCCACCTTGGAAGCAGATACTCCAGCCCATGTCAAACCCTCCCAACTGCCGAACCCCTTGTAGGCAGCCATCTTGACCTCAACTTCATGAGAGACGTTGAGGCAAAACCACTCAGCTAAGCCACTGCCAGCTTCCTGAATGTGGAGCTAGTCAATCTACAAATTTTAGAGCCAGCTATCAAATTTAGAATTCACAAGACCACCCCTACCTCTGACACCAACTGCAAGTTTTGGGAGTTCACAAAACCAGCATCAGGTTTATATTTCACTAGTCAGACTCTGAAATTCATTGAAGCTATTATAATCATGATTACAGTTTATTACAGGGAAAGGATGCAGGTTAAAATCAACCAAAGGAAGAAATATATAGGGCAGAGTCAGGGAGGGTTCCAAATGCAACACTTCTGTTGTCCTCTGCTGCGGAGTCGGGACATATTACCCATCCAGAACCTATGTGTGACAACATGGATAGAACACTGCCAACCAGGGAAGCTCACCTGAGCTTCAGTGTCCAGAGGATTTATTGGGGCTTCGTTACATAGGCATGAGTGATGGACTTCCCACGTGGATGAGCTCAGTCTCCAGGTCAGTTCTTACATGTAACTCAATGTCCTCAACTATATCACAGGCACATGGCTGGTCTTTCTGGTGTGGCCAGTCCTACCCAAAGATCGTTGGGTATGGCCAGCCTCTGCTGTAAGTCACATTGTTACTATCTGGCGAGCATGAGGCCCCCAGGGAAGCAACCGTTTCCTCTCAGAAGGCAAGGGCAAAGGCCACGCCTTCTCTTTTGGGGAAGGCAAAATTCTTTACTACACACTGGTCCATAGAAGCTGTGAACTAATAAATGTTTATTATTTTAGGCCACAGTTTTTGGATAATTTGTTAGTAGAAAATTGTTAACACATTTGCCTTAGAGATAGAGACCTGGAATCATTCAGCAACAATCCATGGTCTAACGGACTTCCAAAATCTGTCATAGTGTTTCCACATCATTATTTTCTCAATGACCCAAACCAGAACTTTGAAATTATTCTAGACTCTTCCCTCTTTCTTGTCCTTCATATTTAATCATTCATTCAATATGTATTTAATAAGGCTCCGAAATGTGTTTCTAGGTGTAGAACACTGAACAAGGCAAAGTTTTCCATCCTAACACAACTTATATTCCGTTCCATTCTAGTGAGGGACACAGTATAAATTATACTGTCAGATAGCAATAAGTGCTATGCAGAAAAGTAGTTAGGTAAGGAGACAGGGGAGGGAGAGAACTACCCTAGGGAGACCTGAACAAGCCTGTTCATTTTATCTCCATAGCCATTATCAAGACAATACATCATTCCCTGGCTGGATTGTTCCAACCATCTTGCCACCTTCACTACCTCTAGCCTTGAGTCCGTTTCTGATCACATTGTTCCCTTGCTCAAAGTTCTTCAAAGGTTCTGTATCCAACAAAGGATCAAACTTAAACTCTTCTACAGTCTCAACTAATACTTTTCTTCCTGTTTCACAAATAGAAGCAACCAGAAGAGAACTTCCACATTCTCCCAATACCACAATTACCCACCTGCCTGCGTTTGTGCCCATATGCTCTGCTCTTGCTTTTCTAGGCATGAACTGTTCACACTGCTATCTAAGGTCATCCTCTCTTTGTGCTCGAGATCGCATCCTCTCAGCCTCTCAAGCACATTGCTTCACCAATTTCCCCCTCTTGACCATTCCCACCATAAACATTATTTCAGTCACTTTAAAAAACACTCTGTTGACCCCCTTCTCTTTTGGCCAGTCTTATTTTGCTTTAAAGAAGAAACTTCAAGAGTTGCCTGTGCTCATTGTTACTAATTCCTCTCCTCCCATTCTTTCTTGAATCCATTCCAGTCATGCTTTTGATTGTATAACTCTACTAAAAATGCTCTTGTCAAGATTACCAATGACCTTCATATTGATAAATCCAGAGGACAGTTTTCAGTCCTCATCTTAGTTGATCCATAACACCAGCTGACACAGCTGACAGAACCAATTCCTTAAAAGACTTGACCCTCTTGGCTTCCCGACATCTCAAGTTTCCTGGTTATCCTCTTACTTCACTGGCTTCTCCTTCCCATATCCTTTGCTTTGTTTCTTATATTTTCAAGGCTCATTCTTCAGTTTTCTTGTCTCATATATTCTCAATTCCTCGATTTCATCAAGTCTCATGATTTTAGACACTACCTACCTGACATTGCTGGCATTGCCCAACTTTATACTTTATGCCCAGAACTCTTCCTTGAAGTACAGACTTATATGTCTAGCTGCTCTCCAAAGCCCAGTCCTCTCTCATCATTCACATGTCAGTAAATGACAGTGTTTCAAATATTCAAACCAAAAACTTTAGAGTCAACCTTGAATTTCTTTCTTTCACATTTGCCCTCACAATCTTCAAGTCTGCTCAAATGCCATCTCAGAGAATTCTTTCCTGACTTCTTTATATTTTAAATTGCAACCTTCTTCCAAGTACTTCCTGACTCCTCCTCTGATTTGTCATTCTCTGTAGCACTCATCTCCATTTCAAATGAAGGTTGTCATTAATTTTTGCCATTCCCCTATGGATGAGATACAGTTTATGATTTAGGATCTTGGCTGATAGTTAAGGAAGGGCACTTTCAGAGGCTTCTATAATACCATTTCCATTGAGATAGTTTTTATTCCACGGGCTAGTGACCCAATGTGAGCTCCTCCAAGTATATCTATTTCAATGGTGTATTTGGGGACTAGAGAAGTGGACATAGGCATGGACTTGCAGAGCCATGGACCCACTATGAGTCGAATCTTGGCCAGAACTCCATTTTTTACTTTATCTCCATTTCCCCACTTGAAAAGAAGACCCAAGACATCACTTCAGTTCTCTGGGTATCAATATCAAATTCTTCCCTTTTCGCAGTGTACAGCTACATGAGTGGATGACCACTAATCTCTTGACCTGGGGAATTCATTGCCATGTGCCCTTGCATGATGTTGCAGAGTCCTTTCTTATGGAGACCTGGCCTCTCTTTCAGTCACTGGGTTCCAAGTTGGAAACTGACTCATGTTCTAATACTTGGCAGATTGTGACTTTTTATTGGGGCACTGCCTTCTTCATGCTGTTTATTCACCTTTGAATTTTTTTTAAAAATTGCAACACTTGGGTAATACCCTTGTTGGCTCCTAGGGAGGTCACACTCTTTTACATATCTCCATAACTCTCCCTGGGTCAGGCTTCCCTGGCTGTCCCTTGATTTTGCCATGCTTCACAATAATTACATTCACTTGCCTTTTAGTAGCTAACCTTGCCGCCTGGCCTCTATTGTTTGAGAGCCTTATTATCCCTACTGTTATGACTCCTATGCTAGAAAGACATCTCCTGCTACCAGCCCTGGCCTAGAGAGAAGAGCCACCACTGAACTTATTAATGATGCTGGAGCCTGCCCTAACCAGTGTCTTCCTTATTGGTTTGGTAAATTACATATCCTCTGGGACCTTCCATGGTTCATATTCCTCTGATGGGATTTGTTTTTTTTTTGGGTTTTTTTTTTTTTGCCTTTCATATGCACACTAGCATGCCCACTTCTCTTAGTTTTTCCATGTCACTTAATCTGGGCCTTCACTTTTTTCCATGCTTCTAGAAGCCATCCTAGTAGCATATCTGTGCTACCTCCTGGGGTCTTTTCCAGGGCATTTAATCCTGTGTTCTACTCCAAGTTGGTAAACTCTAAATGCTCCCTTATCCATTCTTATGTTCTTTTTAATCAATTCAAGCATAGTTTCCTGGCTCCTGCCAGTATATGCTGACTAGGACCTTCAGGTTCTTTGTAGGGTAGTTCTTTTCCATCCTTATTACTACCATCTGGGTAAGGTTGTGACAGAACCTAGTGGAGACAGATCCTGAGGGGGGCACAGGTTATCTTTAGAAGAGCAGCCTCTGCATTATCAAAGGGAGTGCTACCCTTTGATAGGGTGAATAGGTAGTTTCTGCAGGCTCAGAGGGTTTGAGAAATCTAGAGATTCACAATATTGGAGACCCAATTCCATATGAGGATCCTATCCTTTCAGAACCAGCATCTAGACCTTGGTATACTAGATCTGTCATTTTTTGGGAGCAGTCCTTCTATGATTAAGTCCTGTGTCTGGTCCTTGGCTTTCTCTGCTTTCCCACTGAAAAAGATGAAAGTATTTTTGACACCTTAACAGAGTTTTGTCAAGTTAAAAGATACAATGTTGACTGGTGTTCTTAAAAATACTAGATACAGATATAAAAGAAAGGGATGAGCTCAAGGCTTTTGCAACTTAAGTGTCACTTGAAGGATAGGAAAGTTTTCATGTGTGCCCTGAAAGAAAATCTTATTTCATTTAGCCACAGACTTGAGATTTCTGAAAACCAGATCCAGAGTCTCATTGTGTGAGTGGCTGAGTTACAATGTAAACTAAATTCCAATCTAGCAACATGTCTGCTGTTAAAGTGAGGGCATTGATTGGAAAGGAATAGAATCCTAAAAATTGGAATGAGGACAAATGGGTTGATAATGATGGTTGTGGGGACATTGAAATGCTAGAATCTAACAAGTCTTTGCCAGATAAACTTGTTATAGTCTTCCCTGAGGTATCAGCCTCTCTACCTCCAGTCTGCCCTGAAGAATCTGCCATTCAACTTCCACCTGAAGAGATTAATCCTCCTGTGCTTTATAAACCTGCAACTACGTCCCCTGAGGAAACAGCTCTCCTCTGTCTGAGGAGCTTAATCCTGTTTTACTGGCTGAAACTGTAATAGAATGCCCTGAAGTAGTTGGCATGCAGGGCACTTCTAATTCCTCTCTTTTAAAAAATTTTTTTAAAAAGGTTTATTTATTTCTCCCCTCTCCCTCCATTGTCTGCTCTCTGTGTCCATTTGTTGTGTGTTCTTCTGTGTCTGCTTCTATTCTCATTAGGTGGTTACAGGAACTGATCTGGAGTGAGAGAGAGGTGATCATCCCCTTGCCCCACCTCAGCTCCCTGTTAGTTCTTCTCTTGATGCACCCCCACCACCCCTCTTTTCTTCCAGACCTTTAACTAGACTGAAATCCCAACAAGTTCTAAAAGGTGAGGTACACAGTGTGACCCATGAGGAGGTGTACTATACTCCAAAAGAGCTGCATGACTTTTCCAATTTATATAGGCAGAAACCAGGGGAATATGTGTAGGGATGGATACGAAAGGTGAGAGATAATGGTACAAGGAATGTAAAGTTGGATCAGGCTGAATTTATTGATGTGGGTCCACTGAGCTGAGATTCTAGACAGATGAGATGTGGAGGCGTTTTCGGGACTTGGAGTTGTCCTGGGTGATGCTGTAGGGACAGTTACCGGACATTGTATGTCCTTCCATGGCCCACTGGGTGGAACGTGGGAGAGTGTGGGCTATAATGTGGGCCATTGACCATGAGGTGCAGTGATGCTCAGAGATGTATTCATCAAATGCAATGAATGTCTCATGATGATGGAGGAGATTGCTGCTTTGAGGGGAGGAGGGGAGTGAGGGGGGTGGAGGGTATATGGGGACCACACATTTTTTTAACATAATTTTTAAAAAAATAAAGACAAAAAAAAAAGAAAAGAAAAGGCTCTAACAGTTGTTCAGGTGGTTGGGTGAAATATGTACCAAAAGGTGGTCTACATTGCCTGAGGTTGAAATGCCAGAGCTGGTATAACGGTACAATGTAGATGAGAGGATCCAAAGGCTTAGAGAGATTGGGATGTTAGAGTAGACTTTCCATCTAAGACTTGCTCGCCCACCCCAAGAATGTCCAGAGAATACACCTTTCACCAGGACAGTGAGGAATAAATTTGTGAGACTAACTCCATCATCTCTGAAGATCTCTGTGTTGCTTTTCTCTGTAGGTCTGTAGGGAACTTCTGTCACTTTCATAGTGCACTAGTATGCCCACTTGTCCTTAAACCAATGGGGATGATCAGATCCTGGGTTGGCAGAAGCCAAGTGGCAGCACTTAATTGCCAAAGACAAGGTGGGCATGACTATAATGAAAAGCAAAATCAAAGTGGCAACTAAAATAGTCTGACTCGTAGAGACCTATGGCTTTGGCTAGTTGATCGTGGGATACTAGAAATAATATAGATGGCAGTCTACTAAATTCTTACTTGATCTGTATAAGCAGACTTGTTCTAGGTCAAGTGAACAAGAGTCTAACTTGAATTACAAAAACAGAGTCATGGTCCCATTAATCAATTCCCAGACTTGAGACAATTTATAGACCAAAAGGCAGAAGGACCCTATTACACTGCCAAAAATTTATACTGTTAATCTTTCTCCAAGCTGTCCCCCAAAGAGACCTACAGCCTTTCACCAGGGTAACTGTGCATTGTGGAAAAGGGAGTGATAAGACATTATTAGATACTGGGTCAGAAGTGGCACTAATTCTAGAAGACACAAAATGTCACTGCCATCCACCAGAATAGAGTCTTATGGAGATGAGGTGATCAATGGAGTTGTAGTTCAAGTTCATCTCTTAGTGGGTCCCGTGGGTCCTCAGACTCATTCTCTGGTTATTTCCCCAGTTCCAGAATGCATAGTTGGAATAGACTTACTCAGCAACTGGTAGAATCTCTGTATTGGTTCCCTGACCTATGGGGTGAGGGCTATTATGGTAGGAAAGGCCAAGTGGAAGCCACTAGAACTGCCCCTAACAAAATAGGAAATCAAAAGCAATACTAGATTTCTAGAGGGATTTCAGAGATTAGTGCCACCATCAAAGGACTTGAAGGATGTGGGGTGGTAATTCCCACCACATCCCCATTTACCTCTCCTATTTGGCCTATAGAGAAAACAGATGGACCTTAGAGAATGGCATCAGATTATCATAAAGTTAACCAGATGGTGACTCTAATGTGGTATTGTTGCTTTAGCAAATCCACACATCCTCTGGTATGCAACTCTTGATCTGGGAAAAACTTTTTTTCTCAATTGCCATTAGTAAAGACCAGTAGAAATAGTTTGCTTTCTGCTGGCAAGGACAGCAATATACCTTTGCTGTCCTACCTCAGGAGTATATCAACTCCCCAACCCTGTGTCATAATCTAGTCCATGGGAACTTGATCATCTCTTTCTCCCACAAGACATCACACTGTTCCATTACTTTTGATGATATCGTGTTGCTTGGACCTAATGAGCAAGAAGTAGCACTTATTGGTAAGACATTTGTGTGTCAGAGGGTAGGAGATAAATACAACAAAAATACAGGGTTCTTCTACCTCAGTGAAATTTCTAAGTGTCCAGTGGTGGAGGGCATGTTGAGATATCCCTTCTAAGGTGAAGGATAAGCTATTGCATCCAGCTACTCCTACAACCAAAAAGAGGGATAATACATAGTTGTCCTCTTTGGATTTTGGAGACAACATATTCCTCATTTGGGTGTGCTACTCTGAGCATTTACTGAATGACCTGAAAAGCTGCTAGTTTTAAATGGGGACTGGAACAAGAGGAGGCTCTGCAACAGGTCCAGGCCACTGTTCAAATGTTCTGCCACTTTGACCATAGGATCCAGCAGATCCAATGGTACTGGACGTGTCAGTGGCAAATAGAGCCTTTGGCAGACCCTATAGGAGAATCACAATGCAAACCCCAAAGATTTTGGAGCAAAGCCTTGTCGTCTGTGGTAGTTTGAGTCATTTGTGGTAGTTTAAGAACAATTATTTTCTTAAATTTGTCCCTTCCTCGGGTGTGGGACTCTATGATTGGATTGCATTCAGTTCAGGGCCATTGGATTGGATTACTTCAGTGGAGTGTGCCCCAGGGTGGGTCTTGGTCCTCTTGTTGGAGTCCTTTATAAACAGGAGAGAGGAGGCTGCAGAAACAGATTGAAACCCCTAGATGCTGAGAGAGAAGGTCCCAGAACCCAGAAGCTGAAATCAATGGACACAGAAGCTGAGAGGAGGCCACTGAAGCCAGAAGCTGAAAGCTAAGGAGCCCAGAGATGAAGGCAGAGATCAGCAGCCACTGCTCTTGTGCCCTACTATGTGTCTGATCACCCACAGCTGCAGATAGGGGAAAAAGCATCTCCTGATAAAACCTTGACTTGGACATTTTTTCTTGGTCTCAATACTATAAGCTAGCTTTTAAATTAATAAATCTCCATTGTAAAATCCAGTCCATTTCTGGTATTTTGCCTTGGCAGCCTTTAGCAAACTAAAACACCATCCTCTGTAGATAACTACTCTCCTTTTGAGAAACAGCTTTTGGCCTGCTACTGGGTCTTAGTAGAAACCAAACAACCGTAGCCACAAAGTTACCACGAGACCTGAGTTGCCTATCATGAAATGGGTGTTGTCTGACCCAGCAAGCCATAAAGTTGGGTGTGCACAGCAACACTCCATCATAAAATGGAAATATTATTTAAGAGAGAAGACTCAAGCATGTCCTTAAGGCACAAGAAAGTTACATGAGGAAGTGGCCTATGACCCTCGCTCCTGCCACATTACCTTCTCTTTCCCAGTCTACAGCTACAGACTCAAGGGGAGTTCCTCAAATCAGTTGACTGAGGAGGAGAAAATGTGATTTACAGATGGTTCTGCACCATATACAGGTACTACCCAAAAGCGGACAACGGCAGTACTACAGCACCTCCTGGGACATCCCTGAAGGAGAGCAGTGAGGGGAAATCCCCTCGGTGGGTGGACCTTTGAGCAGTGCACCTGGTTGTTTATTTTGTTTGGAAAGAGAAATGGCTGGACGTGTGCTTGTACACTTGTACCCTGATCCATGGGCTGTCACTAATGGTTTGGCTGGATGGTCAGGGACTTGGAATGAACATAATCAGAAAGTCAGTGACAATGAGGTCTGGGGAAGAGCTATGTGGATAGAACTTTATAAGTGGGCAAAAAACATGAAGATATCTGTGTCCCATGGGAATGCTCACCATAGGGTGACTTCAGCAGAGAAAGATTTTAAAAGTCAAGTGGATAAGATGACGTTTTCTATGGATACAGTCAGCACCTTTCCCCAGCCACTCCTGTCATTGTCCAATGGACTCATGAGCAAAGTGCCGGTAGGGATGGTGGCTATACATGGGCTCAGCAACAAGGACTTCCACTCACCGAGGATGACCTGGCTATGCCACTGCTGAGTACCCAATCTGCCAACACTCAGTTCTCGATATTGCAGCATTCTGAGGCGATCAGGTTGCTATCTGGTGGTGGGTTGATTACATTGGACCACTTCCATTATGGAGGAGGCAGTATTTTGTTCTAACTGGAATACATACTCCAGGTAAGGGTTTCCTTTCCCTGTACACAGTGCTTCTTCTAAAACTACCATCCATGGACTTAACAAATGTCTTATGGACTGCCATGGTATTCCACACGGCTTTGCTTCTGATCAAAGAAACCACCTCAGGAAGCAGATTTGGCTCAATGGATAGAGTCTCTGCCTACCACATGGGAGGTCCAGGGTTCAAACCCAGGGCCTCCTGACCCATGTGGTGAGCTGGACCATGTGCAGTGCTGATGTGCGCAAGGAATGCCGTGCCATGCAGGGGTGTCCCCAGCGTAGAGGAGCCCCACGCACAAGGAGTGCGCCCTGTAAAGAGAGCCGCCCAGCGCAAAAAAAGTGCAACCTGCCCAGGAGTGGGGCCATATGCACAGAGAGCTGACACAGCAAGACGACACAACAAAAAGAGACACAGATTCCTGGTGCCGCTAACAAGAATTCAAGCGGACACAGAAGAACACACAGTGAATGGACGTAAGCAGACAGCTTGAGGGGGGAGGGCTGGGAAGGGGAGAGAAATAAATAAAGAATAAATCTTTTAAAAAGAAAAAAAGAACCCACCTCACAGCACATGAAGTGTGGGAATAGGCACTTCCTGGAATTCACTGGTCTTACATGTTCCCCATCATCCAGAAGCAGCTGGATTGGTAGAAAGGTGACATGGCCTTTTGAAGACTCAATTATGGTGCCAAATAGGTAGAAATACCTTGCAGGGCTGGAGCAATGTTCGCCAGGAAACCGTGTATACTCTAAATCAGTGTCGACTCTATGGTGCTGTTCCTTCCATAGCCATAACTCATGGGTTCAGGAATCAAGGAGTGGAAATGGGAGTGGTACCTCTCACTCCTGTCCCTAGTGATCCACTAGAAAAAAAATTTGCTTCCTGTCCCTCAAAATTTAAGCTCTGCTGGTCTACAGGTCTTAGTTCCAAAAGGAGGAGTGCTTCCACCAGGGAGCACAATAATGATTTCGTTGAACTGAAAGTTAAGATTGTCCCCTGGCCACTTTGGGCTCCTCTTAGCTCTGAATCAAGAGGCAAAGAAGGGAATTACTGTCCTGGCTGGGTGATTGATCCTGCCTATCAAGGGGAAATAGGACTTCACCGACACAATGGAGGTAAAGAATACAGGAGCCTGGAAAATAGGAGCATCTTTTAGTACTACCATGCCTTGCAAGTACAATCAATGGAAAAGTGCAACAACGCAATCCAGGAAGAAGTACCAATGGCCCAGAAACTTCAGGATTGAAGGTTTGGGTCACCCCACAAGGCAAAGAACCATGGCCAGCTGAGGTGCTTGCTGAGGGAAAAGGGAATACAGAATGGGTAGTAGTGGAGGAAGGTACTATAAATATGAGCTACGACCACCTGACCAGTTACAGAAGTGATGACTGTATTAGTTATGAATATTTTCCTTGTTTTAAGTGTGTTTGAATATATATATCAAGTAAATATCTTTGTTTTCTTCCCTATCTTATTTCTTTATCATATAACATGTTATATTAGCTTCATGTCATAGTAATTAAGTTACAGAATATCAGGTTTAAGAGTGACTATTACCCAAGAACTTACACCCTATCTTGGGGAGAGCGTGTGTTCTGGTTACACACAGGTAAGTTGAGTATTGCTGGCAAAAAAATATGATCGTTATTGTTTTTATTTAGAAATTAAGTATGGTTTAAGGCATTGTGTATGGCTGCCAAGTTGACAAGGGGTGAAATGTGATGGTTACTTCATGTGTCATCTCGGCCAAGTTGTGGGGTCCAGTTTGGTCAAGCAAGCAAAGGCCTGTTTGACTTAAAAGATAAGGTTTGGGGAAGCAGATGTGACTCAGGTGATTGAGCTCCACCTCCCACAAGGGAGGCCCCAGGTTCGGTTCCCAGTGCCTCCTAAAGAAGACAAGCAAGACAGTGAGCGGATGTGGCAAGATGATGCAACATGAGACACAGGAGGAAAACATAATGAGAGACACAACAAAGCAGGGAGCAGAGGTGGCTCAAGTGAATAGATGCCTCCCTCTCACATGGGAACTCCAGGGTTGAGTTCCCAGTGCCGCCTAAAAGAGAAAGACAAGCATAAAATGAACAGACACAGCAAGTACAAACAAAGAGCTGGGTGGGGAGAAATAAATAAATAAAAATAAAATAAAATAGAATTTTCAAAAAAGATAAGCTTTGACAATGCTGCCAGACCCACCCACCTGGGTCAGAACAGTCTCTTCAACAAATGGTGGTGGGAGAACTCGATATCCATAACCAAAAGATTGAAAAAGGACCCCATTCTTACTCCATATAAAATAATCAACTCAAAATGGATCAAAGACCTAAATATAAAAGCCAGAACCATAAAACTACTTTAAGAAAATATAGGAAAATATTTTAAAGAACTTACAGTAGGTGGTGGTTTTTTGAACCTTACACCCAAAGCACATGCAACAAAAGAAAACAGACAAATGGGACCTCTTCAAAATTAAACACTTTGCACCTCACAGGGCTTCATCAAAAGGGTGAGAAGGCAGCCAACTCAATGGGAGAAAACATTTGGAAATCACACATGCAATAAGGGTTTAATATCCATAATATATAAAGAGATGTTATAACTCAATAATAAAAAGATAAACAACCCTATTTAAAAAATGGGCAAAAGACTTGAATAGACATTTGTCCAAAGAAGAAATACAAATGGGGGAAAAAAAAAAACACACTTGAAAAAATGTTCACTATCACTCATGATTAGGGAAGTGCAAATCAAAACTACAATAAGATATATCATTTCACACCTATCAGAATGGCCACTACTAAAAAGACTGAGAATTACAAGTGTTGGAGAGGATGTGAAGAGATAGGAGCACTTACTCATTCTTGGTGGTAATAGAGAATGGTACAACCACTCTGAAGGACTGTTTGGCAGTTCCTAAAGAAACTAAATAAAGATTTTCCATGTGATCCTGCAATACCACAACTGGGTATTGCAGAAGAACTGAGAGCAGTGACATGAGCAGACGTCTGCACACCTATGTTCATAATGGCATTATTCATGATTGTCTAAAATTGGAAACAACCCGGGGGTCCATCAACCAATGAATGGATAAACAAACTGGTATATTCACATGACTGAATATTATGCAGCTGTAAGAAGAAATGAAGTCATAAAGCACATGACAGCCTGGATGAACCTGGAGGATGTTATGTTGAGTGAAGCAAGCCAGACACAAAAGGACAAATACTGTGTGATTGCATTACTATGAACTAAATATATTGTGTAACATACAGTATGACTCTACTTATATAAAATGTGAATATATATCAATTTATAAAGATGAAATGTGATCAGTGGTTAGGCAGGACTGGGGATGGCATACTAACAGGTGTGAAGTTTTTCTTTTTGGAGTAATGAAATAATTCTAAAATTTTTTTGAGCATGAATGCACAGCATTGTGATTATACTAAAAGTCATTGATTATTCACTTTAGATAGATTGTAGGGTACATGAATATATCTCAATAAAACTGCTCAATAAATAGATAAATAATTAAGTGCAAGAATAGCCAGAAATAGCAGCTATGTACAGCATGGGAAACAGAGAGATTGAGAAGTGAGTAATTTTCTTGTTTGTCTGTTTTTTTATTTTTATTACGGAAATAATGAAAATGCTCTAATAATGACTGAAGTGATGGATGCACAACTATGTACCAAATTGTACCAAATTCCATTGATTGTACACTTTGGATGAATTGTACGCTTTATTAATATGTATCAATAAAATTGATTTGTCAAAAAAACACAATAGAGGGGTAAGGAGGTATCAAATTTTTCTTTTTGGGGCAATGAAAATGTTCTAAAATTGACTGAGGTGATGAGAGCAGAACTCTGTTTTGGAAATCAGAGCCACTGAGTGTCCACTTTAAATGGACTGTACAAAGCATAACATGTATAACACAGTAAACCCTGTGGTGGAAGATGGGCTGTGGTTAACAGAATATGAGAACATTTTCTCATGAACTATAACAAATATATAATATTAATAAGCAGGTGGGTTGGGGGAAAGCACACCAAATGCAAGAAGATATTGGCTATAGTTAGTAGTAATATTTTTTAAATTAAAACAAATTTTTATTGAAGTATAGCATTCCTACATGAACATACATAAACAATAAGTATATAGTAAAAGTTGTGAACTTACAAAACAAACATGCATAACATTATACAGGGGTCCCATACATCATGCCACCACCAACACTGCATTGTTGTGAAACATTTGTTACAAATTATGAAAGAATATCATCAAAATCTTATAGTTGGTAGTAATATTTTGACGAGGCTCTTTCATAGTTTGTAACTTTGCACCAAAACCAATGCAAAGTGTTGGTGACAGGGTGATATATGGGAGCCCTGTGTATTTGTTTCGTAAAACATATCCTGGTTTGTTTTGTAAACTCACAGCTTTTACTATACATTGTTATTTGTATATGTTCATGTAGGAGTGATACACTTAAAGAATTTTTTAAAAATGAAATAAAAAAGATAAACTTTGACAGTAAAGATTCTGGGGAAGCTCTAGACTCTAGAAATCACCTCTGGGAACTTAATTGTTAATTTCATCCAGGGCACATGTCCACTTCCAGGAGGATGAGTAAACGTGTGAGAACCTCTTTCTTCTGTAATCTGTAAAAATCATAAGTGTAAAATTATCATACAATTAAGCCTAGACCTAGCTTCCAGAGAACAGTGAAGTTTTCAACTATAAACAGTGTATAACTACAATTACAGTTCCTTCTCCTGAGACTGTTTCGTGCGATGATGACAAATCTTTTTTTAATTTTAACCCAAAGGCATCTCCTTCAAGCCACTTCTTCTGCTTTTCCTGGTTATCCCGGTTTTCATTTTCTGTGTCATTGCCCATTTGTTTCCATAGACTGAGTGTTGTGATATCCCATTTTTTTTGTTATTTACTAGAAATGTGTAGCTTCTGGACTTACTGGCAGGCAGAGAAAGCATTGCCAAGGTGATCTCTGTGCCTACTAACTGGCAAGGTGGTAGCAATCGCTTAATAGGAGTAGAAAAGTACAAATTGGACTTGATGCAGCAGAGCTGTAACTTCAAATACCCAGCATGCTGGGCGGCCTGATGGTGCAGGGAGTCAGGGCTGGCACTCCAGCTGTTTCAAGGCCTGGCTCCCTGCACCACATCTCTCAGAACAGCAGTCCCACACGACACAGGGCTGCATTCCAACAAGGTGCGGGAAAATTAGTTTAGGACTCAGATCCCTTGTCCCATGGAAACAATGTAATAAGCGAAAGGTGAGTCAACCGGTTGGCCCCCAAAATCTAATCAACCCACAAAACATCTGAAATTAGACAGACAATGGTGACGCTGTGAAAGGCCCCTCTGCCTGTGAGCCTGCTCGCACCTGCGCTCCGCGTGGCAGCAGCCGGGGTCCCTCTAAAGGCTGCATCTTACCTGTGACTCAGGGCTTGATACCCCGCCCCCTGCTGGAACCCCACATCCAGTCAAGCCTCTGTTTTATTTCCTAAATGTTCCTCTGATCTCAGTGTTTCTCTCCATGCCCTTGCTGTTACCTTAACCTGGGCTGTGATTCATTCTGCTAGAGTATCCAAACGGTCTCCTAAGAGTTCTCCCACGTCTGGCCTCGTCGTCCTCTAAAGAGTCCACCACACTGCGCTCAAGCTCTGGAATATGTCACACGGGCTGGTGCAGTGTTGTCACAGCCCGCGGTTAGCCCGCGGTTCCGGCCTCATCTGCTTCCTCCCCAGCCCACACCTCTTCGTACCTACATGCTAGTTCCTTTATTTGGAATTTCCTGAGAAATTCCTGACCCAGCCTTCCCCTGAGCACCTAGGAAAGGGAAGGCATTCATCGCTCAGTGTCGTCGTGGCACTTTGTTAGATTTTTTTTTGCTTTGTTTCTTTTTGTTTGTTTGTTTGTTTTCCTTTTTTGCTTTGCCCGTAGCACTTTTATTGCACATTCCTTGTCTCCTAGCATGCACTAGGCGCGACGTGCAGCCAATGGCACTGTAAAGATTACAGATGCCCATGAGCTCGCTTTAGGCACAAATACAATAATCACAACACCCTGTGAGGTGCACTTCATATACTTGGGTCTAGGGTATTAGTTAGTTCAAAGGAGTAACTAGCTTTTCTTTAACTGGGGGACCTGGAATTAATTAGCGAGGAGGCGATATTTGTTTTGACGCTTGGAGGATAACTAGACCTTCACGAGGCGTTCCAAAGGGGAAATAATATTCCAAGCCGAGAGACTAGCATTTGCAGAGGCATAAAAGCTTAGAAAGGGGTGGTGTGTTTGGAGAATTGCAGATAATTTCAAAGGGCTCCAAAGCAAGGGATGTATGGGGAGGGGGAGGAAGAGAGAGAGAGAGAGAAAGAGAGCGAGAGAGCGCAGTGGGAAGGAGGCAGTCAAACGGCAGGCCTTGGCTGCCCGAAGGGGGACGTTTTCACTTTATCCTACGCAAACAAACGTTACTGAAGAGCCAAGGACCCCTGATTATTCATCCTCCTATACCTCACCTCTGACATCCAGCATCATGCCTGGCACATAGTAGGCCCTCTAGTTATATTTATTTAGTGATTTTTAAATAGCTTTTTTCCCCTCCAGGCAATATAATCTGTGAAAACACAGGTAAAACTAAAAGTTAAATCTAATAAAATTTGTAAACAATTTCCATACATTTGCTTCCATTATTTTAATACCCAAATAGAAATCATATGAAAAGGAGCTTTCCTTTTTTTTTTCATTTTATATGCTTCGGTTTGTTTCAGATATTTAAAGGACATATATCTTTCTAATTTGTAAGAGAGTTTATGTTGTTCTAATTAAAATAAGCAGATAGAGAGCTAAATATTGAAGGTTGAAAAATGATGCCATTAACTGACTTTCGCTCTAAGTTTTACTGCATAGTAAGTTATTTAACTGCAAACCTTCCAGCAATGTTTTACTCCGTTATAGATTACTTTGGAAAAACAAAGTTTAGTTTTCCCTCTTGAACAATGAGTGGTTTATTTTAAAGTAGGTGAAAGGTAGTGGGAAGGGAAAAAGCCCCGCTCCACAGATGTACAGTTTAAAGTTTGTCAAGTGCTTAGTAAAGAGTAATACTAACTTCAAACGGTTGGAAAGTATAATGTAATGTGAGAACACAAAGGGCTTGTTTCTCCTTTGGCTTTCTTTTTGCTCAGTCCCCTGCAAACTATCAGCCTAAAGAGCAGCGCTGAAGAGGTCACATCCCCTAGAGAAAGGAGAAAGAGAAAGGAGGGGAAATGGCTGTGCTCCCCCAAATTTGCAGTCAGGTTACATTGTGTCCTTAGATGAGAATTTCATATTCCCCAGTGAGTGTGAGGCTCTGCCGGGCTCTAAATCCAACTCACACAGTGATGCACAGCCCGTGGCAGTGTACAGAACTTCTACTTCCCAGTAGGATGAACTCTCATTTGTATATTTTTTGGCCCTTGTCAAGGTAAGGCAATATAAATATTGGAGATATAAAAGTTGATATTCCACATGAATTGTCAATTGCTAGCCAAGCATCTCAAGCCTTTCTCTTTTATGTGATGTGACCAAAATCCTAGCCGGCTTGAAGTAGGTCCTCTGGCATTCCAGGAAGACACCTGGTTCTTTCTAGAAAGAGGCCTCCGTGTGCGTGTGGGTGTTCCCAGGTGTGGACAATCGCTGTGCTGCTTCTGTGAGTCTTCTTGGAGATGGGCCTTGCCACCAGCCACCCACAGCCACCCTGACGCCTTGACCACAGCCTGGCCCGGGACCAGGTAGGTTCCAGCCCAGGCAAGCTGTCACTCCTTCTTCCCGTTGTCCTTTTCCATGGGGGAAGCAGGTGGCTTCTTACGGGATATGATTTCAGGGCAGGACGTTTCCCTGATGCTCAAGAAAGAAATGCTGTTCCCGCCTGCTGAGGTTTGCACTTAAGTAACTTACTGTGCAGTAAACTTTAGTGGGCAAGCTCACGGAAGAAGTGCTTTTCCCACCTGAGGGCTGATATTTGAGACGCGAAGCTTCATTCCTTTGGAAGAGTTGGAACCTGTTAAAACAGCGCAAATGTGCCCAACAGAGTAGTGAGGCCATTTGCAGAGGTGAGTCATTTACATCATAGTGAGAGTGAGGTTTTTAAATTTATCCTTAGCACAGGTTTTAATAAAAAGTGGAAGAGAAGGGAGACTGAGGGTTGAGGTTTTGGTGAGAGAAGGAAAGGGAAAATGTTGGCTTAAAAAAATAACTAGACACAGCATATAGAGAGGAAAAGGAAGGCTGAAAATGTTTATGATAAGTCTCACTGCTTTGTTGTAGCGAAAGTACGGGGCTTTAGTGCTGGCCCTAGGAGTCTCAGAGCCGGCCGGAGTGCCAGCGTGTCAGACTTAGCAAAGGAGAAAACACATTCACTCAATGAGCATTTATTAAGTGCTCTGTAGATAAAGAATGATAATTAGATTAAAGCTAATACTAGATATATGTCAACATTTTCCCAATGATTCTCTTACCAACATAGAATTAGAATAATAAATGCAATGTTAAACTCCATTTTCCATCAAGAAGTTATTGTAAAAGAGCTATGTCTAAAAATGTGTCTTTTTAGTGATTTTTCTTTGGAATAATCTTCTGCCTCAAATATATTTTGGGAATATGACTTGCAACACTTTTTTTTTTAGGGAATCAGGACACCAGTTCTGTGACTTTAAGAAATGAATTAGGGAAGTGGATTTGGCTCAACTGATAGAGTGTCCGCCTCCTACATGGGAGGTCCAGGGTTCAAACCCAGGGCCTCCTGACCCGTGTGGCGAGCTGGCCCACGTGCAGTGCTGATGCGCGCAAGTGTCCCCCGCATAGGGGAACCTCACATGTAGGGAGTGCGCCCTGCAAGGAAAGCTGCCCAGAGTGAAAAAAGAAGCACAGCCTGCCCAGGAGTGGCATCACACACAGGAAGAGCTGACGCAGCAAGATGACACTGTTGCTGCCTCCCTTCACCCCTCCTCCTAGCCTTTGTTATCTCCCTTTTCCAGCCGTTGCTATCCTTCACCGCCTACCTCATAGCTGCCTGCACAGCTCCGCCTATCCACTACCGCCCCGTAGTTAATCCGCCCCCGCTCCTACCCCTCCCTTGACCCGACCTTATATAATCAAGTGTATTTCCGCAATAAAGTGGACTAGCTCACTCTCACAGGCTGTCTCCGTGGTTTTTACCGCGCGTCCCCCACACCTGGAGAACCTAGGCCTACGCGCTGGCCTAGGGGCTCACCGCCGAGCCGTGGAAGCCCGCCCGGTCCTCGTGGGTTGCTAACTCAAAGTAGCAAGCTCAAAATAGCAAGCCCACATGACACGACAAAAAAGAGACACAGATTCCCAGTGCCGCTGACAAGAATACAAGCGGACACAGAAGAACACACAGTGGATGGACACAGAGAGCAGACAATTGCGGGGGTAGGGGGCCAGGGAAGGGGAGAGAAAAATAAACAAATAAAACAGCAGAAATTTTTTTAAAAAAGTGAATTATTAGTATTCATTTTAAATAAATGCACCAATTAAGGGGAAAAGTAGCATAAATGTACATCCTTCTACAGCAGGGGCTGGGAAACTAAGTCCTGAAGGTGAAAGGCAGCCTGCTGCCTGCTTTTGAGTGGTTTTTACATTTTTAAATGATTAAAAATAAAATACCACTTCATGACCTGTAAAAATTATATTAAATTCAAATTTCAGTATCTACAACCAAGTTTTATTGGGACGCAGACATACCCATCCTTTTACATTTTGCCTATGGATGCTTCTGCACTGGAATGGTGGAGTTTAGTGGTTTGGGCTGCAGGGCCTAAAATATCTGGTTCTTTACAGAAAATGTTTTCCAAGCCCTGGTGTAGAGTACTATTTCCCAAAATGTTTTCTGTGGGATAGTTTTGCCACATGCTCTGCCTCCAAAACGCTTTCATGGTCATCAAAGTTTGGCAGATTCTGCGCACCATTACGCACTTTTGGATGATCATTGTGTGCATTAGCATATTAAAGGTTCTGAGAAGTCCTGCAGCAAACGAATGTTTATTTAGGCCAGTTTCCCAAGCTTGCTTGAGAGCAGTCTCTCTCCACAAACTTCTCTTCCGCGTCATGCCTATAAATATCCCGTGGGACTTATAGAAATTCTAGTGAAGGAGAGCTGGGGAAAGTCTTCTTAGGGTGGGAGGTATTTTCAAGCAAGTTGCCAACCAGCTCTTTGATTCAACATGCTCCCATAGTTCTCTAAGGAATCTTAGAAATTATTTTATTGCAACTTCTCGTTTTACAGGTTGGGAGATGGAGACTGAGAAGGATCATGGAAATTTTTGCCTGGCAAGCAACTCCTTCAGGTCTTTGCTCCAGTGTCACCTTCGCAGCACGGATGCTCGATCACTCGGAAGAAAACTGAAATCCTTCGTCCTGACACTTCCTATTCACTTACATTGCTTTGTCTTTCTTCACCACCTTTATCACTATTATCTAACACACTCTACATGGCCTTAAAAAAAAAAAAAGAATTAGAATGTCAGCTCGGTAGAATGCAAGCTCCCAGGGATTTTGTCTGTTTTGCTTCCTGTCGTATCCCAGGACCTGGAACAGCATATACCTCACAGAGGTGCTCAGCACGTATTGTCGTATCTGTGAGTGGCAGAACCAAGGCCATTCCGGGACCGCCTGCGTCCTCAGTTGAGGAAGCATGTGAGGTCAAAGGACAAATGGGAAAATCTTACCTTCAACTACGTTTGGAATCAAATCCTGACTGTGGCAGTGAGTAGCTGTTGCAGTTTGGACTAGGTTTCACCTCAGTAACAGTGATAGAAACCAGACACGGGCTCCGTTTCTCTCTCTTGATAAAGAAGTCCAGGGTCAGCTGGAAACTTTACCGTCACCAGGGGCCCAAGCTCCGGCCTCTGCGTTCCACCCTCCTTGGAGCACGCTTCCCCTTCTCAAGTGCTCCTGCGGGAGCTGCAGCCCTGGCGTCTGTGTTCCCGGCAGGAGGAACAACTCAGTTTCCTCTAAAAAGTCTTCACCCCCTGCCCCCAGACGGCTCCCTGGTCTGTCGGCTAGTTGCTCGCTGTGTCCGCTGGCTGTGTCCACTCGTTGTCTGCTTGTCTTCTTCAGGAGGCACTGGGAACTGAACCCGGAACTTCCACGTGAGAGACGGTGCCCAACTGCTTGAGCCACATTTGCTCGCTGCTCGTTGTATCCGCACATTGTATCAACTCGTTGCATCAGCCTTTCTTCTTTAGGAGGCACTGGGAACCAAACTTGGGACTTCCTGTGTGGGAAGCAGGTGCCCAACTGCTTGAGCCACATCTGCCCCCCCCCCAGTGACTTCTAATTCTCTCACTGACCATCCCTTGGCTGACAAATATACAATTTAGCGTGGGCAACCCAAAATAACCTTTCCTTTCTTGGTAAAGAAAACAGAGGGAATGAATATTGGGTCAGCAACTAGCAGTCTTTGACATATTGGCTATGTAATTTGGGGCAAATTATCTAATGATATCTACCTTGTAAAGTGCTTATGATATTTAAAGATTATGGATATACAGTGCTGGCACAGCTACCATAACTGGAAAATGGATATTTTACTGAGAAGTGAATATGAAACTACATTCAGTCACAAAACACCTTTTCAAATACTTTTTCTGCCATTTTTAGGCTTTTAATTACATTAACTGAGTGAGTTCTGGGGGTTGTACCTGAGGGAAATAAGCTGCTGGACTTGAGAAACATTGCTCATCTGCCCTGCGTGAAAATAATTTGGAAAATCAGTGGTCGTGCACAGCAGGTGCCCCCTGCGTTGGATGCCCTGCTCGGAATCGCTCCTCACGGGGGAGGTTGAGATGTTTTCCCCAGCACGGGCATGATCTTGGCCTTGGCCCACATTCTGGTGGGTTCCTGCCCCTTGTAAATGAGATCTCGTCAAGATGTTACCTCAGTGAAGGTGTTGCCCCCCTGAATCAGGTTGGGGCTTAATCTGGATAACAGGGGTCCTTTAAAGTAGAATGAAAGATGGCTGGAGAGAAGCCACGGGGAGCAGCTGGAATCCAGAAGTGAAGGGAGCCTAAAGGAGAAAGAAGACGAGGCCGCCATGTGCTCCACCACGGGATGGAAAGCCAAGGAACCTGAAGATTGCCGGCCAGAGGATACCCACCTGGGAGAAAGCAAGCCTTCTAGCCTCTGAACTTGCCAGCCAATAATTCCTCTGGTAAGCCAACCCACTGTTTGGTATTTGCTTTAGAAGCGAAGAAACTAAAATATTCCCTAGGAGGTAGCTCCCTTCTAGAGCTACCACTGGGTGGACCAGTCCCAAGGGCTTTGCCCTGAGGTTGTAGCTGATTGGCCCCAGGAGGAAGCCCGCTCCTGGGGTACCGTAAGGGCTGGAATTCCATGTGCTGCCTTGACATCACAGAGCCTCACAGGACCCCAAAAGTCTAACCGTGAGTTCTTCTCCTGATATGCCCTCCACCCAGCAGGTCAGGCTTCCCACGGTGCTGGCTTCCTCATCAGCCGGCCCAGCTGCATCCCACCTAGTCCTCGCCCTAACCTAACAGGTTTCCCTACTAGCCCATGAAACTAGTCAGCAGGAACCAGGAGCATCCCACCCTCTGGTCGCTCCAAAGCCTGCCGGCCACCGCCCCTGCTGGGTCATTCGTCTCCCAAGTACAACGCCTGCACGGCCCCATGGGGTGTGAGCTCCTCCTCCGGGCTGTGAGTATATGTAACTGGAGAACCGCTGCCATTCTCACCTGCCCTGTCGGGTGACATGTGTTTGGCCATCACGTCCTATTTAGGGTCGGGAATCCCTCCTGTTCACCGACAAGGTGACTAGGTGGTGAGCAGAACACCTGGATCATCAGATCTTCTTTTTAAAGAATCTGGAATTTTGTACTACAAATGTAGGGAGTCACTGGTGCTGACTCTTGGCGCAGCATTCTGGCCCTGCTTCCTACCCTTCCAAGAGTAAGCAGGATACTGCCTGTCAATCTGTGCTTTGGGCTTTGTTGAAGCTAGCATAGCAGAGGTCATTTTCTGCTACTAAAACAACCTTAACTGGTTGGTTGTAAATCTTTGAAGATGAATGGAAATGGCGAAAGCACATGACGTTGGCAACCAGCAGATCTCTTACATGGGTATGACAGTAGTTCAACGGGGAAATCTAAGGACACGTATATTACTTGAAGGAAAGCTACAAAACATAACGTGGTACTGTATAACAGTGGAACCTCATGTGAAACACAAATGTGGGTAATATTGCATACATAACACCTTTTTTTTTTTTACAAAATATTAACATAAACACAAACTAGAAAATCCCTCTATTAAGTATATACCCCAAAAAATTGAAAGCAGGGCCTTGAACAGACATTTGTACATCAGTGTTCAGAGCAGCAGCATTACTCACAATTTCCAGAAGTTGGAAGCAACCCAAGTGTCCATCACTAGATGAATGGATAAACAAAATGTGGTAGATACAGACAATGGAATATTATTCAGCTGTAAAAAGGAATGACGTTCTGCTCCATGGAACATGGATGAACCTTGAAGACATCACATGGAATGAAATACCCTCGACACAAAAGGGCAAATATTGAATTGACTGGTATGAAATAATTAGATTAAACAAATTCATTGAGTCATAAACTAGAAGACAGGGGCTGAGGGTAGGGAATGGGTGGTTAATGCTTAATTCATACAGAGTTTCTGTTTGGAGTAATGGAAAAGTTTTGGTAATGATAGCACAAGATTGTGAATGTAATTAGCAGCACTGAACTCTATATGTGAATGTGTTTAAAAGGGAAATTTTAGGATATGTGTTACTAGAATAAATATATTTTTTAAAAAAACAAAATCATTGGACTACACAACACAAACAGGGACATTCTAATGTAAACTCTGGACTACAGTTAATAGCACAATTACAATAATCATCCTTCATGAATTTGCACACGAATGCAACGTGTGCATATTAGGGAAAATGGTGTGTGAGAAGAGGCAGGTATATGAGAACTCTCTATTTTCTGCATTTTTCTGCAATCCTACAACTTCTCTAATTTAAAAAAAATTTAAAAACACAAACCTGATTTTAACACAATCTTCATTTTAAGGATAACTGTTACCCACTGAAATTATCAGGACCAAGTCTTCCTAAAAATATTAGTGGGCCTTTAACTACCCAGCCTTCAGGTGGCGCTGACAGAGCCCGGCGGCCGGAAACAAGGACGGGGTTTCTACTCAGACCTGCATCTCATTTCACTCTCTATTATTTGGCTTGAAAATCTGCAGCCCAGTTCAAAAGGAAGAAGACAAAACAGAACGGAGGCTAAAATGACCAGGTTTCATAGTGAAAATGGACACCAAATTGAAAGTTTGATCTTTTCTCTATTTGGAACCAAGAATTAAATAAAAGGCCATACAAGGTGTTTTCTTTCTTAAGATAGGCATTTAAAAATATTTGTCACTGCATTTTTACTTATCATCTAACACAACGATATCTATTGTTAAATTTTTGGTAAACTACAGATAAAGATAGTTTTTGTTCTGGCAACATATCTCCTTCTGGTATCTGAGTGTGGTGGAGGGAAGATGTGAAGGGTCTGAGAAAACTCTGGAGGGAGAGAGATGACGGGTGGGAGTTCTCGTTAGCTTATTATAGTCCTGAGAACACATGTACCATAATGAGCATTTCTCATATTCACATGGGGTAGTCTGGGCTACCTGATCAAATTTTTATCTTTATAAAATGTTCTTTAGATAGTGTGGATAAAGATGCAAGTCACCTGCCAAAGGCATTGGCAATTTTTAAAAGCTTTGTCCCTTGCTACTTGACCTTTAATGAATGTTTTTATATTGATTATAAGAGAAATGTTTAGATTAGTACTTGGTCATAATCATGTATAATGTGCTTTCTTATTTGTTTAAAAAAATAGACTGGGGAAACGGACTTGGCCCAGTGGTTAGGGCGTCCATCTACCACATGGGAGGTCCGCGGTTCAAACCTCGGGCCTCCCTGACCCATGTGCAGCTGGCCCATGTGCAGTGCTGAGGCGCGCAAGGAGTGCCCTGCCACGCAGGGGTGTCCCCCGCATAGGGGAGCCCCACGCGCAAGGAGTGCGCCCCATAAGGAGAGCCACCCAGTGCGAAAGAAAGTGCAGCCTGCCCAGGAATGGCGCTGCACACATGGAGAGATGACACAACAAGATGACGCAACAAAAAGAAACAGATTCCCATGCCGCTGACAACAACAGAAGCGGACAAAGAAGATCAGCAAATAGATACAGAGAACAGATAACCGGGTGGAGGGGAGAGATTTAAATAAAAAAAAAAAAATAGACTGCTGTGCCTATCCTACAGCAGGCTGGCCCACGACCCCCTCCCCAACCAAATTTGACTCAGATCTATACCCTGATGATGCCACACACTCACCAAGCGGGTATGAAAAGGTCTGCTACTCACATAACGAGGTTTTCTAGGCAACAGGGCAGCTCCCAAGCAGGTCCAAGAAAGGGAGAGGGAAAGAGAGGTGTAATATGGGGGCATTTGGGGGACTTGGAATTGTCCTGAATGACATTGCAGTGACAGATACAGGCCACTCTATATCCTGCCATGACCTACAGAGTGGAGGGGGAGAGAGTGTAACCTACAATGTGAACTCTAAGCCCTGCTGAGTGGCAGTGATCCAAAATGTGTTCATCGATTGCAATGAATGTACCACGCTAACAAAAGAAGTTGTTAATGTGAGAAACATGGGAGGTGTGGGGAGTGGGGCAAATGGGAATCCCTTATGTATTTTTTACGTAACATTTTATGTAATCTAAATGTCTCTTAAAAATACAAGGCCAGGTACTGTTTCTCCTGAGGGCTACAGAGAACCATAGGTTCTGTGGTCAAGGCAGATGGCTCTGGAGTTCAGTGCCATGTCAGTGGGCCCTACTTTGGAGTTTGTGTTCCTGAGTGTGATGGAGTTGAACTCAGATGTGACCTTTCTACCCATGCCTCTTTTGTTACTTTTACTGGACCTGTGGTTGGCGCTGGGGTTGGTGTATACTCAGGAGACCTGAATCTCTGGACTGTCCACGTGCCAGCTGGGTCCTGAGCCTCAGCAGACTTGCAACTCCTACCCTCTGGTTTATTGGACTTACCCCAGCCTGCTAATAGGGAGGGGAAGAAGGTCAACCACCACATCAGAGAGCCAGAGTGCCTACAACTGCAAGTAGAATTGCATCCATCATCCATGTGGAATAGAAGCCCCCTCTCGATTTAGAGGTGGAGTGGACATCACCATCCCAGGGTCCACAGGATGGAGGAATAAAATATGGATTAGGGTGGACTTACTGTTATTTTACTATAGAACTATTGTGACTAGTAATGGAAGAAACTGTAGCTTTGATGTGGAGAAAGTGGCCATGGTGGCTGCTGAGGGTCGGGAGAGGGAAGAAGAGATATGACGTGGGGGCATTTTCAGGACTTGGAGTTGTCCTGGGTGGTACTGCAGGGACAGTTGCTGGACATTGTATGTCCTGCCATGGCCCACTGGGTGGACTGGGAGGGAGTGTAAACTACAATGTAAACCATTATCCACGTGGGGCAGCAGTGCTCCAAAATGCATTCACCAAATGCAATGAATGTGCCACGATGATGAAAGAGGTTGTTGATGTGGGAGGAGTGGGGTGAAGGGGGTGGGGTTATATGGGGACCTCATTTTTAAAAAATGTAACATTTAAAAAAAATAAAGAGAGAGAAAAATAAATAAATAATATGTTTTAAAAAGCAAGAGCAGGCAGAGCAGCTGGCTGGGCTTTTACTGTGGTGGGGGGTGGGCTGGGGCAGAGCTCGGTGGGCTCAGGCGCCCGTGGTCTGAACTTCCTTTCACCACTGAAGTCGGAAGCACTGGGATTTATCGGCTTGCCCAGATGTGAGGCCTCAGGGCAAGAGGGAAGTGAAGGACTTGAAAGCTGTCAGCAGCCAAACATCAACATGGTGGCAGACTACGGGGCACAAAAAAGAGGTTTTTAAAACCTCATGCTTATTGTGAATAAATGTTTGGTTTGTAGTTTACCATATTTTCTCATGGTATTCAATAACAGAAGAAAAACACTTAAGCACAATTCAAAAATCAGTGTATGGTCAGAAATTTTTAGAATTGAGGAAAAGGCAAGTACTTGAGGGGATATAAAGTGTTTTAAAATGCCATTAAAATGAACTTTCACACTGGCTAATTTCAAAGCTACTTTACAAACTTGTAACGTGCCCGTTTCCTCTCCATTAAAAGGCACGTTTCTCTTCTTTTTTCCTGAATGAACACGTAGCTCGTGTACTGTCTTTATTTTTGACTTCCAAGTCTGAGACATCTGAGCTGAACTGCTGGCGGCGGGACAACCGCTGTGGGGCTTGGGGGTTAGGTGTGCCCCGTGGGAACCTGCGTCCACCAGGGCCGAGAGCGTGGGGTCCCTCGAGTTCCTGGTTACTGCTGACCAGTGCGTGGCCCGGGGCACAGCCTCACCCAGCCGGCACCCGGACGCGGCAGGCAGAGGGGGCAACTCAAGGAGCGGCCACTAGATGGCAACGTAAGCTTGGATCTGTGCTCCAAATCGGCACAGCCCGGAACAGCTGGACCCCAGGATCGACCTCACCCAGCCCCCAGGACCGCTCCTCCACCCCCAGCCTCCCAGGATCGACCTCACCCAGCCCCCCAGCACCGCTCCCCCACCCACCAGCCCCCCAGCACCGCTCCCCCACCCACCAGCCCCCCAGCACCGCTCCCCCACCCACCAGCCCCCCAGCACCGCTCCCCCCCCAACAGCCCCCCAGGACCCCTCCCCCACCCACCAGCCCCCCAGGACCGCTCCTCCACCCCCAGCCTCCCAGGATCGACCTCACCCAGCCCCCCAGCACCGCTCCCCCACCCACCAGCCCCCCAGGACCGCCCCTCCACCCACCAGCCCCCCGGCACCGCTCCCCCACCCACCAGCCCCCCAGGACCGCCCCTCCACCCACCAGCCCCCCAGCACCCCTCCCCCACCCACCAGCCCCCCAGCACCGCTCCCCCACCCACCAGCCCCCCAGGACCGCCTCTCCACCCACCAGCCCCCCGGCACCGCTCCCCCACCCACCAGCCCCCCGGCACCGCTCCCCCACCCACCAGCCCCCCAGGACCGCCTCTCCACCCCCAGCCTCCCAGGATCGACCTCACCCAGCCCCCCAGCACCGCTCCCCCACCCACCAGCCCCCCAGGACCGCCTCTCCACCCACCAGCCCCCCGGCACCGCTCCCCCACCCACCAGCCCCCCGGCACCGCTCCCCCACCCACCAGCCCCCCGGCACCGCTCACCCACCCACCAGCCCCCCAGGACCGCCTCTCCACCCCCAGCCTCCCAGGATCGACCTCACCCAGCCCCCCAGCACCGCTCCCCCACCCACCAGCCCCCCCCCCCCCCGGCACCGCTCCCCCCCCCCACCAGCCCCCTCCCCCCCCCCCCCCGCACCGCTCCCCCACCCACCAGCCCCCCAGGACCGCCCCTCCACCTCCAGCCTGCTAAAACGCTCTGGAGTTGCTAATCTTGATCACCTCTCTTTGGACGCAGTCTTAGACATTATCTGTTCTATTCCAACTCCCCAATTTTTCAGGTCAAAGAAATTAGGACCTGAAGTATTTGGTTAAGCTTAAATGACTTAACCAAGATCACACAATGAAACTCAGACCTCCTGTCTCCTTCCATTTTCACTGGGAGACGAAGAGTTCCATGAGACACCTTAGCAGGAAAATGTTGCTATTTATTACCAAGATAAAAGAATTAAAATTTATTTGGGGGAAGCGGATGTGGCTCAGCTGATAGAGCAGCCACCTACCACGCAGGAGCTCGGATGTTCAAACCCCGGGCCTCCTTGACCCGTGTGGAGCTGGCCCATGCGCAGTGCTGATGCACGCAAGGAGTGCCCTGCCACGCAGGGGCGTCCCCCGCGTGGGGGAGCCCCACACGCAAGGAGTGCGCCCTGTAAGGAGAGCTGCCCAGCGCGAAAGAAAGTGCAGCCTGCCCAAGAGTGGGGCCACACACACGGAGAGGGGACACAACAAGATGATGCAACAAAGAGAGACACAGATTCCTGGTGCTGCTGGTAAGGATGGAAGCGGTCAGAAGAACACACAGAGAATGGACACAGAGAGCAGACAACGGAGTGGGTAGGGGAAGAGGAGAGAAACAAATAAATCTTTAAAAAAAAACCTACTTGGTAACACACACATGCATATATTTATACATACAAATATGTGTGTATATATATATAATTTTGAGTATTTATATAAAAGTTACTATTGAAAATAAGAAATTCCAGAATGTGAACCCCGCACTCGGGCAGCGCGGCGGGAGGCAAGGAGCCTGCGCCCACTCCGTGGAGGGCGGGCACGAGGGGGAGGCTGGAGGCCGCGTCTCCGCAGGGGTCAGCTCTGCCTTCGCAGCGCAGACGTACCCTCAGCACAGCGTCCACGAGCGGCGGCCACCGCCTGTCAGTGCCACTTGATTGTCTGAATTTCACATCGTTTCCGTGTTTCATAAACATCTTTTGAATCTTTACAATCACTAAAGATGCAAAAAACGACTCTTACCTTGTGGACTGCACAAAAATGGGGTGGGCAGGATTTGGCGTCAGCCTTAGTGTGCTGACACCCCCAAACCCATTTCCAGGGGGGATGGCGGGCACTGCCGCAGCTCCCACACGGTGTGTTTCTACAGCAGGGCTCCTTAGCCTCTTTTGTTCCAAGGACCCCTCTGCCAGTCAGGCAAAAACCACGGACACGTTCCAGGTCCACACTACACTGTGTATTATTTAGTAAATATCTCACACCCGCACCAACAAGGCCCCACGAATATGACACTTTTTTGCATTTCAGCTCAAGCTCACAGACCCCTTGCTAAACCCCTGTTCTAAATCCTGGTGATACTAGGTTCCTGGCTCGTTGGGCACTTACTCTAAATGTCTGTGCATCTGCCTTGAGTGACGGTTTGGCTTGATCTTGCCTTCCTTATCTTTCCACTAAAACGTTCCAGCATTTTATTCCTGTATCTACAGCCCAGAACCAACAGCTCCTGGTTGTTTATGAGTGGGCATTTGCACAGGCCGAACTCAGCCAACGAAGCATTTTGTCGTTTTGTTTTATTTTTCCCATTCGTAATTTAAATACCTCTTTTTTTTTTTCCTGAGCCAACATTTGAAAGTCAGAAGCTTTCACAATAAAATCTGGATTTCCAGCTTCTCTTGAAACCCTGGGAGACCTGGCCATGCCGGACAGGCCCCCAGTCTCCCTGGCAGCAACGGCAGTGGCCTTCAGAGGGCCACCAGGGCCCCCGGCACCTCCTCTCGCTTCCCTACCCCAGGACCAGGTTAGCTCACACGGGCAGGAGAGAAGAGAGAAGGAAATGCGGCCTTGCAGGCCAAAAAGCCCCTGGCTGCTGTGCCCCTGTGCCGCTTGGCATCCACCTGCTCCCTGGAGGCCGCGGTGACTTTGACCTTGGTTTGGAACGCCCGCGGCTCTATCTTAGAGCTGTCACCTCCTCAGCACAGGAGGGCCTCTTTGCCTGGAGGACGTTGGCTGTAACTGCTAGGAAACGCTGCAGCTCTGGCCCGCCTGAGGGAGGAGGCCTTCTCCCTTGGTGCCTTCCTTTGCTCAGTCGGCTTCTGGGAACAGTCTCTTCTCCACCTCTGATTTCCTGTGAATTTCCCGCAGCAGAGGCGACCACCTCGGCCCCTGCGGCCGCCGCGGTTATCCCACGCCCAGCTCTGCTCCAGCTGCCCCTGGAGCCGGGCCCTGGTGACTTTCTCGTGGGGAGCCCGTGGGGTTCCCTCACTTCCCACATCATCCAGGTCCGCCCCTGGGCTCCTTGAGGCCGGTCTCCTTCTCCACTCGGCCCCCGGCCCAGCAGTCCGGGCTTTTTTTCCCCTCTCCTAAGTGACAGAATATTTTAAATCTGAAAGGCCAGGCCTGGTCTCTTAGCTGCCAGCCCCAAGGAGGGAGCTTTCCATTTGATGGAATCCTACCATGTCCCAGCGCCACGGCGGCTCTGCTGCGCTGCTCCTGTATTAAGCACATTTCCACGCATTTTTAAAGTCATTTAAAATACGCTTTCCTATAGAAGCAGAGTAACTCCAGGCTAGCCGTGCTTCATTCATTCAATAAGCATTTACTACGTGTACTTTCCATAGGGTCAGGCTCCACACATGTCTCTGAAGACAAATAAGGCATCTCCACTCGCAGAGACCAGAGGTGGGGAAGCGGACTTGGCCCAGTGGTTAGGGCGCCGTCTACCACATGGGAGGTCCACGGTTCAAACCCCGGGCCTCCTTGACCCGTGTGCAGCTGGCCCATGCGCAGTGCTGATGCGCGCAAGGAGTGCCGTGCCACACAGGGGTGTCCCCTGCATAGGGGAGCCCCACGTGCAAGGAGTGCGCCCCGTAAGGAGAGCCGCCCAGCACGAAAGAGAGTGCAGCCTGCCCAGGAATGGCGCCACACACACGGAGAGCTGACACAGCAAGATGACGCAACAAAAAGAAACAGTTTCAGTGCCACTAATAAGGATAGAAGCGGTCACAGGGAAACACACAGTGAATGGACACAGAGAACAGACAACTGGGAGGGGGGAAGGGGAGAGAAATAAATAAAAATAAATCTAAAAAAAAACACAACTAGATGTGCAGACACTGAAGGTACACTAAGACACAGTAAACGCCTAGCAGGTATGGTGAAAATAACAAGCAGGGTCTTTGGTCAGACAGGAATTCAGGTGACCGCAGCACTGAGCCTTCATCCAGGAAGAGTGGTCATCCCTCCTTCCCAGGCGGGTGTGAAAGCACGCGAGAATATACAGAAATTACTTGACATAGTTCTCGACCCATTCGAGGTGCTCGGTAAATAGCGGTGCCTGTAATAGGGGGCTAAAAAGTTTTGTGGGAACACAGAGGAAGGAGCGGGTACCTGGAAGAGTTTCTTGAAAGCTCTGCAAAGAAAGTGACGTTGGAGTTGGGTCTGGAGAGATGAACAGGACGTGGGAGGGCAGGAAGGAGAAGACAAGTCCAGGCAGTGGGCGAAGGGGACGGGCAGGAGGTATGCCAGCGGGGTCCCCTGGGAAGCAAGGCCAAGACAGGTTAGGGGCGCACGCGCTTCCCTGGGAAGCGAGGCCTGGGAAAAGCCTGGGGACTCGGATGGGGCAGCGCACAGCACGGCTATCTCTGAGATCTAGCTGGGATTTCCCATGGCTTCCCACAGCAGTGAGACTCAAGCCCAGGCCCTTTCCCACGGGCCCCAAGTCCCTCTTGACTTGGCCGTGCCCAGAGGGTACCCGGCAGGGTCTGGAGGCCTGGATGTCAACAGCGCCTGTCCAGGGACACCCTGCTCCAGCTTCCGTGTTCCTCCCCTTGTTAGCTACACACCCACACTTCCTCAGGGCTGCCAGCGGCTTTTCCACCCACCACCCTGGCACCCGGGCCCGCTTCCAGAAGCTTGTTTTCCCACTCTACCCAAATTCCATCCTCCCTCAGCTCCCAGGACAGACGCCCAGCCCAGAGGTGACCCCGCCGATCTCTCCTGCTATTTTCTCTCACATCAGACTTTTGTCTTCATCCAGGACATTTACCACAATTTGTAAATCAGGATTTATCCGAACATTTACTGGTTTATTGTCTTTCTTTCTTACTATACTGTAAAGTCCATATACTCTATACCCAGCAACTAGCAAAGTGCCTACAAGGTATTTTGTGTACGCTCAAAAATACTTGTTGAATGAATTAGTGCAGCAATTTGGAAGACGCCTGGGTTTGGGGACGCTGATGCCTGCGCACTTAGAGCCTAAATTCCAGTGGACTTCACAATGTTAATCACTTGTCACTGTTATTTATTTTATTATTGATTGCCCCCAATTTTTAGTCATCAACGTTTTCTCGGAGATGATCTTACAACTGTTTTGCCATGTAGACTATCTTAAAGTCAATTATTGAGCTAACTAAAAAGGAAATTTACATTTCTAAATCATCTTTAACATTTTTTAATCACTGGGCCCCTGCCCGTTCCTCTCCCTCCACCCCCGCCCAGCTCCTGCCGCTCTCAGCCTCAATCACCTCTCCCAGGCAGTCTTCCTTGTTCTCCGCAGCGCTCCTGGCTCTGCCCCCCCCTTCCGGCCTGGGTGCCTGCTGCGCCCGCTCCCACATGGCTCCCTCCCTCAATCCAGGCCAGCTCCTCAGGGGCTCCTGGAGGCTCCTGGAGGAAATTCCCGCTCCCCACCCCTGCTCTCCACCTCTCCAGCCGCTGTTTTCCTGCAGAGAACGTCCACTTCTTGTTTCCCTGACAAAGTCTGTCTCCCCATTATGAGGGCAGGCTCAGCTCCCTGAGGGCAGATTCGCGGCCTGCTTTGCTCACAGTGGCTCCCGTGGCCTGCTTTGCTCGCAGTGGCTTCCGTGGCCTGCTTTGCTCACAGTGGCTCCCGTGGCCTGCTTTGCTCACAGTGGCTCCCATGGCCTGCTTTGCTCACAGTGGCTCCCGTGGCCTGCTTTGCTCACAGTGGCTTCCAGCCCCTAGAAAAGAGCCCCTAGTAAATGCTGTTGAATGAATGGATGCCATAGGAGTTCTGGCCCCCAGAGAAGGTTTGCTTCAACAGGAACAAGAGCAGGCCCCTCTAGCAGCAGCAACTGCCCCCCCATAAAAGCTGCCTTCTGGAAGGCGAGGGGCAGAGGGTACAATTCCCCTAGCAAACGCAGCCACCGCCTTCTCCCCCCGGAAGGGCATATTCTGAGCCAATTTAGATGACCTTCTGAGTCTTGCGGTCCCTCCCACCTCCTTCCTCCTGCAGAGAGTGTGGAGTCAGCAGCCGTGAGAAGGTTAAGGAGCTTCTGGTGGAGGGACAGCCCGGAAACAGAGGGCAGCGCTCAGGGCGGGTCAGCTTGGTCTCGCACTCAAAGCCCCGTGTGCTCAGAGCACCACCGTTGTCTTGGGTCCAGTTCTCAGCACAAGAAGCATTTCTTGGGCCATTTTGAATGTCCTGAATTTCTAAGAAAAATTAGGGAGATTTCCGTTACAAGGAAACAGCTGATTAGACCCACAACGTCCAACAGAGCACCTCCCTATCGGCGGTTTTCACCTGCTCACTCTAGTCTAAGAACAGAGACGCAAGCGCTGGAGAATCCAGGGAGCTGTACTGGAGACACAGCACTTCAGTTCTTCTTCTCGGTATTTCCCAGCCCTAACTAGGGCCCTGTTTTCTTTCTTGTGTTATTAATTGGGCAATGACATGTCTTCAATTCTTGTTGTCAGATATGATTGAACACAAGCCTCTCCCATTAGCATTTCTGTTTAAACGTTGTCAGTGCAATGCTGAGCTGGCTATATTCAAAGTAATTAATTGCGAAGACAGTTACAATTCAGGCAGGTGTTTAAAAATTTGAGACTTTGTGAAAAGTTAATATATTTTTTAAAAAACCACCTGAAATTCCCCGAAATATCTTGACCTTTAGTAACCAAACTTCAATACATGATTTCATACTTATGATAAAATTGTGCTCTGAATTGACTTAAAAATGTTTTAGTTTCTTTTTTAGAGTTTCATAGTCTTTGGGACTATACTAAGAAAAGGAAAGAAAAGTAAAAACTCCACAAATTAAATTACGTAGGTGTTTTTTTTACTAAAAAACAGAGCAACCATCCTGAACCATCACTTCCAGGTTTTGCTTTCTTCCACTAGAAGGTGCTAATCCGTCAGCCAAAAGTTCATTGTCTAATGCTTTATCTGTAACAAAATATGCAAAGAAACCCAGGTAGGTCGTGGGGAAATATATTTGTATTTGTATGTTTATTTTTGCAAAATCAACTGATAGTAATTTGATCTGAAAAGACTACATATAAAGGTCCATTTTCACTCTAAGATTCTAACTGGAAAATAATCATAAATTTTGTTAATTTCAGTCTAGAAAAGTAATATAAAGGAACACAATACATACAAAAACAATAAAATGATCAATTAGGAGAATCTGTTTAGTCTCTTAAATGTAAAAATTAGCTAGATGTATACTCTTGGACACAGTGATAATGCTTCTGGAGATTTGTACCAAGTAAAATATCAGAAAAAAAAAAAGTGAATGGATGAGATGTTCATTTTAACATTGTCTAAAATATAAACTGAAAACAATCTACATGTCTGACTGAAAAGAACAAGAATAAATGTCTGACTAAAGGGGACTAGATACACTGTGGTGCCTACATCTAGCAAAATACTGTGCTACCATGAAAAATGATGGTATAGATCTGTGTTTATTGATGTGGAAAGATGTCCATGCGATATTATTAAGCTAAAAAGAGAGGTTAAAAATAATGATTTAATATCATCCTATTTAGAATATTATGACAGAAAAAAGCATGGAAAAATACTCAACGAAATGATGGTCTCTAGGTGACGGGATTATTTGTCATCTTTATTTTCTGGATGGGTAATCTTAAGAAGGAACTCAACCTCTCTGGATCTTTGAATTTCAGCAGCAGCAAAAGGGAGGTAACAACACTTGCTACCTGCTGGGTAATGTGAGCACTCAATTTATTCATAAATGTAAAGAACGTAGAAAAGTGCAGAACACACAAGTACTCAAAAACATTAGCTATTATCACTATTTTCCTCATTGTATTTTCTGATTTTTGAAGGTGTGTGAAGATAATAAGAAAAGACAAATAAAACTAATGAAGAAACAACAGCTAGTTTACACAGGGGAAGAGAGAATTGGGCTTATTCCAATTTTGTAACTAATGTTCCATAAGAATTTTGTCACTTAATTCTCATTTACCCAGAAACTTAAAATGATCAGATTTTTTTTTTTTTGATGTTTAATGTTCTACCTATTCTAAAAAAGAATGCTCTTACCATATATGGATTAATTCCAGCATTAGATTCCTTCTGTCAATTCAGGTTAAAGGATAAAAACTAAACATTATTAAGGCCTGCCGATAGCAAAAGCTCAAATATGTCATAAGCATAGCGAGAGACAATTCAGGAAGGCATTCGAGCATTTACCCCAGAATTCTCTGTAGGTAAGCGATAATCTTTGTTTGGAACAAAGACACTTTGAAAGATAGACTTAGGGATAGAGGGAGGATACCAAGAACCTGAGCGTAGATGGGGCCTGACAGAGGAAAAGAATGTGGTGCTCTACAGAGTGAGGGAAAGAGGAGAAGGGAAGAGAGGAGGGGAGGAGAGGGAGAGGAGGAGAGCGCAGCGAAGGAGAGGAGAGGGAGCAGGAGCAGGAGCTGCCCGGAGGACAGGAGGAGCGCCTGCAGGGGCCACAGAAGCGGCGACCTCCTTGGGGGCGGTGGGTAGTGTGGCCCAGCACAGCGACTCCGTCCAGACGATGTCCTCTGCTTGGTGGAAGATGAAGGGGCTGACCTGCACATCTGGGCTGATGCTGTAGAAAAATAGCATGTACAGATACGGGATTCCTAAGGTGTAGGGATCAGGCCAGAGAAGTTTCCAGAAGTGTATTGAAATCGTAGACATCCAGGCCTCTAAACTTGGGGTTCAAGTCAGTCTAGATCTCAAGGGACAGGGAGCCCCAGGTAGCATTCAGGTCACGTAAATCTGGGGATGGGGCACAGAGGGAGAAATACCATGCATATAGGTGAGGAAAGAGAATTGGATAGAGAGCGCTGGATTCCACTCATGAAAATCCCAACTACATTTGTATCTTTAATACAATTTTTCTTTAAGATTTATTTTTATTTATTTCTCTCCACCCTCCCCTCCCACCCCAGTTGTCTGCTCTCTGCATCCATTCACTGTGTATTCTTCTGTGTCCGCTTGTATTCTTGTCAGGGGCATCGGGAATCTGTGCTTCTTTTTGTCGCCTCATCTTGTGTCAGCTCTCCGTGTGTGTGGTGCCGCTCCTGGGCAGGCTGCACTTTTTTCACGTGGGGCGGCTCTCCTTATGGGGTGCACTCCTTGTGCGTGGGGCTCCCCTATGCATGGCACGGCACTCCTTGTGCGCATCAGCACTGCACATGGACCAGCTCCACACGGGTCAAGGAGGCCCGGGGTTTGAACCACGGACCTCCCATGTGGTAGGCGGACACTCTATCCATTGAGCCAAATCTGCTTCCCTCTTTAATACTATAATTGCCATGTTTCATGCAAAAATAGAATCTCTTCTGATTCCTTCCTGCTTCGGGTTAGTAGTTGAATGTGTTAGCTGCTATCCCTGACAATTAGATATCTTTAGTCATAGGAAACTCAGTGATGTTTGGGGGATGTCCTCTCCATTTATGAGCACTTTTGTGATTAGGGAGTTCTACATAGGAAAGAAAAAATTCTTTCATCTATTTACCTAACCAATATTGATTAGTTGACTACCGTGTGCCAAGCACTGTTCTATGAACTGGGGACACAAAGTCCTTGCTCTCATGGGACACGACTTCCATTGGGGCACAGACTAAGCAAATAGAAGATGTGTCTATGTCAGGTGGTGATAAGGACTAAAAAAGAAAAGAAACTGCACCTCGGGGTAGACGTAGGGATAGCCACGTAAATTTGTTGCGCATCCGCTTGTAGATGGTTGTAGGTCCCACAGTGTAAACGAGACAGCCCTGTGGCCCTCCAATAAAGCAGGCGTGACGGTGAAGATTCATGCAGCTTGCATTTCTGTCCTCTGGGGTGGAAAGTCTCTTTTCCTCGGCAAGCTTGCTTTTTTTCCCCTTTTTGTATTTGAAGATCCCTATTCTTTATGGCACACCGGACAGTGAGCACCTACCAACCCTGGTGGGAGCAGATCCCTCAGTGCAGTGAGGCGGCAGTGGGCAGAGGCGCTGCTGGGACCGTGCCCTGGTAAGAGTGGCATCAGCAGAGACAGCCATCACTCACCAGCAGGAGCAGAAGCCGCATCCGCCACGCCAGATTAATGGGGGAGCCTCCCGGGGTGCCCCGGGGAAGGGACTGGCTGAGGTCTAGAGTCCCGGTAATTAGAGATGCCAGAGCCTGCAGAGAGCCCTGACCTGTTTTCCTGGGAGGACGCCCGCTCCCCGCACCCCTCCTACTGTACCCCAAGCTGGTGTGGCCAGGGGAAGCCACGTTACACTACAAAGCCTCATCTCTGAAATGCCAATCTCGAGCTGCTTTATGCATTGGTGAAATAAATTCAGGCCATAAATCTCATTTGTTGAGCTCTTCTTGAATTCTATGGCTATTTTCTGATTTACTGGCTATCCATTCCAGATTTCTGTCATTTGTAAAAAAGATGGGCAGTGTCTTCACCCAATCAATTACTTTCGTTAAAAACGTTGCAAAGGGCAGATTTGAAATCAGGCCCAAGGTGTCTGTCCAGAGATACTGTCAAAATCTTCTGCAAGGCGTAAAGAATCTGTTGAGCAAGTATCATGTTGTTCTAAACTTCCAGGAACAAATTGATGCTACTTACCCCATCATCCAGTATGTTTCTCTCCATCTTGCCACAAAGATATGGCCAGAAGTGTCAAATGCTTTGATGAAACGCAAACGTCTGCACATCATCTCCTGAGCCTCAGAAGCTCATCAAAACAGGAAGTGGGGTCGGAGGACCCAGATTGTGCCTCATGATTGCAAGCTTTCTCATGGCAACCAACCTCATTTTCTAAAAGCTAGCACGCTGCCATTTGGCCAAGGCTTACTAGAGCCTGGCTTCAGAGGTTATGACATTTATTTAATCGGAATTATCTTCAGCATCTCCCGCCATCCCCCTTTTGAAAACCAGAATGTTTCAGTTCTTCCATATTTTGTGTGATTGATGTCAATGGTGAGGGAATATCTTCTGCAGTGTTTTTAAAATCATTCGTCCATGAAAAGAAACACGAATCGTTCAGACACACTCTTAGGTAAAGAACTGGAAGCAGGGACTCGAAATTAGAATGTGTACCCCAATGTTCATAGCACTGTTATCTGCAACAACCAAGTGTCATTCAGAGATGAATAAACAAAATGCGGGGTCGCCATACAACAGAAGACTAGAAATGAATGAAGAAAGGAAGGAAGCTCTGATACATGCGACCATGCGGATGAACCTCGAAGATATGCAAAATGAAATAAGCCAGACACACCACTATTGTGTAGGATTCCAGTTATACGCTAGATCTAGAATAAGCAAATCAATAGAAAGTAGATTAGAGGTTACCAAAGCCTGGGGTAGGTCATGGGTGCTTAATAGGTAAAGAGTTGCTGTTGTCCATGATGAAGAAGTTTTATTAATGGTAGCTAGTGATGGTAGCACAACATTGTAGTTATTGAATTGTACCTTTAGAAGAGGTTAAAATGGCAAATTTTATATATATGTTATCACAATTACAAATATTATTTAGAGTTGCTATTTGCTTTTCCTGTGGCCCCTCATTTGTGTTCCTCTCCATTTCCTTCTTGGTTTGCCCCATCCTCTTCACCCCACCCTGCAGCGGAGTCTACCCACGTAGCTGCGGCCAAATGAAGGGGCTGAAAAGCTGCAGCTGCAGCCGGATAGCCTGGCTTAGCCGAGCAGCGAGGGACAGCAGGATGAATCCAAGCTAACGCCCCTCGAGGGAACCACGGCCACCGCGCTGCAAACAACTAGGAAGCAAAGCTGGGGTTCAGGAGCCAGCCCCTGGGACCCAGCAGTGAGACCCAAGGCTGTGGTCGAGCACAGTGTCAGCAGCCACTGGCGCCCCGGCGCACGTGAAGTGTACCGCTAAGAAACTGCGTTTTTAATTGCAGTTTAAGTTTTTTTTAACTTTTTATTTTGAAATAATTTCAAACTTAGAGGACAGCTGCAAATACAATGCAAAACCCATACGGATAATCCCACCAGATTCCTCACCCAACTTGGAACATTTTGTTCCACTTGCTCTTTCATTCGATCTAACCATCTATCTACCCATACACCCACCTATCCATAATTTCAGTTTAATTTTTATTAATTTTATTGAAATTTAAAAACTAAAGCCGAGGAAAATGGTTTCCATTAAATACAACTTTATTGTTTGAGCAGCACTACATTTCACTTTAACTGTTGTGAAATACTGTCGTGACATTGTAGCATGTGTGCTTAGTGCAGGTGTCATTTCAAGTATTACACATAAGCACATCACTGATTCAGCTGGTATTAACAAAATGATTCGGTTTAATTACTTTTCCTACACACCAATGTAACATTTTAAAGTATTTACTTACATACAGACTGCACAAGATAGTTACAGATAGTTTTGTAAACCGTAATTGGTAATTACATTGTAATACTTGTTTTAGTGATAACAAAATAGAACTATTATTCTAATTTAAAAAATTTGTACGGACAAAATTTTAAGTTTAAAACTAAGGCATACTAGTGATGCGGAATCAAATGGAGGTGCAGAGGCTAGTACTACAGTCAGAACAGTAAAAAAAAAACTAAGAAATCACAATGAATAGCAATAGCAATTTGCTGTGGCAGAGCAAAATAATAAAACTTGTGCAAAATTTTTCAAAATAATAAAGGAGAGATAGGGAGATTTTCAGAAAATACAAAGTGAATTTGATAAGAAGTTTCCTCTCAATAGTCAAAACAGTATTTGAAAAAAAGAAATTAATCCCCTGAAATCAGATCTAACAAAAGTTTTAAAAATTACTTTTAACAGGATCTGAGTTTGTAACTTATAGCCAAAAGCTATAAAATGGCTTGAATTCTAGCATAGACAAAAAAATTTTTTTAGATGGAGATGTAGTAGAAGAAATTTTAATTTCAGTTATGGAAATTGTGTTAGAAAAGAGTAAAAATGATATTTTACAAAAATAAAATACTTTCAACCTTAAGCTGCCCAATGCTTGCCCCTAGAAAATGAGCCCTTTCAAAGAATATCAAAGATCAGTTCACCCAAAATTTGAAAAATTTTGAAAAAGTACTTTTCTTTAGCTTAGATGGGTCACGCCTAAATAATACTTTTGGATGTGTTTTATCTCAAAGGACTTCCAAATGTATAAAGAAATATCATCAGTCTGCAACCTAAAAAGTCAAACTCCAGGTATAGTATATTTGAACCTTTTACGGTTGTCAAAGAACTGCAGCTAGATGAGAAAGAATCAGCTTCTTTCACAATGGAGGTGTTTCCCTGTTAGGTCAGAATCTGACTTTACTGGAATTTTAAAACAAGAATGTTTCTTGTCTTGCTTTGTCCCACCATATGATATCAAGTGAAAATATTTGTGCTCATCTTTCGGAAGCAGACTCAGTGGAAAGTGGCATGCATACAGGTGTAAAAATTGTTCAGTATACATATGCAAATACTACGAATCAGCACCAGTTTATAGAAATGTGGAAGAAAGTAAGACATTGAATGTAGTGATCTTGTGTTCTCTCCAAGTGTTTGTTGGTTGAGTTGTCAAAAGGTTTTATAAGGATTTACTCTACTGTTAACTCCGGTTCAAGCAAGACTTGATAAACAAAGACAAATAATCAAAGGCAAATAACCAAAGACACAATCTGGCAGCATGATTTGTTTTCTCACTGATATCACACTGGAAATGAACAAGCAAAACTTGAAGCTCCAAGGAAAGGAAAAGCTTATGTGCGATTTAGAGGTTGGAGAACTAATGTTAAAATAGAAATTTTTCATAATACAAATCAATGATAATGAATTTATACGTTTTTCTCACATGAATTAGCATGCAGAAGATTTTAATTGTAATCAACATTGTTATGTAAATTGGTAGCAAAAGCTATAAAAATTTGAAGAACACTTTGTTGCTAGTGATAAATTTAGAGTTGCTTTTCAATTTATGCAATACCCCTTTGAATTTGATGTTAACACTAAATTGACACAAGAGTTAGTGAACTTAATAAACTTTGACAATTTTGAAATTATTGTGCTTTTGCTTCAAAGTCAAATCAAATCTTGTAAAAAAAGACTAACAAATTTGTCAAGATGGATGAAAACATTGAAAGAAAATAATTTTTCACACTCAACTTAGTTCTTGGAAAACAAGTATGTTTAGAATATTTGGGGGTGTGTGTGAATCTACTTTTTCAACTATGAATTTTATGAAATATAAATACAGGTAAAAATATTTTCAATGACTATTAAGCATCTGAGTTCAGATGTGCTGTAAATGTAAAAATGCACAGATTTTTAAAACTTACTACAAAAGTGTACAATATTTGTGTATGGATTATATATTGGCTTGATAATGTTTTAGATGTATCAACTGAAATAAAACATAACAATGAATTACACTTCTTTTTACCTTTTTATTTTTTAAAGATTTATCTTTATTTACTTCTCTCCCCTTTCGCCCCCCTGCCCCCGTCCCAGTTGTCTATTCTCTGAGTCCATTTGCTGCATGTTCTTCTTTGTCCGCTTCTGTTGTTGTCAGCAGCACGGGAATCTGTGTTTCTTTTTGTTGTGTTATCTTGCTGTATCAGCTCTCCGTGCCTGCGGCGCCATTCCTGGGCAGGCTGCACTTTCTTTTGTGATGGGCAGCTCTCCTTAAGGGGCGCACTCCTTGCACATGGGGCTCCCCTACGTGGGGGACACCCCTGCGTGGCACAGCACAGCACTCCTTGTGCTCATCAGCACCGCACATGGGCCAGCTCCACACGCATCAAGGAGGCCCGGGGTTTGAACCGTGGACCTCCCATGTGGTAGGCGGACGCCCTAACCACTGGGCCAACTCCGCTTCCCGTTGGTCGACTTCTTTAGGAGGCACCGGGAACTGAAACTGGGGCCTCCCATGTGGTAGGTGGACACCCTAACCACTGGGCCAAGTCTGCTTCCCTCTTTTTACCGTTTTAAATTTCACTTGTTTCTTTTTACTTTTTAAAATACGGCTACTAGAGACATGAAAATTAGATAGATGGCCCCTGCTGCCTTTCTATTGGACAGCACTCGATTAAGGCTCTTGCCACAAACGACCTAGGTCAGTTTTCTATAGTACGTGGTTTATGCAGCAACTTCAAAGGGCCAGAGCTAGGGGACAGTTCTAAACCTTTTCAGTCTTACTGGATTTTCAGCTCCAGAGTTGGAAGCAGTAGTTTGTTCGCAAATATTTAACAGCTGGCTGGGGTGGGGGAGAGGAGCAGGAGGGAAAAGGGGGAACGCCCCGTTTTGTGGCGTTATCCTTTCTCCATGGTGGGACTACTCCCGTCGTGGGCCATTTTGAGGGATCAGTGTGACATCTCTGGATGAAAGCTGGAAAGAAATGGTGACAATCAACGTCTGCGGCCTTCAGCCTGCCACTAGCGGGGACTCCACGTTATTCTCCACCGTTTCTGCAGGCTCCTGCACAACGCGCCACAGGAAGCAAGCCCACTGAAAGTACCTGCTAACTAAGGAATGCTTCTGCTGACCCACACCTCCCTTTGTTTCTGTTTTTTTTTTCCCAATGCATTCACTAATCTTGTTGAAATGTACTTTCCCAGGTTTTCGGGTAGCTGGATGATTACCACAAGTATTCTCTTCCTTGGCCATGGTGGCGGATGCTGCGTTGCACCCCCAGATCCCCCTTTGCCTTTGGGGCACTCGTTCCCCAGCTGCTGGGAAGGTTGGCTCTGCCAGCAGCTCCCAGACTCCACTCTGCTAGGGAATCAGGTTTGGCTGAAAGGAGCTGCCTCACCACGGGTTCCCCAGCAGTCTCTTCCGTCCAGTACTGGCTGATGGGGAGTAACAGGCCTGGTCCCTTCGACGTTAGCCATCTTTGAAGGGCCATCCTGTTTTCAGAGTTCTCTGTAGGACCTGCCAAGACCGCGGCTGCGACCTGCCAACTGGTCAACCCTGCCATCCTCACTCCTTTGTAGGGAGAGACTCTCCCACAACCCATCTGCCCGCGAGCTCCATCTCGGGGTCTGTTTCCCAGAGAATGCCATCTACAGCAGTTGTTAAAAAACGTCGAAGGCCAACTGCTCCTTTCTCTCAAAGTCCTTGTTATTTCCACGTTGGCTACAATGAGGTCAGGTTGACCACTTTCTCTGTCTTATAAGAAAGAAAATTTATCATCAAGGAAAGTCAAGAAGTTGTCTTGGACAACGTTCCTAATAAAATGATAATGAGGGTGCAATTAATAGAATGAATTTGCTGTCAGATTTCTGAATAGTTGGAACTCCCATAATTAAGGAATGTCTTCCCACTTTCAGCTTACAACTTGGAATGCTGTAATTTTCGCTCTGAGTCCTTGGAGGACTGAACTCAGCCATGTTTAGAAATTTTTTTATACATCAGAACAATAAGAATGATTGCCCAAAGTTAAAGCATTTCTAATCATGTCACATGAGAGCTATTTTCAATACTCCCTCATTGCAAATTCTAATACCTAGAGTATTTTGCCAGGGATTGAACCTGGGACCTTGTATGTGGGAAGCTGGCGCTCAACCACGGAGCCACATTGGCTCCCCTGAGTTGGTTTTTTGTTTGTTTTGCTTGTTGTTGTTTGTTTCAGGAGGCACTGGGAACCAAACCAGGACCTCCCGTGTGGGAGGCAGGCACTCAACTGTTTGTTTAAGCCACATCCACTTCCCCTCTACTGTACTTTTAATTTGTAGAAATGGGTGCTTTCCATTTTAAGAAAAAATCTTAATCTATCCAAAAAAAGCAATTTTACTAATCTTTCCTTTCCTAATTCCTGTTTTTCTTGAATTCTCAAGAATAAAAATAAGATAACATGAAGTCATATAGTCTTTTTCATTTATTGCATAAAATTCTATAGATTTCTTTGGATGAGTCCTGCGCATGAGTCAGAATTCTTATTTTCCTTTAGCTTTTGCCATGGATTAGAATAAATTTTACTTTCCCAAACTGATCTGCGGGGACTGATATGAAAAGAAAAATTAAAAATTTGATTTTTCTATGTTATTAATGGAAAATGACTTTTACTTCCTTAACACTTAAAAATTATTTTTTCAACATATTCACCAAACAACCAGAGGACAAGTCTCTTGTTAGTGTAAGGCTTTTAACCATAGCACCAGCTAGTGGAGAGCATAATTGAGTAAAATATATTGAAATGTTCTCCACAAACTCATTTTATCAGTAAGAATAGCTCCACATCTGACATTCACTTTCATTTTCATAATATACATCTACAGAAATAAAAATTCTTCTTAGTGGTAGTTGTAAATGATTTTTCAAATATGTCTAAGAGGTAATCTGATCTTCATTACTCACTGGGGATTCTGGTTCAGTTGCGGCCTAATGAAGCAACCGCCTCCTTAAGTTACTGAGTCTGAGGAGAGGTAGCTTTCTACATTTCTGGGAAGGTCTCAACCACTGCCTCGTTATGTGGGCTTTTCCCCGGTTTCTTTTTTTTTTTTTTTTTTAATTTTGTTATTAATTCCCCCAGTCTCTTGATATCTCTTTCTGGAATTCAAAGTAGCAATACAGGAAGCGGACATGGCCCAGTGGTTAGAGCGTCTGCCTACCACATGGGAGGTCCGCGGTTCAAACCCCAGGCCTCCTTGACCCGTGTGCAGCTGGCCCATGCGCAGTGCTGATGCGTGCAAGGAGTGCCCTGCCACACAGGGGTGTCCCCCGCGTAGGGGAGCCCCACGCGCAAGGAGTGCGCCCTGCAAGGAGAGCCACCCAGAGTGAAAGAAGTGCAGCCTGCCCAGAAATAGTGCTGCACACACGGAGAGCTGACACAGCAAGATGACGCAACAAAAAGAAACAGATTTCCAGTGCCGCTGATAAGGATAGAAGAGCACGCAGTGAAAGGACACAGAACAGACAACTGGGGCGGGGGGGGAATGGGAGAGAAATAAATAAAAAATAAATCTAAAAAAACCCCAAAAAACAAAAAACAAAGTAGCCATACATAAGACCTGCTCTCCAATGTCTTTCAAAACTTGCCTTCATTTTTTTGTTTCTTCACCTCTCTATGTCCAATGCGGTCATTTCTTCAGGTCTCTAGGCAGTTAACTAACTCACCTGCAGTTGAAAATTATTTCATTAAGGTTAAAACTTCATTTTTTTTTTCATCTCTGTAAGTTCTGTTTGGTTCTTATACAAATCTGCCCGCTGGTTTTTTAAAATCCCTTATTCCTTATTCATGTTCTTTAAACATAAAAATACCCTTCTATTATCTTTCGTAGTTGATGAGTCTAACGTTTTGTGACATTTCTGTAATTTCTATCCATTAGGGTGCTGTCAGTGGGGTCTGTGATCTAGTGTGAGGGTGCAATCCTTCAGAGAGGCAACAAGTTTTGTCTTCTTTAAAAAAAATTTTTTTTTTATTAGAAAAATTTTGGGTTTACAGAACAATCATGCATAAAATACAGGATTCCCATATACCACCCTATTATTAATACCTTACATTGGTGTGGCATATTTGTTACAATTGATGGACATACTGTTTTTTTTAGGAGGTACCAGGGATTGAACCCAGGACTTCATTCATGGGAAGCAGGTGCTCAACCACTTGAGCCACATCCATTCTCCACCATGCTGTTTTGATTACTGTGGCTTTGTAGTAAGTTTTTTTTTTTAAGATTTATTTATTTATTTCTCTCTCCTTCCCCCCCCCACCCCAGTTGTCTGTTCTCTGTGTCTATTTGCTGCGTGTTCTTCTTTGTCTGCTTCTGTTATTGTCAGCGGAATAAGAATCTGTGTTTCTTTTTGTTGTGTCATCTTGTTGTGTCAGCTCTCTGTGGGTGCGGCACTATTCCTGGGCAGGCTGAACTTTCTTTCGTGCTGGGCGGCTCTCCTTACCGGGCGCACTCCTTGCACGTGGGGCTCCCCTATGCGGGGGACACCCCTGCGTGGCACGGCACTCCTTGCGCACATCAGCACTGCGCATGGGCCAGCTCCACACGGGTCAGGGAGGCCCGGGGTTTGAATCGCGGACCTCCCATGTGGTAGACGGACGCCCTAACCACTGGGCCAAGTCTGCTTCCCTGTAGTAAGTTTTAAGATTGGAAAGTTTGAGTCTTCCAACTTCATTCTTCTTTTTCAAAATGGTTTTGGCTATTGGGGCCCTTTACCCTTCCATATAAATTTGATGATTATTTTCCCATTTCTACAAAGAAGGTTGTTGGCAGTTTGATTGGGATTGCATCAAATCTGCAAATCACTTTGGGTAAAATTGAAATCTTAACAATAGTTAGTCTTCTAATCCATGAACACAGAATATCTTTCCATTTATTTAGTTCTTCTTTGATTTCTTTTAGCAATGTTACATCCTCAGTTAAATTTTTTTGTAGATGTTTAGTTCTTTTAGTTATTGTAAAAGGAATTTTTTCTTGATTTCTCTTTCTGATTATTCATTGCTTGTGTATAGAAATGCTACTGATTTTTGGGTGTTGATCTTGTATCTCACCACTTTGCTGAATACACATATTAACTTTAGGAACTTTGTTGTGGATTTCTCAGGATTTTCTATATATATGATCATGTCGTCTGCAAATATGAAAAGCTTTACTTCTTCCTTTCCAAGGTGGATGATTTCTTTTTCTTGCCTAACTGCTCTAGCTAGAACTTCTAGCACAGAATAACAATGGTAACAGTGGGCATCCTTGTCTTGTTGTAGATCTCAGAAGGAAAAGTTCAGTCTTTCGCCAATGAATAAAATGCTGGTTGTGAGTTTTTCATATCTGTCCTTAATCATGTTGAGGAAGCTTCCTTCTATTCCTATCATTCTAAGTGTTTTTATCAAGAAAGGATGCCGGATTTTGTCAAATGCCTTTTCTGCATCAGTGGCGATGGTCATGTAGTTTGTCACCTTCAATTTGTTAATGTGGTGTATTACACTAATTGATTTTCTTGTGTTGAACCCCTCTTGCAAGCTTGGGATGAAATACACTTGATAATGGTGTATAATTGTTTTGACGTGCTGTTGGATTAGGTTTGCTAGTATTTTGTTGAGGATTGTTGCATCTACATTCATAAAAGATATTGGTCTGTAATTTTATTTTCTTGTGGTGTCTTTGTTTGGCTTTAGTATGATGGTGATGTTGACTTGTAGAATGAATTAGGGATTGCTCCCTCCTCTTCAATTTGATGGAAGAGTTTGAGCAGGATTAGTGTAAGTCTTGGACTGTTTGGTAGAATTCCCCTGTGAAGCCATCAGGTCCTGGGCTTTTCTTCAGTGGGATGTTTTTGATGACTGATTCAATCTCTTTGCTAGTTATTGGTTTGTTGAGATCTTCTATTTCTTGAGTCAGTGTAGGTAGTTTGTGTGTTTCTAAGAATTTGTCCATTTCATCTAGGTTATCTAATTATTGGCATACAGTTATTCATAGTATTCTCTTACAGTTCTTTTTATTTCAGTGGTTTTTGTAATAATGCCCCCCTTTCCATGTCTGATTTTAGTTATTTGTGTCCTCTCTCTTTTTCTTTGTCAGTCCAGCTAAAGGTTTGTCAATGTTATTGACCTTTTTAAAAAGCCAACTTTTGGTTTTGTTGATTCAATTGATTTTTTGTTCTCTTCTTCATTTTCTCTGCTCTAATCTTTGTTATTTTCTTCTTTCTTGTTGCTTTTGGGTTTAGTTTGCTCTTCTTTTTCTAGTTCTTCCAGTTTTGAGGTTAGGTCTCTAAATTGACACCTTTCCTTTTTTAGTACAGCTTTTTAGAGCTATAAATTTCCCTTCCAGCACTTCGTTTGCTGAATCACATGCTTTAGTATGTTGTATTTTCATTTTCATTCATCTCAAGATATTTCCTAGTTTCCCTTGTGATTTCCTTTTTAACCCAGTGGTTGTTTAAAAGTATGTTGTTAAATTTACACATTTTTGTGAGGTTTCCATTTCTAGTTTTATTCCATTATGGTCAGAGGAGATACATTGCATGATATTTGTGAGCTTATTGAGACTTGTTTTGTGGCTTAAGGTATGGTCTATCCTGGAGAATAGTCCATGTGCACCAACAGGAATGTGTATTCTGTTGTTGTTGGGTGAAGTGTTCTATATATATGCCTGTTAGATCTAATTGGTTCAGAGTGTCATTCAAGTCTTGTATTTCCTGAGTGATCTTCTGACTAGATGTTCTATCCATTATTGAAAGGGGTGTATTAAAGTTGCCTACTATTAATGTAGAACCATCAATTTCTCCCTCATTTATTTTGTGGCTCTTCTGTCAAGTGCTTATATATTTATATTTGTTACATCTGCTCATTGAATTGACCCTTTATCAGTATAGAATAACTGTCTCTGTTCCTTGTAACTGTTTTTGACTTAAAGTCTATTTTATATCTTCCCAGGTCTCTTTTCGTTACTATTTTCATGGTATATTATTTCACTTTCAACATTCCCATGTCTTTGAAGTTGAGTTTCTTGCAGACAACATATTGTTGGGTCATGCCTTTATATCCCTTCTGCCAACTTTGCCTTTTAACTGGAGAGTTTAATCCATTTACATTTAGGGTCGCTATTGAGAATGCAGGACTTTCTTCTGCCATTTTGCTATTTAGTGTTTGTAAGTCTTATACTTTTTTGTCCCTCACTTCTCCCGTTAATGCCTACTTTAATATTTATTTGATTTTTCTGGGTCATACCATATTAAGTGTCTTCTTATTTCTATTTGGATATATTTTTCCTTGTGATTATGATGGGGTTAAAATTAAACGTCCTAAATATATAACAATCATATTCAGTTTGATACTAATTTGACTTCAGTAGAATATATTAATACATACATTTTTCCTATACCCCCTCTGACTCTCACTTTTTTGTACTTGTTAGCATTTATATCTTCATACCTTATATATCCAAAACCCTAGATATATCATTACTTTTATGCATTTGCATATTAACACCTGCAAGAAGTAAGAAGTGGAGTTACATACCACCAATAAAATACAATACTAAGTACTAGCATTTATAATTACCCGAATGGTTACCTTTACAAGAGGACTTCATTTCTTTATGCTGCTTTGAACCACTGTCAAGTGTGCTTTCCTTTCAGTCTGAAGAACTCCCTTTAGCACTGCTCATAGGACGGAGCTAGTGGTAATGAACTATCTCAGTTTTTGTTTACCTGGAAATGTGTTAATCTCTCATTTTTTGTAAGAAAGTCTTGCGGATAAAAAATTCTTGGTTGGCAATTGTTTTCTCTCAACATCTTACGTATTTAATCCCACTGCTTTCTTGCCTCCATGGTTTTTAATGAGAAATCAGCACTTAAACTAATTGGTACTCCTTCGATATTACACATTGCTTTTCTCTTACAGCCTTCAGGACTCTCTCCTTGCCCTTTGCATTTGACAGTTTGACCAGTATGTGGTGGGCATATTTCTTTTGAAGTTTATTCTGTGTGGTGTTCTCTGGGATACTTGGATGTCCACATTCATATCTTTTGTTAAATTTGGGAAGTTTTTTGTTATGATTTCCTTGAATATTATTTCTACTCCTTCTCTCTTTTCTCCTTTTGGGACTCCCATAAAGCATATTTTGGTATGTTTGATGGTGTACTCCTGGGCTCTTGGGCTATTTTCACTTTTTTATAATTCTGTTTTCCTTTTTGCTTCTCAGTGTCACTCATTCCAATTGCTTTGTCTTTGAGTTCACTGATTCTTTTGTCTGCCAGCTCCAATCTGCTGTTGAAACTCTCCTATTTTTCATTTCAGTCATTGCAGACTTCAACTTCAGTAGTTCTGTTTGGTTCCTTTTAAAAATATCTATCTCTTTTTTGAGAGTCTCATATTATTCATTCTTTGTTTTCCTGATATTCTTTAGTTCTTTCTAAAGAACTAAAGCATTCATCTGCTTGAGTATATATTCAACACCATTTTCTAATGTCTTCATCCAGTTTGTCTACATTTGGTCTTCTTTGTTGATGTTTTCTGGATTTTTATCCCTTACTTTGGATGGACCACCATTTCCTGTTTCTTTCTTTGTCTTGTAATCACTTTTTGCACACTGTATATTTTAATATTTTCAAGTGTTAACTCTGAGATTTATTTCCTGTGATGTCTGTTTCTTGAGTTTGTATCCAACCTGTGATATGAAAGAGATTTTCTTATGTGTCAAGAGCCAACAAAACTAAGCAAACCCAAGCAAAAAACAGCTTCTGCCTTCTTTGTAAATTGACTTTTGTTGGCTGGTGCTCTGTGTCAGAGTTCAGCGCTCCTATCAAGGAGGTGAATGCTAACTGCAGGGTCTCCCCTGTCATTTCTGGGCCTGTGTCTTATCCCAGGCTTGCACTTGCCAGTGGCTTTAGGAGTTCCCCTGTTTACTGAAATATGAATTCCCCTCTACATCTCAGGAAACAGACCTCCCTCTCCGTGGTGCTTCAGTGCAGGATTTAAAGCAGGTAAGCTTTTGCCCCAGGCCACCTGATTCAATGGTTCCTTACTCTGCTTTGGCCATCTCAAGCTGCTTTTACCTGGAGGGCAAATCTGGGAGAGAGAGCATGTCTGAGAGGAGTTTCCCAAGTCAGCCTTTCCCAGTGGGTGCCAGGAGCTCCTCATGGCTTCCCCACACTGCGCTTTCTTGACTCTGTACCTGGCCACCAGATGTGGCCCGGCAGCAGTTTGACACAGCTCTGAGGAAGGGTACCGTCTTTAAGCCTCCTTTGCTGCCTTTGTCTGGGGCAGGTTGGAATGACAGGTGCCCTCAGAGCCCTGCCCCCAGTGACCTGAAGTAGCTAATCAGAAGCCGTGGTCAGGATCAGACCGTACTCGCCTGGATCTTAGGAAGCCAGGTCTTTATGCCCCACCTTGGCATCAGCACATTGCACCTGCGCCTGGGTTTGCGCATCTCACTGCTGCCAGCTGTAATACTGGGGGATAGGCAATGGTGGCCACCACGTGGAGAGTGCAACACGGTGGTATTTACCCCTATTTGCCAACCTCTCCCTTCCACTTTTCCCTGGATGCTTTACAGTGTTCTGCTGGACTCTGGAGTTTTGAAATAGTTGATGCAGCCAGTTCCTTCCTGTTTAATAGTTGTTCTGGAGCTTCCTACTCCACCATCTTCCCACAGTCCTCTCTCACAATACTATGTCTCATCAATGATGTAAGCAATACAATTTTCATACCTTGCTGGTGACTGTGTAAAATGGCATGAACACTTTGTAAAACTGTTGTCATGTCTAATAATAATAAGTCTACCTATCCAAGGGCCCAACAATGCCATGTCCAGATATTTACCCCACAGAAATGAACCCATATACCCAAAAGAGACTTGAACTAAGAGGTTCATCGCTTTCCTTTTATAAGGGACTGAACCAGAAAGCAACCCCAGTGCCCATCGGCAGCAGAATGGGAAAACAAAGTATTGTACACGTGTACTGTGGAATACTATGTGGCAATAAAACCAGCAAACTACAGACACACCCTGAGGTGTGGAGGAAACTAAAAGTATGTTGGGTAAAAGGAGCAAGGCCCAGAAAAGTACATGATTTCATTCAATGAAGTACAGAACTGGTGAAGAGACAACCCAAATCTATGGCAAGAGAAATCGGAATAGTGATGGGAGCAGGGGTGGAAGTGTTGTTGGTATTGCCTGGAACAGGGCATGAAGTTATTTTACCGGGTTATGGAAAATGTTCTTCATCTCGATCTGGCTATTGGTTATACACGTATACACATTTGTCAAAATTCGTGGAGCTGTAGATTTAAGAATTCTGTACTGTAGATTATGTAAATTATATCTCATTAAAGTTCTGGCAGGATAAAAAATGTTAAAAGTAAGTCATCATTTATACAGGGCAAACTATGACATTGGGAACAGGTCCATATTAAAGGGTATTTCTTTGTGAGTTTCTCCACGAGCATTTGCTCAAGGTTGGCCTAATCGTATTTTATTTGTAAGATACCATAAAGTTGCCAACAGACTAGGAAATTCCCAGCACTTACGCTGATAAATCAGAACAGCATGTTCCCTCTTTCAGATGTCACTTTCACTTTTACTTCTAGATTCCTGGGTAGTATCTGTATATATTTCTTTGTTTAAAAATGTAAAAACTTACAGTGAAATAGCATTCAGCTGGAACTAAAGTTGCTACTGCATTATTATTATTATTATGTGAAATTGCTTCCAAAAAATCTTTTTATCATAATTACTCTCAAGGGAAAACTACTTTTAAGCTGATTATTAAGTAATAGGATACTGGGAACACACTACTGTTAGGAGTTATCAACGTTCCAGGCCAGGAATGGGGTGAAAGAGCCTTTCACCCAAATATCTCTCGAGGCAAAACACATCCCCAGGAGGTAGAGGTGCCTGGGCACGCCCGAGCATTGCCTGGAGATGGTCTGGCTGAAGTGGAGCCATTGTTGGCACCTGCCTCAGCCCTGCGGGGATAGTTCTTCCTGGTGGGAGGCAGGAGCCCCCTTCCACTCTACCCCAGGGGGCTGTGTGTAGACCAGCCTCGGCTGAGGACTGAGACCCGCTGGCCATGGAGGACCAATGCCCGGCAGTGCAGCTACCTTCCTCTGTCCCTTTTCCATGTGGGTAAGCAGTGCTCCGCCCCGTGTCCTTGTGAGTCCTGCTTTTGCTGACAATGCGGCCCCTAGGGAGGGGACTAGGTGGGGACCCCAGAGCTGCTGTTCCTGATGGCACTTTGCTACAACCCATAGGTGAGATTCCCCCGCGGAGGTGGTACTAGGTGTCTCTCTCCGGACTGGAAGATGGTAATGGTTATGAGTGTCTACCTTGACATTTTCCTTAAGCTTTTCCTTGATTATTTCTGCCTCTAAAAGAGTATTTGGAGAGAAAATATATTTGTGGAAGGAAAAATAGAGTTTTATATGAAACATTTGGGACAGACAATGGGTCTGAGGGAAAATGCAAGGTATGTTGTCCTATTAACAACTTGGGTGAGGATCAGAATTAGGAGCCCACGTCTTAGAGACTGGGTCCATTTCTGTCAATGAATGAACCAAGATTTATTGAGCACTATTCTAGATTCCTGGCCATTAGAGCAAACACCATGCAATGGGTTGGTTAAAACACCAGGAATTATTGGCTCATGGTTTTGAGGCTAAGAGAAGTTCAAAATCAAGGCGTCATCACGGTGATGCTTTCTCCCAAAAGACGGTGGCGCTCGGGGGCTGGCTGCTGGCGGTCCTTGCTCCTTGGCTTTTCCGTCACGTGGCAACGCACATGGCGGTGTCTTCTCTCTCTTCCACTGACTTCCAGCTTCTGGCTGATCCCTCTACACCTTTCTCTCCATGTGCCTGAAAATTTCAGTTTTCCTATAAAGGCCTTCAGTAATGGGATTAAGAGCCGTCCTGATTCAGTTGAGCCACACTTTAACTGATGCAACCTCATCAAAAGCGTTTCTCCCCATGCACAGGAACATATGGGGTACATAGCTCTAGGCCAGTATAAATACCTACTATGTGTAGGCACCCCGCTAGTATTAGAATAATGTGGTGAACAAAATATATATCGTCCCTGTCCCTACTGAACTTAGAATTTATCCAGGAAAACAATTACTTTTAAAAATCAGCAACTAGTGTTTCAAAATGTTGCGCTGGTGGTCTGCTCCAGCTGGTCCAGGGCTGATCACGGCTGTCAGTGCCAGGGATGCTTAGGGCTGGATCTTTAAGTTGAGTTAAGTGTTCTCTTGGGTGTTTACAAAGATTTTCCAGTGGATAGGCGGGAATCCAGATAGCTGATAGGGAATTAAACAGCCTGACTGTCAATTTCCATATGTAGTTTTTTTCAAAACTAACCTGCTAGGAAACAAGGGCTGTCAGGTGGCCAGGCTGGTTCTCTTCTCTCTTCTCGCCTCCTTTTTCACAATGGTGCCTCTCTCTTCTTACTGAAAACAAGCTCACCTCTCACCTACCCTGAGGCTTAATATGGTGCGTTGTCCCTGGGTGGAGAGACCTCTTGGGCCATTCAGAATATGTGCTGATACTGAGAAAATGAATGATACTAATGTCTGAGTACAGATTTGCCAGATAAAGAATAGGAAACCCAGTTAAATTTTAATTTCAGATAATCAACAACTTTTTTTTAAAGTATAAGAATGTCCCAAATAAATGCTCTAATAGTTCTCCCAGGCCTATCTACTTATTTATGTGACAAGGGTTTTTCAACATTTATAATCTATAGAAATGGAAAAATGGAACAGAATCTATGCTGAACCCTGTATTTATCAACACAGACTTGAACACATTGTTTGAAGTATAAGCTGCAACCTCCATCAAAATTGAATTTGTAATACAATTTTACATTTTAATTTTAGTAATCATCATTTATATTAACATTGTTCTGAACAATGATGTACTAAAAGTACTAGAAATAATATCAAGGATATTGCAAGAAGGAATTTATACTTAGAGCCTTATGATCACAGGGAAAAATTAAATTTCAATTTATAAGCATACCTGTTTTATAGATACACGACAGTGATCATAAAAGATATTCAGTGTGAAGCACATTAAACTTCTGTGGGGGAAGCAGAATGTTCAAAAAGTGATGATGCAATATTTCCAATGCTTAAAGAAGAGCTGATTCACCGCTTAAAGGATGACAGTGGGTGTCAAGTGGAAAGGTCATTTGAGTCCATTAAATACATTTAATGGCACAACTGTATCAGTTTTATTCTAAAATGTCTGTGTTACCATTTTTCAGATCCCTTGCAACCATGACAACTTAAATTACTTTTTAATATTAGGTTAAAAATACGTGAGGGAATAGAGAGTTTTTTAAAATTCTTTTGCTGGGCACATAATCAAAAATGTGTAAAGACCACAAAATGTTTTAGATAATCTCAAGGGTCAGTTGAAAATGGCTTAGAAGCTCTTGAACTGAGCAGATTCAGGAGTGGATTGAACTCTTGACCTGATAGCTGCACTTGATCCTTCTGAGCTAGTCCTAACTGGAACCCTAGCTCTCACCAGCAGCCGGCCCCACCCACGGGAAGACGCCTCGGCTCGGCTGGGTTTTGCAGCGCAGGAACTGGGGCCTTCTGGTTTCCAAGCTGAATATGGCTCTACTTGTGGTTCATAACCGTCCCTGGACCTTAGACCAGGAGACAGGACGAGCCCGACGAGCGCCCTCCTGACCGTCTGTTACCCCGGCATGCGCGGCTGTTTAGAGATTTCTGCTTAAATTGGCAGTTTAGACGGGGAACACCGAGGAAAAGGTGGAAGAGCAAACTCAAAAACGTCCGGATTTACATGAAAATGTCCTGTAACTTAGAGGCCTGCCCCGCAAACAAAAGACCAAAAAGGAAGAATTTTTTTTAGATCCAAGTCCACCCTATTCATAAAAACAACCAACCAACCAATCCAACAAACAAAAAACTAGGAAACAAATTTTTTTTTTTACTAGGGAACTAATAAGGTAACACCAATCTTTCAAACAGTGAGAAGGGGGCGAGGCAGAGCTTGTGCCGTCCACCTGCCTCCCCAGCCGCTCGGTGCCACGCGTACCTTATTTTCTGGATTAGAGGGGCACCTAAAACACTCGGAGAGCGCCCCACGGCCCCGGCAGGGGCTCCTCCCGCGGGGTCCGCCGGCGCCGGGCCGGGGCGCGACGCCCGCAGCCGCCTCCCCGCCTGGAAGTCCCCGCGCCCGGAGTTCCCCGCGCGCCGGGAAAGCCCCGCGCCCGCGCCCGCGCCCTTAAAGCGCCCGCGCGCGGCGGGCGGCCACCTCGGGCAGCAGGCGCGGCGCGGTGAGTCCTCCGCCCGGGGGCGCGGGGCGCGCGGGGGCGCGGGGCAGGCCGCGGGGCAGGCGGCGGGGGGCCCCGAGCTCGCGCCGCTTCGGGGGTGGCGGTGGAACGCGGCTTGGCCTCGGGCTCGTGGGGCTGCCGAGAGGGGTCGCCGGGGCTGCCGAGGCGCCGGGAGCTTCCGCACAGCCTGGGGCACGGCGGGGACCCCAGGTCTAACGGACGAAGGGGGCCACGGGCCCCGAGCCGCGGCAGAGGGACGGTGTCTGGGTCGGCGTGAGGGTCAGTGGGGGGCTTAGGCTGGTAACCTGCCGGGGTCCTGGCCTGATGCTAACGTAGCTGAGAGCAACGGGAACTCTATTACTTATTGCTAATACTAAGTGGTGCTAACACATAGTAATATGTGCTGGCTCCAGCTCTGAAGACCTCACACTATTTTTCACAATTTTAAGAAGCAGGAACCAGTGTTTATCTCCATTTGCCAATGAGGAAATGGACGCTTATGGCGGGGGGACTGGTGGGTGCTGTGCGCCTCCAAAGGCTGATGTTCACCCCTCCAGGAGCACACTTTGCAGTCACTGACTTAAGAACGAGGCGCTGTTTTCCTGCGCTGTCAAGGTTGCTAGCCTTCCCTTCACCAGAAAGTCTTAACGTCTACACTACCTGCCAGCTACTGTGGGTGCCTGGGGCTGCCCAGAGGTGTGACAAAAGCAGTTCCTTGTCTGAGGGAGCTCTCAGCCTAAAGGGGGTAAAAGAGAAGGCACACTTGCCCTCAGGTGTCAGGGGATGCCTGTGTTGAGTGCCCAAGAAGACGGGGACACCTGACAGTCCTGAGACGAGGCCGTTGCCCACCAGGAGAGGCTGAGAAGAGAAGGGGCTGAGGACCTGGGCCAATCTGAGAAGGAAGCACTGGAAAGGAAAGGGGGTTCTGAGGCTGGTAGCAGAGAAAGCAAGGGAGGAGAACATTTCTAAGGAGTGGGCTCCAGTGTCAGGCACAAACGTTTCCAAGGGTTTAGGCAAAAACGCTTTCGTGCCTTAATATGGAGTAGCCCCAGATGGTGCTGGCTAAAGTGGACTGTAATGGCTTAAGGGACAAACAGGACAGTAGAGGCACCAACCACAGACGTCTTCAGTTTGCTTGGCTGTGAAGGGAGGGTGAGATACAGGGTATTGGCTAGAGTGGAAACTGGAGTTGAAGGAGGAATTTTTGTTCTCATTTTAAAGCTAAAACATACACACAATTGTTATGGTGTGAGAAGAGCCAGTAGAGTCTGAGTGAGGAGGATGAAGGGGATGGAGTGAAGAGCAAGATTTCTGAGGCAGTGGGAGAGGACAGGATCCCTTAAAGGGACAAGGATCCTTACTGAGGAGCAAGTGGTTCGTATGCCAAAGATATGGGCATGAGATTGTGAACGGAACGGCTCAATGACGTTCTTTGTAAAGAGGAAGGCAAAGCCACTGGCTGAACGTGAGATGGGGAAGTGAGAAATCTGAGGAAGGCGTTGATGGCTTAGACTAGTTGCAAAAGAACAGGGCAGGGTAGCTGATTAGGGCAAAGGAGAATTGCTGAGGAAAGGTGAGGGGCCAGCCCAGGTGGAGTCCGAGGCGGTGCAGGTGCAACTCTGCAGGGGGTGGATCTTATCCAGCTGCATTTGGAAGCCGAAGTCTTAGAAATGGTTAAGATAGAAGGTTGGATTGATACAGGGTTGGCATCTTCACGTATTTTTTTCAGTATATTTATTATGTATTTGTTGCCTACTATTTCCACAAATGCACACCTTGTTTCCACATCAAAGCCTTTTTAGGGTAAGAATAAGAGGCTTGTGAACGCAAATGCATACATAGGCCAGGCAGGTGATATAAATGAGCAAAACTGTGTGTCTCTTTTCAACAAAAGCACTTTATGTAGTTAACATGTAGGGATAGTCTCCGAAGAAAGGTGGTTCTCAGTTTTTCAAAACCTGTGTCTCTCTTGGCCTATCACTCATTTTTGCTATTCTTCATAGACAGATATTAGAACAATTTCACTTCTCTTAATTCTACTGTAATAAAAACAATAGTCCAGCTCAGTGGTAAATGGCAACTGAGTCTCAATATTAGGGAGTCAAAATACAGTGAGAAACTGTAGGGCATGTGCCCTGACTGTGGGGTCCAGCCACAGCTTGACTCTAGCTGATAGCTACCAGGCAGCTGTGCGGGCCCCATGTTGCCAGAGCTGATTTTTAAAAAGAAGCCTGAAACCCGGAATTTTATGGGAAACTTTTTACGTTTAAAAATTAAAATATTTAAAAACTTATTTGGAAAACTGGTGAGATTCAGATTAGACATGTAGATTAATTAACAGCATTGTATCAATTAGTTAACTACTGTTTTTAGCACTGTACTGTGGTTATGGAACAATTCACCACTTTGGGGAAGCTGGGTAGGGTTGTGCAGGAACTTCGTGTTAAGTTTTCTCTAAGTCGAAAGTAGTTTCAAAATAAAAAGTTAAAAAAATGAGTAAAATACTGTTGTCCAATTCTATGCAAGCCAGACATACCTCTACTGGCCACTAGTTTGGGACCTTGGTTTTTTCTGGCATTTCTTGTCCTCTATAGTTCATAGAATAGCGCCTTGTACTTGGTAGACAAATAGTAGATACTAGTGCTCTATTTTGAAGAGAATGTTACCAAAAAAATCGTGTTATTACATTTGTGAATTGACTTTGTGAATTACTTGACTTTTAAAACTTTTTTTTTTAAACAGGTTTTACAGAAGAAGAGAATTGTTCTACTGCTATTTTTTTTTTTTTCCAGTTTCTTCTATAACTCAAAACATCTCAAAATGGAGGCCTAAAATTCTTAAAAGGGACTTAGTCTAATCTCCGGGAGGTAGTTTTGTGCATGAATTTTTTAAAAAATTAAGTAGTTAATTGGATTTTTTGGTTTCCAAAGAATGTTAATGTTTTAAAACATGGGTTATATATGAAGCATAACTATAAAGCAATGTTTGATTTTGAATTTGACTTGTGGAGGTGAAGGAGAAATGACTGTAGCTGGGGCATACTGTTGACATTCTTTTCAAAGTTGGGTAGGCAGTCTTCCACTGGCTGCAGTGTAGAATAGAAAAAAAAATCTGTGTTTGGCAAAGATTGGAAAATGAGTGACAGATATCTAGAACAAAGAGTTAATATGAACCATCTGTTAAATTAGACAAATATGCAAATGAGGGCTCTGACATGTTAAAAGACTTCTAGGATGACAAAGAAATGTCAAGTGCAAAACTTTTTGATAGATAGAAGATGGAAAGATAAATGTGATAGTTGAAGAAATTACCCAGTCACAAGAGCATTGATATAAATTCTGTTTGTTCAAATCTCTGAGATTGATAAGTATGAGAAGGAAGGCTAGACAGATGGTCACATATTGGTAAGTGAACAAGCTTTACCAGAAGAGTTTACACAAAGACAATGATGATACAAAGGTGTTTTACCACAATGTGAAATTTCTGACTAATTAAAGAAATAAAAAAGTTAGACACAGTAATTCCCCTTTGACAGAATAACTGGTAATGAGATAAGATGTTTCTCCTGCCACCTGGAAACAAAGTATTGGAATCTGCAGTAGAAAACCCCAACATCTGTGCGAGCCAGCAAACCATGCTTGCAAAATCCTTGGTGGAAAAGCATGCAGTTTATTGGTTATCATTGGTTTTGCTGAAGTACCTATTTACTAATGCAAGGTAATTATAACTGGAAATTCTGAATTTTGAGAAGGTCTCTGCTGCTGAAAAGAAATGGATTGTTGAAAAGCAAATTTTTTATTTATTACTTTTTGTCATGATAAATACTGGGTTCAAAGTTTTACTATTCATGAAGTAATTTCTAACCAAAACCAAATTTGCACAATTTGATTACCTTTCTTTATGAGCCTGATGATTCAGCACTCTGTGACCTTTGACAGTTTTAAAAAATAAATCTACAATCCGTGTAGACTATTTGATGGTAGCACTGAAGACAATTAGAAAAGCAAAGTTCAAAAATGTCCATGGTTGACATTGTGCAATGTCTATAGTTTGGGCAGGAGATATAAGTGAGTAAGTCTACCACATTAGCTATTTGAAGGGACAAAAATAAAAAATCTTTAAAAGGCTCATTATTTCAAAGCCCCATCTAAATTATCTTAAGAAACATGAAAAAATTATTTTTCTGACCAAGAGAACATTATATCATGATTTTTTTCAAAATAATGTGAATATAGTACTAAACTTAATTTTATTTATTGCTTGTTGTAAAATCTCCATTTGCAGCACCTGTTGTCTATATGATTATGAAATATTTTTCCAGTGTAGCCAGGTATACCAGTAGAATGAAAAACAAAACAGTTGACTTGCTTCAACAGCATGATGCTAGATCCAAAACTTATTGAGCAAAATACATTAGTCTCTGATGAATTATTTAAAATAGAATTTTAAATTTGCCAAGATCTAATGGTATCATGAGGACTAAACAGCCAAGTTCGTTATATATGAGGAAGTAGTTATTATTTAATAAATCCTGAAGCAAGGTTTTAAAATATTTTAGCTAGCTTAGATTGTTCTATTTTCCTATTAAAAGGATTGAAGAAAGAGAAATTTGGGATACACCATATTTCATTGAATCTAAGGTATCAATTTAAGACACTATTATTTTATGTGCCTCTAAGAAATAAAAATGCTAATTAAAATGTCATTAATTTTAAGATGCTGCCCACTAATAGGAATATTAGAATGTCTTAGAAGCAATGAAATATGGTAATGTATTATTTCCTCTTTTGAAGTAGGTCTTGGGCTTTTTTTTTTTTTTTTTTGCTGGCTACCAAGTTTTACAACCCACAAAAAGCAAAATAAACATAACTTTTATATTTTTGCTATAGAACATTTGTGGAGCTGAGCTTTCCATTATTAAATGAAGCTGGTTACATGAGTCAGATATTTTGTCTTCAGGCTGGCTGGATGCCCCGGAAGCATTCTGACAGCCTGGAGAAGCTGACCTACCTGTGAGGTGCTTGGCACTAACTGGTATCCTGATGACCTAAAACACTCCACCCTTCTACAAAGTGTTTTAATCTTCATCACAAATTACTATGTAGCATCATGTTTACATGTGTATACATATGTATAAAGATTATACAAAGGTACAGTTGTGCGTAATTGTCCCTTTAAGGATATAAGTAGAGGATTTAGAATCTTGCCATGCTGAAACCCTAAATTCATAGAAGTGAAAGAATGATTTCATTCCAGGCATTCAGCCAAGTACTAAAATGAATAAAATCAAAAGCCATGCACAAAACTACCTCCCTAGAGAAAGGCTAGTCCCTTTTCCTCCCTATCCATTTCACCATGAACATAGTAGAAAAAAGCACATTCTTATCAAATTTGATGAAAAGTGCCAGCACCTTTGAACTGAGATACGACTTTACTTGTGAACTGTACCGAATGTCTACGTATTCAACGTTCCCCACTGGTGTTCCCATTTCAGAAAGGAGCCTTGCTCGTGCTGGTTTTTATTACACTGGTGTGAATGACAAGGTCAAATGCTTCTGTTGTGGCCTGATGCTGGACAACTGGAAACAAGGAGACAATGCTATAGAAAAGCATAAAAAGCTGTATCCTAGCTGTAGCTTTATTCAGAATTTAAGTTCCGTTAGCAGCCTGGGAGTCATTTTACAGCCTTCCCCTCCTTCTCCAGTAAATTCCACACATTCATTACTACCAAGTTTGGAAAACTCTGGGTATTTCAGTGGCTCTTATTCAAGCTTTCCATCAAATCCTGTAAATTCCAGAGCAAATCAAGACTTTTCTGCCTTGAGACAAAGCCCCTACAGTTGGGCAATGAATACTGAAAAAGCGAGACTACTTACTTACCAGATGTGGCCCTTGACCTTTCTGTCACCAATAGATCTGGCAAAAGCAGGTTTTTACTATACCGGACCTGGAGACAGAGTGGCTTGCTTTGCCTGTGGTGGGAAACTGAGCAACTGGGAACCGAAGGATGATGCTATGTCAGAACACCAGAGACATTTCCCCAACTGTCCATTTTTAGAAAATCAGCTTCAAGAAACTTTGAGATACACAGTTTCTAATCTGAGCATGCAGACACATGAGGCCCGTTTTAAAACATTCTTGAACTGGCCATCTAATATCCCAGTTCATCCTGAGCAGCTTGCAAGTGCTGGTTTTTATTATGTAGGTAAGAAACTTAATCTGATAATAAAAAATACAATATATTTTACCTTATAAATTTTAGTAGGTAAGTTATATGTATTAACTTTTGGACCAAAATTAATTTTAGGTCACAGTGATGATGTCAAATGCTTTTGCTGTGATGGTGGACTGAGGTGTTGGGAATCTGGAGATGATCCGTGGGTGGAACATGCCAAGTGGTTTCCAAGGTAATTTTTGAAATTCTCTGCAAAATTTTGTTATTAGCAGGGGATGGTTTACATGTGTCTACCTTACAATCAGCTGCTACTTTATTCTGTCTTTGTTTCAGAAATGCATTTGTGAATAAGTTTGGTATGGATTACTTAGAAAAGTAATTATTTAAAAGATTTTAATATAGAAATTTAGGATGAAAAGGAAATAGGTTTGAGATTTTGTTCAATTTTTTAAAGAAACGTCTTTTCAGAAAACATCTTAGAAAAGTACAGAGGGAAAAGAATTGTCCCAAACTCCCACCACCTAAAGACGATCAAGATTCTCTGTGACTGAACATCTCTCCAGCTGTCTGTGCATATGTACACAGATATATGTATACAAGTTTCCACAAATGAGATACTATATTTATTGTTTTGAAACTTTCTTTAGTCAATATATGTCTTGGACATATTTCCAGTCTTTCAACATTCAACAAAATTAGTTGAACACCTATTGCTAGGCACTGTTGTAGGTGCTTAATACACACCAGTTGGACAAAACAGACACCCTTGGTCTCATACACTAATTTTATAGCAGAGGAGAGCAGAAAATTAATAAAAGTGTAATAAGTTAAGTAGCATATCAGAGATAATAAGCGGTTTTTAAAGAAGCAGAATAGGTTAAGAGGGAGCAGGAGTGTCAGGAACGTTGTGGAGTTATTAATGAACAGGGTGGCCAGGGTACGTATAGGAGCACCTCATCTGTTTAGAGGAAAAATCACTTCATAGTGGGCTTTTGTTTGTTTTTTTTTAGGAGGTACAGGGGATTGAACCCAGGACCTTGTATATGGGAAGCAGGCGCTTGAACTCGGGGCTATATCCACTCCCCACTATATAGTGTTTTATTGTCATATCTTACACTTTTGATTATCCCACTCTTTTACACTCTCCTTTCCCTTGTAATTCAGTGACCAGTAATTACATTTTTCATGGTCAAAACTTCTAGTATTATTCAATGTTGATTACTAAACTTGGTACCTTATTTTCATTACAGAAGTTTTCTTTTCCATAGTACTTTATTGTCATTTACAACTTCTTGCTCCCAAAATATTGCAGATTTTTAAAATTATGACGATTTTTCTTTGAAAATTCTGCTAGCCTTCCATTGTTGTAATTTTGTGAATATACAAAAACTATGGTAAACATGCATTGACATTGCCATGAATTTGTTTTGTACTTATATTTGGCAATGAATATATATTATCTAGGAATTGGCAACCTTGTATCTGATTTATTAGAAAATGACATTTTTTTTCTCTCTTGTTCCTCTTGCATGCTTTCTGATCTCAAATCTCTAATGGAGATGAAGAGTATCACTTATCAGAGAACTGTTTATATGTCTTCATGGATCTCTTCTTACTAGCTTGCTTCAGAGTGCTTTTAGGAATCTTAGAGAAGAGGTGAAGAGAGCAGTCAGGGGCTCTGAATGGCAAACTACCAAGGATTAAGTGGAGAAGGGTCATGAGGCTCCCAGTCTACAGTACTCAGTAAGGCTACCAGAAGTAAAAGGCGCAAAATCTATGTGTGCATGAGTGTTTCACAGGCACTCACTCTTTAGGTGAGTACTTGTGAAGAAAATAAAATGAGCCAGTTAAAACATTTACTGAACGGATGCTATTTCTGGTACAGGTAATTTCAATGATAAATAAAATACCAAAAATTGATTATAAGCTTTAAATTAAACTGGGTGTCATATGCTTTTCTCTTATTTTGAAAACATTTTTTAGTTTTTAAAAATTTTATCATATATCATATTTAAAATAGAGATTAGAATTTAAGAAGAACCAATTGAAGTTGAGGCTATAGAAACAAAGTAGTAAAGGGAAAAAAAGCTCTAATTTTCAAAAGTAAAAGTCTAAAGATAATATTTATGAAGCAGGAAAGAATTATAATATCTTTCTCTGAATACATATATAATCTTTGTTCATAATCAGTTCTTAGTATAATTTCTCATGGCCTACACACATGTATCAAGAGATAATTTCATTTTACTCCCTTCTTTCCATTCTACTATCCTTTAACAAAACATTTTTTAAGCTTATTTAATCTTACTGTTTATTTAAAATGGAAGGTATACGGGTTTTAGATTGTGAAATAAGTAAAAGATTGCTATTTTTTTTTTATGTGGTTCTTTAACCTTTTTCTTAAATTTTATTTTGAAAATTTTAGGTCCCAAAGAAAAACTAAAATAGTAGTACAATGAGTATCCATATGCACTTCACCTAGATTCACCAATTATTCACACTCTGCCACATTTGCTTATATATGTGTTTAAACATCCCCCCCTCCTTAACCATTTGAAAGTATGTCAGTTACAGATTCATGACATTTCATTCCTAAATTCTTCAGTGAGTATCGCTTGGGAATACCATAATATCATTACCACATTGGAGTCATCACATTTGACTTAAAAGCAAAACACAGAAAGGTGTTTTTCTCTACCATAAACACAGGAAAAATCCAGCTACATGTAATTTTCTAATTCAATAGTTACTAATTACTTGGAACTGAAGATTTTTCTATTGTAGAACACATCTTCATTTATGTTAGTAAAGAAAAAATTAAAACACCAAATGGTTTTAATTAAATTATCTCATCTTGTTAATGTTTTAAAAAAGTAAACTTTGATTAGTGTTTTTTTTTTAAGTTGTGACCCATAGAAGGCATATAAGACAGAAAATGTGGGAAAAGGTGGCAAAATCTGTTTTACTTATTTTCATCCTTCCCCTTGCCTATGTGAAGTTACAGTATTTCTTACCAGTTGTTAAGTTCCATTCAGTAAATGAATAATCAAGTGATTAAATGTATGTTTATGCTCATTTGAAATATTTAGCAGTCTACAAATAGCTGGATTAGTTCTGCCTAAATGAAGATAAACATTTAAGTCTTTTCAAAATTAGCTAGAGCATAATATAAAATAAAACTAATTTTTAACAGTCAAACCTTATGAAAAAGGAACTTACAGCAATCAGATTTATGTTACCTATGATAAGCAGCATCTTAAAAACAAAAAACTCACACAAAACCGAATCCTATTATAGGATACTTATAAGGTAGTTTTGGGGAAAATTTTGGAAGAAAAAGAAAACAATAGAATTAGTTCCTACAATGCTATGATTTATTTAATCTTCTAATTTTAAGTTTATGTACTCAGTGATCCTAAATGATTCTGTGACTTTGGCCAAACACCTACCCAGATTTGAAATACGATTTGAAATCGTATTACCTAGAGAGGAGGAACTTATTTAAACTTCCATTCCACTTTCATAAATTAACTCCATTAAACTTTTTTTTTAAGATTTTTAAATCTCTCCCCTTCCCTGTCAACGCCACCCCCCCCCCCCGCCCCGTTGTCTGCTCTCTGTGTCCATTCACTGTGTTCTTCTGTGTCCACTTCTATTCTTGTCAGCGGCCCCTGGAATCTGTGCTTCTTTTTGTTGCATCATCTTGCTGCATCAGCTCTGTATATGCGCGGCGCCACTCCTAGGCAGGCTGAGCTTTTTCATGCTGGGCAGCTCTCCTTGCGCGTGGGGCTCCCCTATGTGGGGGACACCCCTGAGTGGCATGGCACTCCTTACGCACATCAACACGGCACGTGGGCCAGGTCATCACACTGGTCAGGAGGCCCTGGGTTTGAACGCTGGACCTCCCATGTGGTAGGTGGATGCTCTATCTGTTGAGCCAAATCTACTTCCCTCTGTTTACTTTTTAGGTGTGAGTACGTGATACGAATTAAAGGACAAGAGTTCATCAGTCGAGTTCAAGCCAGTTACCCTCACCTACTTGAACAGGTAAGGAAGACTTTTTAAATCATTGGCTAAACAGATAAATTATTTTTGATAACTATTTAGAGTGGTAGTTTTACAAAAAGATGAGAATTGCTTTAAAAAGGTATTTTTTTTTAAACAAAAGCCAACACTATCTTAGAAAATGCTATTCTTTGGAGAAAACTAAGTCCATAATCCATAACTTCTTGAAAAAGAGTATGTTTCTTTTTAAGCATTTCTCCAATCAAGTTGCAATAAATTAAACTATATGAAGGGAAAAAATTGGCTGGGATAGCAGCATTTAATAGCTTTAATATATAAATTGTTCTTATCAAGACCTGAGAAAGAGAACTTTATTGCCCTTTCAAATCTTCCTCGAGGAGCAACTAACAACTTTTATGATAATGTGAGGATTAAATGCTACCTATCCATGGTCTACAGAACTGTTATAGGGTCTGACATCCCAAAGAATGACCAAGAAAAGTTAAGATCTGTTAGATGCAAGGCTGACAGTGACTGTCTCGTATATGGACCACTGAAAGGGTGGTCCTTCTTCTTGGTTCTGTCAACTTGCCTTTGATTGTAGTAATACTTACCAATTGTTAACTTCCCATATAGTAAACAAATAATCAAGTGATTACAAGTAAGTTTACACTCATTTGAATATTTAGCAGTCTACAAATAACTGGATTACCTCTGCCCAAATAAAGGTAAACTTTTCTTGCCTTAAAGAAAACAGGTTTATTTGCGCAACACACATACATGCAAAGAAACTATTAGTTTATGGATTTGGGAATAACTGTTGAATGTAAATGAAATGTTGCTTTTGAGTTTAAAAATCATTTTGCCTGTAAGCAAGTCTGTTTGCAAAAAGCTGAATAAAATAGGTTTGTTGACCAATTTTATTGCAACAGCCAGGACAAAATTTATATTTTAATTTATATGCTTGTTTTTCTGTAGCTGTTATCTACTTCAGACACTCCAGAAGATGAAAATGCAGAGTCACCAAGTATGTGTAATAATAATTACTACCTTTAAGTAGATCCCTTTGGTACTGTTATGGATGAAAATGTAGAATAAAACTAATGTACATTTTTATTATAATAGTTTGCAATGCATTTTCAAATATATTAAGTCATTATTTCTCAAGCTTCAGTGCATGTAAGAATTGCCTGAATAATCCAAAAATATTTCTAGTTCTCTGCTTCAGCCCTGCTGAATTGAAGACGAAGGGTAGGGAGACTAAGGTAAACTACACTGTCCACCTAGCCCCTTTCCAGACGCGTATTTGGGAACACAGGCAGTACAACATTAGATTTCTCACATATTTTTTTCAGTGAAAAAATGCTATGAGAGTGCTTGAGGGACAACTCCCCAGACCTGGAGGATCAGAAGACTTTCCAGAGGAATTATTTGTCTTAGAGAACCCCAGGGAGGAAGGAGAGGAGTTAATCACATGACAAAGGGAGGAAACGAGTATTCCAGGCAGAGGGAGCAGCACAGGAGAGCCTAAGTGAGAAAAGAGAACAGGCACATACAAGAGCTGAACAAAACTCTGGATGGCCAGAAACAGGAGCTGCAAACAGATAAATGAGTGCAGCATGGCCAGCTGTAAGGGTGGTGGACCCTGCAGCCAGGGCTGGGCACAAGAACCATCAATCTGTGATTTCTGGGCTAGAGTGTAGAATGCAAAGAAGGAAGTAGAAAGAGGTGAGGCTGAAGAGGTAGAGAGAGTCTAGAGTGTAAGAAGTCTTGGAAGCCGCAAAATAAGGATTTTATCCAAAGACTGAAGAACAATGGAAGTTTTATTAAGTTTAAGGAGTGTGACAAGATCAGATCTGTCTTTAAAAGCTCACGTTGATTTTAATGCAGAGAATGAATGGTAAATGAGTAATATATTGGAGGGGGCCATTGCAGTAACAGATGTTGTCAATGGCCTCTTTCAAAAATATGTGAAACACTTTTGGCTGAGAAAGCTCCTCTGGTCATTCAACATGGGGAAAAAAGAATTTCAGTTCTATTGGGGGCTGATTCTGACATTTTCTTTTTCTCCCACTCACATAAGCATATCCACTTATGCCAGATAATACGTATTTTGTATCAGAATACAATGTTCCATATTCCTATTTTAGTGACTAAAATATCATTAAATTTTTAAAAATTCATACAAAATAGTGCTACATTTTCTAGATTTTGTGTTTTTGATAGTCATAACTTTCAATTGAAAAAGATGTATTCCTTATATGTGTTAAATTCTGTTCCGTTTAGTTGTTCATTTTGGACCTGGAGAAAACCATTCAGAAGATGCCATCATGATGAATACGCCTGTGGTTAAAGCTGCCTTGGAAATGGGCTTCAGCAGAAGGCTGGTAAAACAGACAGTTCAGAGTAAAATCCTAACAACTGGAGAGAACTACAAAACTGTCAGTGATCTTGTATTAGATTTACTTAATGCAGAAGATGAACTAAGAGAGGAGGAGAAAGAAAGAGCAACTGAGGAAAAAGAATCAGGTACATATATTTATTGATATAGTCTCTCTTTCCATAAGATTTAATAACACTGTATGTAAATTGCTGGAAAGAGTCAATCCAGTCATAGTTTTCTGATGTTTAGTATTGTGAATTGCTCAGTAACTTGAAAATGTATCTGCTGAGTTAATTTCCCCCCCTGCTTTTCCTTAATTCATATTTTTATTCTGGGTAGCTGACCATATATATAATTATTTGTGGCACAGTTTTGATTGTAGGCCAGTTGCTCACTATCCTTTGCTGTAAATTGGATTGCAATCATGGACAATTACTAATTTTAATATTAGCCAAACAGTATGTCTCAGCCTGTGAGCTGCAATTTAATGTGCAGTTTGTGATTATGTTAAGTCCCCTAACTGCCCACACAGTAACTTAGCTTCTCTTCAGAGTGCACCCTTACTCAGGCAAGTTGCAGGGTACTATTTCACATGCTCTCAGGACAGGGAATCGTACATCCTTCTGTACCAGCCTTGTCTGCTCCTCCACTGCCTCTTTTCCTCTGGGCTTGCCCGTTCCAGGCGGCTCTTGTTGCCGTCAGCACTCTTGCATTGGACAAAGAGAAAGGCTGAATTTTCTTTGCCTCTCTTTCCTAATAGGGACCAGACTGTTAGGCCCTTCACCACCACTGAAAACAGAATGTAACTTTTAACAATCTGTTACTGGTGATTAGGGATATCAGAAGGGGATTCTATCAGAGATGGCAATTGACAACTGCAACTAGGTGTGACCTCTTGGTGCCCCGCCCCCGTCCATATGAATCTCTCTCCTTAGCTTTGGTTCACCTCCGTGTAGCTCTGGCCACTTTACAAATATGACTGCAAAGGCCTGAAGCATGTCTTCCCTTATCAAAGCCCAGGTCCCCAAATATGCACCAAGTCCAGAACGAAAGAAAAAGTTTACTCCTTAAACTTGCCCAAGGTCATCTGGAAAACGTTTCTTCCCAGGATGACCGACAGTGAGACTGTCCACTCTATTTAGGGATCAACCTACCCCTGTCACAAAGGTGGACTTGTCTTAACAGCCCCCACCCAAACATGCCAGCATCAAGTGTGAATTACTCAGCCCTACATTCCACCAGCACTGCAGCAACAAAGGACAAGGTCATTTTTGCTTGGCTGAGTCAAGTTCTCCTTTTCACTGTGGAGTGAAGATCAGGCCAGCATGTCTTCTTGGAAAAGGTAGTTTACAGTCTTAGCCTTTGGCCACTAGTCACAATTATTCACCTGTCTCCACAATTGTTTACCTCCTAAATCTAAACCCATCAGCCATAAATTATATTTCTCCCCCACCCCCAAAAATTCAGTAGTTTCGAGGTGACTCCAAGTTAAAACAATACACGACTTGCATTGTAAAAATGATTATCTTTTAGCCTCACCATTAAATCCGTACTATCTAGCACAGTGCCTACGCATAGTCTGTGTTCAAGAAATGTTTTTTGAATGTGTGAGTGAAAATACTTACATTTACGTTAATGATTATAGTTTCATGAGAACAGTGGGTGAGTAATTTCTTTCCCGAGTGCAAATAAAGAGGCAATTTAAGATATTTTTTTCAAAATAAAAGATTAATCTGTGTCAGAGGCATACTGAAGTCTTTACCTCTTTATAAGCCAGAATATAGTCAATGATTTTGAAATGAGAATTGTTTTTTCTGGCTACTAGCAATCCAATTTTAGAAATCTTAAGGATTTCAAAAAGAGACTGTATTAACAGTCAGCCAAGGAGTTTCTGATGCAAAGTACAAGAAATCTGTTGGCTTTTATAAGGGTATTTATTTGGGGTAAAAGCTTACAGTTACAAGGGCGTAAAGAGTCCAACTTATGGCTGCTTTCTCACCAAAGCCAGTTGCCACAAGTGGAAGCAAGATGGTGGGCGGGTGATCTCTGCCTGCTCTCTCCTTCCTTCTTCCTCTTAAGGTCCATGGGCCCAGCTTCTTCTGATCTCAGCTGTAGGCTGGCATAGGGCTCGACTCTCAGGGCATCCTTTATCAGTCTGCTATAGGGCTCAATTCTTTCCAGGCCTTCTCAGCTGCTCTTATCTTAACCTAATCTTAACATAATTTAATCAATGACATCTTAGCTGAATCTAATACAATCAAAGGGGATCATACCCAGAGGAACAGATTAGTTTACAAACATAATCTCTCTCTTGGGGATTCATAAATAATCTCAAACAGCCACAAAGACCTTATTACATTAGGCTAAGTAAATTGTAATTAGAAAAATAAATCCTAGACTGAAAAAATAATATACTTTAATACCAAGTATAAATTGTATTTTTCTTTTCTGGTAGATCACTACTTTTCTAACATTTAATATATATTAGGTTCTAATTCTTCTACCCCTCTGGCAATTACTTCTTTATGGGTACCACACTTTAAATAACCAAGATTTGGATGTCCATTTATTCAACAGATATTTATGGAACACTGACTTTGTTCCAGGCACTTTTCTCATATATTCTCAGAGCTTCAATTATCTTCAAAAAGTGTAATTGCAGACTTGACTTTTCAATTAAGCACCACTTTTTTTCATTATTAGATGGTTCTACTCGCATGTAGACAAAATTACTGTCTAAAAATCCAACAACCATTTCCCCCAAATGATTTTTTCAGATAACCCAATTTCTGTTGTTAAAGTATTTTATATAAATAGCTTTAGGGATCATGGTAAAATTATCTTCATTAGTAAACTTAGAGTTATAAATGCAGTCATTTTCCAAAAAGATAATAAAATTGCAGGATTTCAAAATAAAAAATTGTAGATTTTTGTAATTCTAGATCTTGGAGGAGAGGTAAGATGGCCCTATAGGATAGGAAAGTAGTCACTGACAATGTATATTTTTCAAAAGTCTCTTAGTGCATTTTTTCCCTTAATATGAACATTTAGGAAATGAAACATGTTTAATTAGGGGGGAATAATTAAAATTTCAATATAAAGTAGAATTTTCAAGAAATTTATAGAAGAGTGACAATTTAAGAAAAAAATTTCAATCCTTTTTATTTCTCTTGATTGGCCCTTTCCCCAATTTGAGTAGATTGAATAGGAATTTCAATGTTATTCTATTCTACCTGGTATTTGGTTAAAGGCTGATAGTATTGCAGAATGACTGGGAGCACAGATCCTAAAGCCAAACTGCCTCAGTTTGCCTTTGGCTAGTTGTGTGCCTTTGCTACACTGTGTCTCAGTTCTCTTCTGTAAAATGAGAGCATTAGTTAACTACCTCAAAGGGTTGTTGAGAGGATGAAATGAGTTTATCCGTGGAAGATGCTTAACACAGTTCTAAGTCTAAACCCTTAGCGTAAGTGGCATTATTAGACACAGGGGAATCAGGAACCCCCGCAACCTAGGCCTGAACTGCAATGCCTTAGTGACGGTGGATGACGGCTGGTTTTCATTCAGCTGTATGTGAAGTAGGTAGAAGGAATTTTGTGAGCAGAGTCTGAACATGTTTGTGTTTGTTTTCTTTTTTTAAATAAAGCTGATCTATCATTAATCCGGAAGAACAGAATGGCACTTTTTCAACATTTGACTTGTGTGCTTCCAGTCCTGGATAGTCTACTAATTGCCAGAGTGATTAATGAACAAGAGCATAATGTTATTAAACAGAAAACACAAACATCTTTACAAGCAAGAGAACTGATTGATACCATTTTAGTAAAAGGAAATATTGCAGCTACCATATTCAAAAACTCTCTACAAGAAATTGACCCCATGCTATACAATAATTTATTTGGTGAGTGCTGGAAAATTATTTTGGGGAACTTTTTAGATCACTTGAAAACATGCTCTCAGTAATAATTTATAATCTATTAATTATACAAAAGATTAAAGATTTTTGTTGCCTTGATATGACAGTTATTCATAGTATTCAGCTAGAGCCTAAACTGTTTTTGAAAATATATGTTCTGTGGCTAAATATCAACCTTGTTTGGTGTAACGCTTTTTTTTTCTCCCCTTAGTGCAAAAGGACATAAAGTATATTCCCACAGAAGATGTTTCAGGTAAAATAGTGTTAACACTCTAAATTAGTAGAAAACATTTTTATTTTCTTGGCTTTTTATTGGAGAAGAAGCAAATTGTCTTTTATTAATAATTCTTTTCTCTTCTTAGATCTCCCAATGGAAGAACAATTAAGAAAACTACAAGAAGAAAGAACATGTAAAGTGTGTATGGACAAAGAAGTGTCCATAGTGTTTATCCCTTGTGGTCATCTAGTTGTATGCAAAGACTGTGCCCCTTCTCTAAGGAAGTGTCCTATTTGCAGGGGTACAATCAAGGGTACGGTTCGTACATTTCTGTCATGAAGATCCAAACCTTTGTCCAAACATTTAGAATGAATGAATTAAAATGTATTATATTTTTAACTCTTACATTGATTTGGTTTTCTTTTAAAATTGTATTTACAACTTTGAAAATTTTGTTTTATATCAATATAATAAACAAACATAGAAGAGCACAAATCTGGTGCCAAATTACCTTGGTTTGATTTTGCTAGTTCTATGTCCTTTGTCAAGTTGCTTGCCTCTTTGTACCTCAGTTTTCTTATCTGTAAAATGAGGCTACTAATACCTACCTCAAAGGGCTGTTGTGAGGATAAAATGAGTTAATATATGTAAAGTACATAACAGTGCTTTAGATACTAAGAGAATCATCTTGTAAACAAAAAAAAGGGATAACACTACAAATACAATATTAAATAAAAATTTCAGCATTACTGAAATTTTAAGTAAAGTAAAATCTAAGATTTTTGAATGAACCTTTCAGAATTTTAAATATTTATAATACAGAGCTGTGTTAAGAACCAAGAACACAGATTCCTGTCTTTTCAACCAGTTTCTTATATATTGGGCTTGATATTTGTTGAATGGCTTTTCAGTGACATGATGTAACACTTTTTGAAAAGAATTCTGTAAGACAATTTAATAAAGTAATAAAAATCACTGTTGCTCTTATTATCTTTATTTCTGTGGTATCTGATAATTTAACCATGTCCATGCTCCTTCCATGCCTCCTTTAAGACTGTGGAACTAGTTTATTTCTTGTTCCTCAAAATGTCTAGCTCCTAAATCTTTATCCTGTGTTTCTTATAGAGATATTAGGGCTTTAAGCCCAGAATTAAAACTACAGTATTTTGAGAACACAAGAAAAGACAAGTTATTTAAGTAAGTCCTAGGTGCCAGGTAGAGTTCAAAACAGAAAGATTAGGGACTAATTGAGGGGGAGAGAACCAGCTCTTTATTCTGAGGCTGGGATGCATTCCTTGAGATGCAACTTGCCTCTATGCTAAAAGTCTTAGATGGCTAGCCACATGCTATCTAGCATCCTACTGAGGTGCTAGGCTGACTTAAGTTATAAGTACTGCTTAGGTATTTTCTAACTCGCTACAGGATAAATACTGAGATAGTAACATAACTTTTTGCAATATCTATTTTGTATCTGATTCAATTGCATACTGCATTAATATTTGTACTTTGCCATTTCCACTGTGAAACTTGTTAATTTCTCAATTTGGTGAAAGATAGCTAATGTTAACTGGCAAGTACTTAGTATTTATTCAAATGTTTTGACATTTCCTTAAGTGTTGTTCAACTGAATTTTTGTTTCGGAAAAAATCTGGTCACTGTAGATAATAATGGTGACTCCAAATGCTGACAGTCACCCTTTTGGGTTCTTGTATCCATGAACTCATCTGAATGTTTCCCACCCCACAGCCCAACCAATCTGCTCTTCAGTTGCCAAGATTGACAGATGACTTAAACATATAAAATAACAGTGTTAGAATTCAGACTCTGAAGCTGGCTTAATTTCACACTTAGTCATGCTCAATATAGCTTCCATCTACTCTCTCTATTCACTTCCTTATATACTTCATACTATGAGACCTCCAATTAGCATTAAGTTCCTTTGCAGTCACAGGCAATATCATTTAACCATCTTCACTGCCTTTTGGTTTCTTGCACAGGGTAAACAGCATGGGTGTTTACTGAGTAAACTACAAGCAAACTATTAGGTGTGGTTTCTAAGGGATTCACTGATTAGAAATAAAGCTAATAATACCCTTGAGTCGAAGTACATGAGTGGGATCAGAATTCCTCAGCCTTTTTAAAACTATGCCCATCCTCATGCCTCTACTCTAGAAGATTTAGGAAAGGTCTAATTTCCAGAGTTTATACTGTGAAAATAATATATTTTCTTCAAATTGCACAATATACCTGGGTTCTTATCAGGTTGTGATATGGCCCTGCAGTCAACCCCTGTATATCTCTTCAACTTTATTTTGCATAACTCTCTCAACTGTTCACCATAAGGCAGTCATCCCGGCTTTCTTCAGTACCTAAACATGCCAAGCTCTTTTCTGCTTCAGAGTCTTTGAATGGAATATTCGTTCATTCACTCTTTCCCTGGAAATTTCTAATCATTCTTCAGGTATCAGCCTGAGTATCACTTTCTCAGAGAGGCTAATTGTAAATTATATCCCCTTGACTAGTTCTGTAATGGTACCTTTGTTCTTTTTCCATAACACTTATCACAATTTGTATTTAAACATTTAATTTCATATTCTATTGTCAAACATTTCATGAGGTGCTGACTCATGGCAGCACATATACTAAAACTGGAACCATACAAAGAAGATTAGTATGGCCCCTGCGCAAACATGACATGCAAATTTGTGAAGCATTGCATATTTTTCAGACTTAATAGTGAAAGATGAATGCTTTCACCTAAGATCTTGAACAAATCAAGAATGCTCACTCTCCACTTCTATTCAACTTGTACTGGAGGTTCTAGCCAGGATAATTAGGCAAGAAAATGAAATAAAAGGCATCCAGATTAGAAAGAAAGAAGTAAAACTCTCTCTCTTTGCAGATGACATGATCTTAAATGTAGAAAATTCTAAAAAACTCACTTAAAAGACATTAGGACCAATAAACAAATTCAGCAAGCAATGAGTTGGAAATACAAGATCAATATACAAGAATCAATTGTAGTTCTATACAATGCAATGACTGAATTGAAAATGAAAAAAAATCTATTTACAATGGCATCAAAAAGAATAAAAATGGTAATAGAATTGAGTCCAGAAAAAAAAAATTCCATGAGAACAATAACCATGTGTTTTATACACCATTACATGTCTAGCACCTAGCACAGAGCACAATACAGAAACGGCACTTATTGAATGAATGAATGACTTCCTGTGCCTGGGAGAGGGATGTGAGAGGGAATTTCTTCCTCCTTCAGAAGCACTACTGAAGATAAAGTACTAAGCCATAATCGTTGATAAAATAGAGAATCAGGTCAATTTCCACATGAAGAAGAATTCATGGAGGTTAAGTTGGAACTATTTTTTGAATGATAGGGCATGGCATTTCAGCTCAGAAAAGAGCAAAAGAAAAGACACAGATATGGGAATTAGAAATCGTACTAAAAATAAACTAACATTTATTGAACTTGCATATACTAGTTGTCTATAATACATTATCTTATTTGAGATTTACAACAATTTAAGAGTAGCCATATAATATTGGGGATAAAAATGAAGGCTTTGGGTTCAAATCACAACTGAGTAGCCTTAGACAAATTATTTAACCTCTCTGTGCCTCCACTTTGTATTCTGAAATGAGGATAATACAGCACCACCTCATAGAGTGGTGGTAAGGATTTAAACAGTTAATTCCTGTAAGACATTTAGAATGTTCAAGTGTTAGAATCACTAAGTAAATACTGTTGCTCTCTTTTTTTTTTTTAAGATGAAAAAACTGAAGGTTAAAAAGCTTAATTATATTACCTAAGGTCTCATGGCTAGTAAGAGATAGAATTGGTAGGAGAACCATCATTAACTACTACCTTAAACTAGAGGAGACCTTAGGAGTCCTTTAACCTCTACTCCAGGATATCTGAATTCCTGCCTCTGCTTGAGTATGATCACAGAGAACTCATTTTCCCTCAAAGTAACATACATTTCTGAGCAATTCTGATTGCCAAGACGTTTTCTTTTGAGCAAACATCTACCTTCTAATTTAGCAAACTCTCATAGACTCTTTAAGTACAGTATGTTTACTAGTATCTTTACTAGGCTAAACGTGCCCGTTCCTCATGTGATCAGATTTGTGACACAAAGAAAATATATGACATGGCTCCCAATGACTAAATATTTCAAAAAATACACATGCGGGTAAGCGGATGTGGCTCAAGCAATAGGGCTCTGCCTACCATATGGGAGGACCCGGGTTTGATTCCTGGGGCCTCCTGGTTAAAAAAAAAAAAAAAAAAAGAGTAAACATGCCTGAACAGCTAGCCAGTGCCCATGTGGCAAGCTGAGTGCCCACACGTTGAGGTGAGAACCTCAGAGGCAAGCCAAGTGCCCACCTGAGTGCCTGCACAGCAAGCCGAGTGCCTGCACGGCGAGCCAAGTGCCCATGTGACAAGCTGAATGCCTGTGCGAGTGCCCACGTGGTGAGCTGAGTGCCCGCGCAGTGCAGTGAGCCAGCGTCTGCATGAGTCACCCAGCAAGATGATGACACAACAAAAGAGAGATAAAGGGGAGAGTTAGGTGAAATGCAGCAGAAACCAAGAACTGAGGTGGCACAAGTGACAGAAAACCTCTCTCCACATCAGAGGTCCCCAGGATCGAATCCCTGTGACTCCTAGAGGAGAAAAAACCGAGAAGACAGAAAGAATAAGAGATATAGAAGGTCACACAGCGAATGGACACAGACAGCAAAAACAGTATGGGGGAGGGGAAAAATATATTTAAAAAAAACCTCTTTTCTTGTTTTCTAATTTCTAACACTCCTTACCAACAAAACATGCATCCTACAGTCTTACTCAGTTACCTCAAAGCAGGACCTTATTTCTAATTGTTAATACTCTGGAATTTTTTTTTTTAGCTTATCTACCTTTTAAAACTTGGTTTCCAGCATGAGAACTAATGCAACTATTATCTCCCTGTGTTCTCTACTAGTACTGTTTAACACATCCCATTTATTCTAAATAGTGATATTTTGGTCTTAACAGACTCAAAACTGATTCTGTAGTACAATGCAGTTAGTAACATTCTTGTCAAAACCTTAAACATTATGTCAAAATTCAGAGAGTTTGCTCTCTCAAATTTAATTTTTGTTAGGTTACCTCTGTGTCTTGTTTATTTTACTGTAGGCTAAGGATGAAATAGAGTAATGTGCTCTGATGAGTATTATAAACCATGTGAGAGGTGATTTCTTGGGATACTGTTTGGAAGCCCAAGCTGCAGGAACCTCTGAAAACACATGCACCTTTCAGCTTTATTGACTTACTGTAATAGGGGTGGATACTACAGAACTTAGGTCCTGCACAAAGACAGTGGTCCACGTATTTTGTCAGGACAAAACGCAACTCAAAATTAGCTTAAGTATGTTATACTATATTACAGTACGGTGTATCATATTATACCATTTTTCAAATGTATGCAGACGTTATACAAATTAAAAGTACATGAAAAAGCAATGTTAAATTTATTCATGAGCTTTTTCAATATGATTTATCAGTCAATAAAGTACCAAATTATAATGTTGGTATTCTCAAAAATATGTTGAGAAGTCTTTATACTTGACACTTTTGGTAACTATTGGTGCAAAATAAATCTAGGTTAATGTGGTAGCCCCTAGCTAGGCTACTGATCACTTGAAATGTGGCTGTCTGAATTGAGATGTGTAGTAAGTATAAAATAAACATTAAATTTCTTAGACCTCGTATGAAAAAAAGAAGATAAAATATCTCAATTATTTTTTATACTGGTTACATGTTGAAACGATATTTTAGATATACTGGGTTATATAAAACATTACTAAATTAATTTCATCTATTTTTTACTTTTTAAAATGTGACTACTGGAAAATTTTCAATTACTTATGTAGACGACATTACATTTGTACTGGACAGCGCCAGTCTAGATAACTGCTCTTCATTTTATCACTGGGAATGAGTCCTTCAAGCCATGAGACTCAACAGAGATAATACTATAAAAATATCATCCTGTCAAGTAAGCTACTGTTCCCACCAGGTTAGGATAAAAGCCCTCCTCCAAGCTCTTTATTGTCCTGGAAAAGCTCTTCTCCATGTTCCTTTATTGTCCAGGTGCTTGACTTTGTGACAGCACTTAAGTTTTTATTTATTGGTCTCTTCTGCTAGCTGGAGAGCTCCTGGACGACAAGGACTGTTGTTTTTCTCTCTGTCCCTAGAGTATCCAAAAATGTTTTCTGAATGAATGAATTAAACCACTTGCCCAAGGTCACATAACTCAGAGAGGAAGCAGAGACTAAAGATTGGTTTTAATTTAATCTGAAGTTTTATATGTTGTGACAGATTGCATATATTTCAAAAGTTAGAATGATTTGGAACTGTCAATTTTTCAAAAGTACATACTTAATAAGTTTTTGGTATCTAATATAATCCAATTTACCTAGAGTTTAGGAACTCAATTTTCTAAATCACTTTAAGTTTTGTTTATTTATTTATTGCACCTTTTCAAAGCTTTCAAATTCGACTACAGATTCAACTGCTAAGAGTCTTCCACATGTTCCACATGTTTGAGAACACCACAGGAAAGGCCTTTCCTGGACCTGTATCAACGTTGTGGATCCTAGAATACTTTTTATCTTTTCCTCCCTTGACAGGAATTATAGAACAAACTGTTCAATCTATGTCTTGTGTTTGTCAACATGATTTTTTGTAACTATTTTCTGAATTATAAAGCCTTTCCTTTATTGTTTTAATTTTTAACTCTTTGACATTTGAAACTAGAGCTGTTAGGACTCTAATTTACATTAAATGATTAAAGTTTACTAATTAAACTTTTAAATAGTATTTTTGTAAAATAAAATCAGACTTTGCTAGACACCAACATTTTAAAGCTTTGCTGCACATTCAGATTCCCCACTACATAGTTGTAAAAATCTTTCCTCCAGTTACCTTGACTTCACATATAAAATAAACTGATTAAGCCAAGAGGGCTCCAAAACTCTAATGAAAAGGTTTTATGAAAAAGAATCCAATGTCTTACAGAAATATTTTTTTAAAAACAAAACAAAACAAAACAAAAAAAACCAGATGTTTGTAAGTAACTGAAAGTTGGGGAAGTGCTGATGCACACAAATACTCAAGTTCTGAACGTAGAGGACTTAAAAAGTTTTTTTGGTTATATTTCAAAAATTTAGGAATGTACAAGTCATTTGTGTAAATTTCAATCCTAACATTCTTCCAAACTTTCTTAATTTTTAAAAGAATAAACATTATATATATAATTGATGCAAATGAAAAAAATTTCAATCTCATTCATAATAGAACAATGAAATTAAAACTGCACTGAAATACTATTTCTTATCTAACAGACCTGCAAAAAATTCCAAAAGTTTGACAATATACTCATGGTGAAACTGTGGGGAAAGAGGCATTCAACATTGCTGGTTGGACTGCAAAATACTAACACTCTCATAAAGGGGCATTTGGCTACACCAAACAAAATTACAAATGACTTTACCATTGACACAACAATCCAACTTCTGGGAACATATCCTAAAATAAAGACATATGTCAACGACTGTTTTATTGCAGCACTATCTGTAGAGGCAGAAGACTGGAAACCACCCAGTTGCCCAATAGGGAAGTGGCTGAATACATTATGATGCATCTACACAAAGGAGTACTATGCAAAAGTGAGGAATAATTCTATATACTAGTATTGAGTGACTTCCAGAATTTGTTATTTAGTGAAAAAAAGTAGAGAAAAGTGAGTATGGTATACAACAATTTATCTAAGAAAAAGGAAGATAGGAATAAATATACATAATTAATTGTATCTTTAAAATGGAAAGATGAACTATAGAAAATGTTTAAATCAATACCTACAGGAGCAGGGAGGCGATAGTGTAGAGAGAACGAGGATGTTAGCGGGAAAGGAAGGAGATAGAGAAGCAAGACTAATGAGGTTAAATAAAATCTTGAAATCCTACATCTGCATTGGAAGTATCAGTATGAATTCATGATGTATTTTATTAGACAACATGTATATTACTGAGTTCTATGCAAACAAGTGTATTATTGAGCTCTGTCCACAGAAAAGGTCTAGAAGCAATAAAACTCAGTAACAGTGAACACCATGAACATCCAGATTATGGTGCTTAAATACCATTTCCCATTAAAGAAACCAGGGCACTTTGGATAAATGGCTTACTCTAGGGATGGGCTAAGATGTATGAGTCTGGAAGCAATCAAACACTGCTATGGCTGGATGAAAAAGACGCAGGAACCAACATGAACAAGCTCCTATTAGCATAAAGTAAATCAATTTGAGAATAAAAAATGATAACTGTAATGAATTACAACTCATCAAACATGTTTAAATCCCTCAGTTTATGATATCTTTTCACTTTTAGGGTTTTTATCCAACAGGAATTAAAAAAAATAGTATAAGTTCATGATCTAATTTTATTTTCCATTAGAGTAACCATTCATTCAGCATTATTTATTGACTACTTAATCCTATTCTCACTAATCTGTAATACTACCATCATCTATCCAATTCCTACACTGGTAGCTTGAGGCTTTTGTGGACCCCAGAAAAGATCATGTCTTTAGAACTAATCCATTCCTGTGGGCGGGACCTTTTGATGGACTTACTTCAGCTAAGTGCCTCTGATTAGATTACTTCAGTAAGGCCCGACTCAGGGCAGGTTTTAATCCTCTTTTGAGAATCCTTTATAAACTCAATGGCTACAGAAAAAAACACAGCTCAGCAAGAAACCTCCAGAAGCTGAAATCAATGGTACTCAGTAACAGAGAACCCACAAAAGCTGAGAAAGCCACAGACCGCCAGAAGCTGAAAGCAAGGGAGCCCAGAGAAGGCGGTCGGAGAGGCACCACCATGTGTAGAGGACTCTAGGATTGCCTACAGCCATCTTTGGGGGGAGACTGTCACCTGATGATGCCTTCATTTGGACATTTTTCTCAGCCTCAAAACTAAGCTTGCAAGCCAACAGACCCCCACTGTAAAATACAACCCATTTCCGGTACACTGCTTTCAGCAGCTTTTACCAAACTAACACCATACAACTGTGCATATTTTGCTGGCTCTCTATCCTATACCTTTGTCAATTTGTTCATCCTTGTGCTAATTAAAGACTGCCTTAATAACTATGTTTTATAACTTACTATCTGGTAGAGCAAGTCCATTCAACCTTATTTTCTTCAAAGTTGTTCTGGATCCTGTAAATATTTTCTCTATGTAAATCTGAAAAATGTTAGAACTGCGACCAAAGCAGACATACACAACCTATTTTTTAAAGTCATTAGCTCCTGTACACTGGAAATATGATGAAGAAATTAATTGACAAATGGATAAACAACAGTGATACTGGACTACGATGGCATGAGATTAAAAGTTATATTTATTATACCCGAATATTACATACTTTTTAAAGGAAAAATATTAAAGCCTTTTGGGTTTTTGAGATTCAAAATTTCCCCTATATTGAGAATGTTCATTATGTTACTTTTTTTGGTCAGGACAAGAACTGAAAAAGAGAAACAGACTTGAATTCAGAATGAAAAATTCTTGCTATTATAGACTTTCTAGAATACTAAGTTCCCCACAAATATTAGGAATGTTTCTGTAACTGTCCCAGAAAGAGTTACTTAAACCAAATACCCAACTACTAGTAAAACCTATGTGCAATTTGGAAAGTTTTTAGTCACTGGAGCTATGGCATTTTCTTCCTCCGTATCACAGATTGTTACAAATACTTTCTTTTTATTATTAACATTGGGAGAGAAGACCTGTTTTACGGCTGACTGGCCGGCAGAAGTGACTGGCAGGATATGGGAAATGGTTCAAGTCTTGGAATTCCCCCGGCTACCTAATTAAGTGGTTCATTTGAAAGTTTTTGAAATACTTGTCCCTGGAGTTCCCCTGAGAGAAGAAATCATCCGAATTACTTACAGAGTATCTTCGGAGAACATACGCTTTAAAAACTTGGTTCATTCCAGCACGACGAACATTTACTGCCTGCCGTCGTCTTTGTGGCACTGCTAGGAAGCCGGCGACAAAAGGTCCGTTCCAAGCAAGGACAAGCTTTTACAATTTCTCTATTGTTTAACCATTTTATAGATAAATGGGTTCCTTTGTGGTTCGCGTACACCACACGCACACAAACGTATGTGCACACACATATACATATGTATGTATATATCCTTTTTTTTAGGTACCAAGGATTTAACCTGGGACCTCGTGTATGGGAAGCAGGTGCTCAACCACTGAGCTACACCCACTCCCCTATATATCCCATTTTATTCAAACGTTCAGAAAATACTGGGAGGTAGGCGTTGCTAGCGATAACCACTGAAGGAAGGACACTTTCTCGTTAGTGCGTACTTATCCTGAAGGCCAAAATCTGAAAAACAAGTTACACTCGTCGATTATAAACACATCAAGTCATTAAAATTAATTTCCTGATGCAGCGCTACTCTCCAAAACGTCGCTGTTTTCAAATTACACTGGCAGCGGACACAAATATGACACCGAGCTGACTCCAACCCCAAAGAGAGCCAGTCACCCGCGACGCGGCGAGGTGGCCGGGCACTGAGCGGCTGGATCCTCGCCCCGAGGCGGCCCCAGGGCGGCGGCGCGTGCGCGGCGTGGCCAGCGCCCACGCAACGCCTCCCGGCGCGCCACGTCTCCCTCGGAAGAACGTTAGCGGCCGCGAGAGGCACACGTACGAACTGCTCCGACCGCGAAGCACCGAGTCGCCGTGGACGGTGCCGCCTCAACCCGTGGGCGCCTCGCCGGGCTTCCCGCGTCTCCCGGCGCCTCGGCTCGACGCTCTTCCGGCCGCAGCGGAAGTTCCCCCGCAGGCCCCTTCCGCTCTGGGGCGGTGGCGGCCGCGGCTGGGCGCGCTGACGTCACCGTGCGTCGGCGGCGGCCTCGCGGGGCGGGGCGGGGCGCGCAGGCCGGGCCTGGCTGCTGTGGCGACTGTGGGCGCCGCTGCCAGCCCCGGGGGAGCCGCTGGGCGTTCTCGCCGTCGCCGCGCCGCCTCCGTGCAGCCGCGCCGGCTCCGCGGTGGGTGCAGCGTCTTCGGGGCCGGGGTCGGGGCCGCGCGGGCTCGCGGGAGGCGGGTGGGGCTTTCGGGCGCGGGGACGCGTCCCTCGGCGGCGGCCGGGTCGGGCGCGGGGCCTGGGCCGAGGCCCGGGGGCTCCCGGAGCTGCGCGCCCTGCGGCGGGCGCGGGTTTGCCTCCCTCGGAAGCCTCCCCTTCGAGGCCGGGAAACGAAAGCGATCTTTAAGAATTGACTTGTTTCCTGGCGAATTCGGGCCGCCGCCCATTGTTCCAGCCCTTGGACTTGGGCCAAGAGGTTTCTCTGAAGAGTTTTTGGCAGGTTTTAAACTTAGCGCCCGGTGTCCCTTTGGTTTGGTGTGTTTGAACGAGCTCACATTTCAGAGGTGCCAGCCGCTCGCTGCTCCCTGCGGCGACTATTGTGTCTTGTGAAAATAGCTCCGAACTAAAGCTGTTCTTTAAGATTATAATGAATATGGTTAAGCTAATGAAATATGTGATGGTCCAAATGTAAAATAACTGTAGTTTTTATCTCTTCAAAATGAAATTTTTTGCAGCTTACGTTATTCAGCAGAGACCCTAACTAATACTTTTGACAGTTTTGTTGCTTTTGTTGATATTTAAGCACTGTGTGTAATCAGGGTGTCATTGGACAGCCATAGTATTTAAAAGTGACTCAGAAAATTAAAAAAGAAAACCAAAACCTCCGGAAAATTAATGGATAAATCCCATAGTTTCTCTACTTATTCCGTCCAGTCTGCCCATTCCCGTCCAGCTATAGTTTGCATAAAAGCAGTAACATCAGCGGTACGCTTCTTGTCGGTAAAAATCTGTAGTAAGATAACAGACCTGGTGTAATAAACGCATTAGGTTGCTGGTCACATTTCCAAGGCCAGGGTTTCAAAGACCGCCGTTTTGTTTTCTGTGGATGTTGCTTTGTAATTATAAGGGAATTGTAGGCTTCAAGGGTTTATTTTAATGAGCTCCTGGTGGCATTTTGCTCTTACTAGACAAGGTAGTTTGCTTAGTTCTGGAGAGACTTGACATTAAAAAAGTAACGTTTATTGTTTAATTACTGTTGTGCTCTTCCTGGTGGGTGTAGAAAAGTCTTTTTTCATCATTGACCCTTTTTGCCTCCAGGAAACTGCCAGAGATATATTATTTTTAAACTATTGAAAGTTGTTACCAGAAAAGGTGAGGAGACCAAGAACAAAATGCTTCCCTCTGTGGAAATGTCCATCTTTGTCAAAGTTGTAGTTTTCTAACATGCATAATTAGTGCTAATGGGAGATCTTGCGTTTAATTATGAGAACATTTTCATGAGATTGCTAGACTTAAGATGTATTATCTATTAAAGTGTACTTTTTAGACTTTACTGAATGAAGAGTCTGTGATTCTCTTTGCCATGAAAACATTTTCTAAAAGAGCTTTTGTTTTTTCTTTTCAGATTTTACAGTCCTGAAGACTCTCCTTTTTTTTTTTTAACCCCCTGCAGTAATAAATCCCATTATGGAAACCTGGAAACTTTATAAAGGGATATAGTTTGAATTCTGTGGAGTGTAATTTTGTGTATGAATTATGTTTAAAAGTAGGGAGAGTTTTCAGAAAGGCTGATAGTGTTAATTATTGATATATTATGCATAAGCAGTAATTCCCTTAGTAATACGGTATTTTTGTTAGCATTGTGATGACAGTAGAAGAGACAAGCTGTATCTTTTCATGAATTGATTTATCATTAATTGCAAAATGAATGATATAGTTTCATGGTTCTTAAATGAAAAATAGGTTACTTAATTTTTATAGAGGCAATGTAGGAAGTTTCTGCTGTGGAAAATTTATGCTTAATTTGTTATGGAGATATACCTTCGGGTATCTTCATTAAGTATAATAAAGTGATGTGCAAAGTTAGTAAGAAATAATAGTGATGTTCTAGGAAGAAGAATCAAGTATAGAAAATATTTAACAAAGATGGAAGAGTTAACCGTTTCTGAGCTTTAAGCAAAATACGTTTCATTTGACATCATATACACCTTAACGAACTTAGGTTTAACAAAGCTTGTGAATGTTGGCTTCCCCAAAAGTTAACAGAAACTAATGTAAAATACTATGACGATAAGCTTTGTGAAATAGCCTTTAGATAATGTGACCATAAGAAGACTTTAACTATTTTTGTTTACTAGAATAAAACAAGATTTTTTAAATGCCTTAGTAAAGTGCTTGTAGGAGAAGAAGCCTGATGCATATACTTTTCCCCCCTCATATAATATATAATCAATAACTGGCCTGATACCAGGCATTGTAGCTTGTAAGCAAAAGCAAATTAAAGGCACAATTTAAGAGTTCTATAGCTGCTTAGACTTTTGGGAACATAAGCCTCCTTTAAAGTTGGTTTTGTTTTTGTTTTTTTTTAAACATTGTCAGAAGTGTATCAATTCTTTCAGGCCATTAGGTTAGTATTACACTCGTTATAAGTACAAAGAGTACTAAGTTGCATCTTGGTACAACCTAAGAGAGGTAGTCATCCTACCTAAATATAAAATCAGTTATAAATCCAGTGAAGAAGGATTAGCTAATTCTAGGTAAGTAGGAGGCTATTATTTGGTTCCTTGTGAAAAAGTCTAATTTAGTGTGAAGAGATAGAAATTTCATGTGAAGGCTTTTAGCCATCTAACTGAAATCACCTACTCATGCGCAAAACTACCTCCCAAAGACTTGTCCCAGGTACCTCTCATCAAAAATCTGTGAATAAAATGGAAGACAGCACAGTCTTGTCAAGTTGGACAAATGGCAACAAACAAAAAATGAAATATGACTTTTCATGTGAACTGTACCGAATGTCTACATATTCGACCTTCCCCACCGGTGTTCCCATTTCAGAAAGGAACCTTGCTCGTGCTGGTTTTTATTACACTGGTGTGAATGACAAGGTCAAATGCTTCTGTTGTGGCCTGATGCTGGACAACTGGAAAGAAGGAGACAATGCTATTGAAAAACATAAACAGCTGTATCCTAGCTGTAGCTTTATTCAGAATCTGGTTTCAGTTACTAGTTTGGGATCCACCTCTAAGAATACTTCTCCAGTGAGAAACAGTTTTGCACATTCATTATCTCCCACTTTTGAACGTAGTGGCTCGTTCAGTGGTTCTTTTTCCAACCTTTCACCAAACCCTGTTAATTCCAGAGCAGTTGAAGACTTTTCTCCCTTGAGGACTAATCCCTACAGTTATGCAATGAGTACTGAAGAAGCCAGATTTCTTACTTACAATATGTGGCCATTAACTTTTTTGTCACCATCAGAACTGGCAAGAGCTGGTTTTTATTATGTAGGACCTGGAGATAGGGTAGCTTGCTTTGCCTGTGGTGGGAAACTAAGTAACTGGGAACCAAAGGATGATGCTATGTCAGAACACCGGAGACATTTTCCCAACTGTCCATTTTTGGAAAATTCTGTAGAAACACTGAGGTTTAGCATTTCAAATTTGAGCATGCAAACACATGCAGCAAGACTGAGAACATTTATGTACTGGCCACCGAGTGTTCCAGTTCAGCCTGAACAGCTTGCAAGTGCTGGTTTTTATTATGTAGGTAAGAAGCAAACTAATACATAGCTATAAATTTTATCTATTTTATTTTGATCTACGAATTAAAGTTTGTATACAATTTTGGTCTTGTTTATTTAGGTCGCAATGATGACGTCAAGTGCTTTTGTTGTGATGGTGGCTTGAGGTGTTGGGAATCTGGAGATGATCCATGGGTAGAACATGCCAAGTGGTTTCCAAGGTAATTGTTTTTCAAGAATTGTTCTGCAAAATTGTGCTTAAAATAAGTAGGCATACCTTTTAAAAGTCTCAAATTTTAATTATTTATTGAAAAATGTTTTGTAGTGTTTTATATGCTTTTACTTTTTTTTTTTAAGATTTATTTTTTTATCCCCCCCCCCCCGCCGCTTTCTTGCTGTTTGCTCTCTGTGTCTATTCGCTGCACATTCTTCTGTGTCTGCTCGTCTCCCTTGTTGTGTTGTCTTGCTGCTCCAGTGCTCCACGGGCGTGGGCGTGGGTCAGCTTGCCTTCACAAGGAGGCCCAGGGAAGTGAACCCAGGGCTTCCCATATGGCACGGGAGCCCAATCAGTTTAGCCACATCCACTTCCCTCGACTTACTTTTGATGACTCATTTATAATTATGGCCTTAAGTTTTCCTTTATATATTTCCCTTCTTGCTTTAAAGAAGCCTTACGGATTACAAAGATGTAAAATAGAACAAAAAGAACATAAATTAGAAAAAGGTAAGAAGGGAAAAGGAAAACAAGAAAGGATATAAAATAGATCTAGAAGTGAGGCAAATATAAAAATGTGTCTAATCTTATCTGAGTGCTGTGTGAGTACAATGGTAAATTGTTTTGTATATACAATTTTGTCTTGTGATATTTCACTTATCACTTTTTAGCCACTCTCTCTCTAGTGTTCCAGTTCTAGCAGTGTCTCCTAGCAGTGTCTCCTATTTTCTGCTATTATCTATGGATAATTTGGAAGCAGTGTTGTTCATGGAAATAAATTTAATAAATATAATTCTGTCTTTGTTATTCAGTAGCTATGTGAACTTGGAAGTGATATGATTCTCTTTCTTCATCTGAAAAATGAGGGTTTGGACTGGATAATATTTTAACCTGTGAATGCCTTTCATACTAATGAGCAATCTCTTGGACCACCTCAGGAAATTAAAATATTATTTTGTCATTTTTGAATGAGATATGATTAAAAAGAAAGTTGAAGTAATTGATTTTTTATTATGGATCAAAAAGTTGTATTTTTAAAATTATATCTTTAATATTCACCATATATCAAGATAAACTTTTACTTTTTCTCACCCTGAAAAGTGGCATGCTTTGTTTACTTAATGAAAAAAACAACAACAATGATTTATTATCAAAATTTTAGATGACATGCTTCGCTTTTGCAATTTGAGTACATGTACTTGGAAATTTAGCTGATATTTTAGTATTAAGACAAAAACAGCTCCCTAATTCCAGTGTTTGAATGACTGTATTTTGTGCTTTACTCTACAAAACAAAACAAAATCTTTGTTTATTTCTATATCTGTATTTCATTTCTAAATGGTTAAAAAGGGAGATGATTTAAGGGTGCTTTTTGCTATCACTTTGAAAACAACACATTTCAGTTATGGATAATCTTTGATCTCAGTAAATGAAAATCCAAAATGGATAATCATTAAGGCTGTATTTTAACACAGTTCTTTTATTCATTTGACAAATGTTTGAGTGCTTACTGGTACTGTTTTAGATGCTGGGGATATAACAGTGAACAAGGCAGACAAAAATCTCTGTCCTTAGGGAATTCATTCGAGAAGATGGGTTCATTATACTTCCTGAACTTAAACACTGTAAATATAAATTAATCAGTTCAAGAATAAAAATAAACTATCTAAAGGTCAAGAAAGCAATGACAACTAGCTTTGTTGTCTGAATAACAAACTTAAAACCTGAATGTCCTTATGCGATTTCTGTTAACTTCAGTGCATGTTGATATACTTTGGGCCTCTCAAAGTATTCTGTTTTAAGGGAAAGACAGTTTCATTGATTGATTTTTGAAAGTTAGATATATTATAGTATAATTTATATGCAATAAAATCCTTTTTAGTTTGAGTTCTGTGAGTTTTGATAGATGTGTAGTTATGTAACCACTACTACAATTAAGATACAGAAATTTCTCTCCTGCCCCTTTATAGTCACTCTCCTCTCACCTCAGATCCTGGCAACCACTGATCTGTTCTCTCTTCCAATAGTCTTGCCTTTTCTAGAATGCTATATAAATGGAATCTGAGAGTATATGCCTGTGTCTGGCTTCTTTCCTTTAGCATAGTGTATCTGAGAGTCATCTGTGTGGTTGCATGTATTAGTAGTTTGACCCTCTTTATTGCTGAGTAGTAAGTATTCCACAGTTAGACCAGAATTTGTTTATCCATTCATTGAGTTGAAGAATATGTGGGTTGTTTCCAGGTTGAGGGGATCATGAATAAAGCTGCTCTAAACATTAGCGCATAGGTGTTTGTGCGAACATATGTTTTCATTTCTTTTGGATACTTAGGAGTGGAATGGTTGGGTTGTATGGTAAGTGTGTGTTTTAAGTTAAGAAACTGCCAAGTTGTTTTCTGAAATGTCTGCCATTTTGAATTCTCATTGGCAGTGTATGACAGTTTCAGGTGTTCCACATTCTCACCAGTCCTTGAATTTGTCAGTCTCTTGAATTTTGGTCATTCTGATATTTGTGTAGTGCTAGGTCATTGTGGTTTTAATTAGCATTTCTTCAATGACTCATGATGTTGAGCATCTTATCATTGCTTATTTGCCATCTGTACATCTTTGGTGAAGTGTCTGTTCAAATCTCTTGTCCATGAAAAAATGTTGTAATTAAGTTTTGAGAGTTCTTAATATATTCTGAATACAAGTCCTTTGTCAGATGTGTTTTGCAAATTTCCTCCCATTTGTGGTGTCTTTATTTTTCTTAATAGTCTTTTGAAGAATGGAAGTTTTTAATTTTAATGACATTTTATCAATTTTCTATTTTATGGGTTGTGCCTTTGGTGTCTTATCTAAGAAATCTTTAAACCAAGGACAAAAAGATTTTGCTCCTGTGTTTTCTTCTAAAAGTTTTATAGTTTTAGGCTCTATGCTGCAGTATATGACCCATTTTAAGTTCTTTTTGTATATAGTGTGGGTACAAGGTTTCCAGTTGTTCCGCACCTTTTGTTGAAAACAAAAGGAATGGAATGTAAGCAGATGTCATATGGACTCCCTGAAGCACCTTTGACTAGCCCTAATAGTTTGAAAACAACTATTTGGAAAACAGTGTCACATTATGTAGAGATGAAAATATTTGATTTTATATTTTTTTTTGAGGAAGAGTGGTGGATTGTGCTTCAAATGTAATGGAAGGGTGAATACTGGAGAAAGAGTAGCGCTTGTGAAAGACCACATTTTAGGAATATTGAGTTATAATTTCTGAAATTGTGTTAGGCCCCAAAAGTAAATTGTCAGGTCTCAACTTGTGACCATTTGTGGGTTCAGATCCTTTTGTCATGGTGATTGTGTGGAATTGAATGTAAAAATTCATACCTCATACATAGTAAGAATTTATACTATTCTATGAGTATTTTGTTAGGTATGTATATGTACTGGATTGTGGTGTAAAATGTATTTTTACTGTGGAGTATAATAAAAAATGTTTGACAGCCACTTTCTTAGAATGATCAGATTGTATTTTTAGTATGAAACTATTATAAAAAATAACTTTCCTTTTATATTTTAGATGTGAATTCTTGATACGCATGAAAGGGCAGGAGTTTGTTGATAAGATTCAAGCTAGATATCCTCATCTTCTTGAACAGGTAAATAAATTGTTATAAATGCTGATATTGGATTCTCCTAAATAGAATTACAAAAAAAATTAGAGGTGATATTTACGTGTGTTCTTATTAAAGTTAGGTATTTTGTATTGATATTAATGACACCTTTATTTTTGTAATCCATTTGTTCAGTGCTTTAAAAAAATCGTTCCTTGTTTTTAGTGTTTTGAAAGAAAAATCACTGAGGCTGTCACTTTACAAATATGTTGTGGAATTGGAGAATAAACTTTAGTGTCTTCTACATCTTTTCCAAAAAAAGAAACAAAAAACTTGTTAGGAATTTGGAACCTCTGAAAGTAAACTAGCTAAAATATGACTTTTTAAATGGAATGAGAAACAGTAATTTTTCTTACTTTCCTGAAACTAGAGAAACACTTGAATTCTAATTTGGAGGTAGATGAAGTTTAGGAAAATTTATTGGATAATTAGGATAAAGGAAAGCAAAGTGAAGTATATAAATTTTACCCAGTTTTCAAAACAGTAAGTACATTCGCTAAAGGTAAACTTATTTTAGTGTTGCTCTGTTCATGTTGTGTGAGATTTCTGATTTTATCTATTATCTCCTGTTTCATAGCTGTTATCAACTTCAGACACTCCTGGAGATGAAAATGTTGATCCACCAAGTATGTATGAACATGTTTTAGATACAGGATAGGCATTTTTATAAGAATGTTAAGAATGTAAGTTTTCTGAGATCATAAGAAACAATGTGAGGAAGTTAACTAGCAAATATTATTATCTGTATATTTACTAATTAATATTTTAGAGGATTCTAGGAAGCATAGCAGGCTTTGTTCTTAAGCTACTCACATTCCAACTAGGTAGACAAAGACACATGCAAAAGAAAAATAAACAACTCAAAACAATGCCAAATTGGTAGTACAAACAATAAGCCCTCCAAAGATGAAAGGTTGCTATTAACTAGCAAGATTTGGACAAAGTCCAGTTCATACATGATTTAAGAATTGGGCTAGATGTAAGGTAAAAATGGAAGTCAGGTGTATAGTATTTTAGAGCTAGGATAGGAAGTAGTGTATTTCTGGCTGGAACTTAGTTTTAGTTGCAATTGTCATTTAGTTAATGTGTATAATATACATACATACCCTATGGTATCCAAAGTAGTGAAGGCTAATAGTCCACTTTGTACTAATCACATCTAAAAAGGTGTGTTACATTCTTGGCACACCATTTTAAGAGGAATATAGGCAAATTTGTAGCAGACCAGAAAATGGTGACCTAGATATATGTGTCCTAGAAATCATGGCTCAGGAGGATTTGGTAGTATTTGATTTGGAAACAGAAAGGATTGCCAGAATACATAACTGTCTCCTATGTAACAGAGCAGGAAAAGATAGGCAACTGTGTTTTTACTTGAGATTTATAACCACAGTTCTCAAGTAGGCACTTTTTCCTACTGCGAGTTCCTAATAAAATCCCTTGGCCAATCTTCAAAATGATGGTTTCACATTTTCCTTCTCTTTAAGCTTCTAATACTGCTTTTCTCTCCTCACTTTGAACTTATAACCTTGCCTCTTGGAAAAAACAGAAGCTGCCAAAAGAGAACTATTTTGTCTTCCGACCAGCGAACAACCAGTCTACATAATATGTCCGTGTACTCTTTCTGTTCTTTTAGAAAGGATGAGCTATCCTTGCCCCTATCTGAGGCCAGCCCCTCTTGTTTCCTTTGGATCCCATCCCTTACTGTCAGCTTAATAACTTTGCTTTGGTAATGATTTACCCTTTCTCTCTTGCATCATCAGATTTTTCCATCTCTCTTGAATCATTCATTTCACCATACAAAGTATGGTGAAACTAGTCTACATAATGTTATCAGAAATTGCTTCACTGGTCAGCCTGTCTAAAATGTCCTCCAATCTCCTAGTTTTTTTTACTCATCCACACACTTTATTTTCTTCAGAATGTTTGTCACTATCTAAAATCATATTGCTTTACTTGTTTAACCATATTTTTTCACTACATTTTAAGACATTTTGTGTGAACTAGTCTTCCCTTTTTACTATACTTGCCATCTTTGTTTCATGTTGTTCTCTCTGCCTTAGCAGTCTGCCTGTCTAGATCTTGTCCATTTTTCAAGCCCAAACTCTAAGTCCATGTTTTCCTTGTAGTCCTTGATTTTTCACCCCTCTTTCTGGCTGGAGAAGATCATTCTCACTTCTAAATTTGGGTAGCCATCAGTTTCCAGTAGTGACTATACTTCATTCATTTAGGAGAGTTTTAGAAAGATACAGAATCCTAAGCCTCATCCCTAGAGAACTTTTCATTAAGTAGGTCTAGGGTGTAGCCAGGAAAGTGTTATTTTTTAAAGTACAGCATATCAGTTATACTCTTAATTTGGCCCTAAAGTTCAAGATTTTCTTAGACTTAACAGGGAATTGGTACATATAGCTCATCTCCCTTACTGGAATATAAGAAGAAGCATGAGGGTAGAAGATTGCGTCATAGTTGTTATTTCTCCATAGTTTTACTTTTGTGGAATTTAATATTAGCATATGGCTTCTTTTCAAATAGTTGTTCATTTTGGACCTGTAGAAAGTTCTTCAGAAGATGCTATCATGATGAATACACCTGTGGTTAAAGCTGCCTTGGAAATGGGCTTCAGTAGAAGCCTGGTAAAACAGACAGTTCAGAGTAAAATCCTAACAACTGGAGAGAACTACAAAACTGTCAGTGATATTGTGTCAGCACTTCTTAATGCCGAAGATGAAAAAAGAGAAGAGGAAAAGGAAAGACAGAGTGAAGAAGTGGCATCAGGTATTTAGGAATGTTAGTTGCCTGCATTATTTCTCTTTGGGGCTCCCAGGACTGTCTCACATGTCACAGGACAGTTAACATCCTTGTCACACACTCAATAACTGCTAGCAGCAGCTTCTAGTCATTTCCAAGTTGCATCTCCCCTTCTCTCCACTGTAGCACTGTGGGGCCAGCTACCTGTCCTAGGTGAAAACCATTTGACTAGTCTTTTGTTGTTGTTGTTTTGAGGTACTGGGAGCTGGAGATTGAACCACTGAGCCACATCGGCTTCCCTGAGTTGGTTTGTTCATTTGTTTTGCTTATTGTTTGTTTTTGAGTTTTTCAGGAGGCACTGGGAACCGAACCCGTGATCTCCCATGTGGGAGGCAGGAACTCAACCACTTGAGCCCCCATTTACTAGTTTTTTTCTGTATGTTTATTTTACGATAAGATGCCCTGTTTTAGGCTAGTGTGGTTTTCTTAAACTGTATTGTATTTCTTCCTGATACATAACAAATTTAAATGGTTTTGAAAAAGCAAGATTTTAAATTTGGATACAGCCTCTTATATCTGCTGTCTCTTTTTTAAGAGCCTTCAAATCATATTTTTAATTTATTTTACTGCCTAATCCTTGCTATACGTGATCATTTTACAAAATATAGGACTGATGATGAATTCCTAGTGCTTGATGACATCTCCTTGCCCAGCTGAAGGGTAGTAGGGAACTGACTTTGTGTTCTAGATCAGAATTCTTAACCAGGGATCCATGACCCCCATTTCCACTTTCCATAGAAACATTTCAGGAGGTCTGTGATCCTGAATTGAAAAAAATCAACGTGTTATCTTTATTTTCTCTGACCTCTAACTGAAATCTAGCGTTTCCTTCGCTATGAATATATGCAATAAATAAATTATACAGTAGTATTCGTTTCACCTGACTGGCATAGGGGTCCATGGAACAAAAAAGGTTAAGAATCCCTGTTCTAGATCACGTTAAGTCTGAAGTAATTTATTCCTTCAACAAGTACTTATTGTCCATGAGCATGTGTGCCAAATGCTGTGCTAATTATAGGGTGATTGCTTAAGGAAGCTAATATGCAAAAAGACTGTGAAAGAGCCAGCAGAGAGTTAAGGGTTGCATCGATTTTGTAAATTGGGGGGTTGGGGCTGGAAAACACTTCTTCTATTTAAGTTTATACGTAAAGATAGGAATGGGTTAACAGACCTTATTCTGTAGTCATGTAGGAAAATGTTTAAGTCTGACTTCTTGATTGAGAGATTTGTATTTAAATCCCAGCTCTGTTATTTACTAGTTTGGCAATTTATTTAACCAGGCCTCAGCTTTTTTGTCTGTAAATTAAGGATATTAATGGTGCTAATTCTGTAGGGTTGCTATAGGAATTACATGAAAGGTTGCAAGTAAAACACTTTAGCATAGTTTCTAACAAATCACATGTTTTTTTTGTTTTTCTATTAAGTAGATTGATTCGGCAGTGGGAAGAACTTGGTGAAAGATTGAGGGAAATGAGAAGATTTAGAGATCCTTAAGTAGTAATGACTCCTAGCTAAGGTTGTCATCATTGTAGTAATCCAGACACCTAGTTTTGTGATTTGTCCTACTTTGAAGGGGTCAAAGAATAGTCTTGAGTTGTGGAGTCCACACGGAGATTTTGAAGATGGTGAAGAACAAATTTGTTAGCTGTGAGGTGGATTGTTAAGGTAGAAGATATAAGTTTTGGTCAGAGGAGGAGGAAATTCATAATTTTAGAATGAATAGAGTAACTTCTAGAAAAATGTAAAAGAGAAAGAAAAACTTAAAATTTATTTCTCTTTAAACAAACTAAGCTTCTACCTTGTAGAGATGCATTTTTTTTTTTGAAGGGCTTAAAACATACAGTTGAATATTACGGTGACTGGAAGATGAAAGTAAGAACTTTATGAAAAATCTTTAGGGATTCTTGACCACATGCCATAAATGTAGGAAATTAGGTGAGAAATTTTATGTATTTTGAGAAAGAAGCCAAAAAAGATTTGTTTTAAAAGATAGGTTTGATTAAGCTGCGGTTCTTTTAAGATTGGTAGAATCTTACACATTTACATAATGATAATGGTAGCTAATTATGTGCCAGAGATAGTGCTCAGTGCTTTACGTGTGATGGCGTTTGATCCTCATAACAGTGCAGTGAGGAAACTGAGGTTTACGGAGGTTAGGGCACATAGCTCAGAAGTGGCTTTGTCTGTCTTGACTTCATAGCTCAAGCTCTTCTGGTCAAGAAAACCTGGCTCTGCAATGTACTCTTGCACAGATCACTCATTCTTTTTTCAGTCTTTTTCTCTGTAGTTGAAAATGAGAGGCAATCATACCTGCCTTGTTTATTGAACAGGATTGTTGGTGCAAATGAGACAGTTTACTTGGAAGTGCTTATGAAACTAACGTGATATAATGCAAATAGAATTATTTTCATGGGGAAAAATAATAGAGGTAGGAAATTTTTACTATCTAAAATTTTTTGCTTTTTTTCAAGAAAACAAAGGAAAAGCAGGGTTCTAAGAGGTATGAATAGGTAGACTTTAAAAAATGACACAGACCCTGTACGTGCTGTATTATTGGCTGTAACTAAATCTTGTAAGTTTTCCAAATAACTTCCATTAAAGGCAAAGAAGTCATTTTAGCTTTATTCTTTCATCTTTCTATTTAATGCCAAAATTTTTGTAAGGTTAGCTGATTGTGACTATGTGAGTATAGTTGGAGGACTTTAAAATCTAATAGATTTTTTCTTTTTTTTTTTTTAAACGAAGATGACCTGTCATTAATTCGGAAGAATAGAATGGCTCTCTTTCAGCAGTTGACGTGTGTGCTTCCTATCCTGGATAACCTTTTAACAGCCAATGTAATTAATAAACAGGAACATGATATTATTAAACAAAAAACACAGATACCTTTACAAGCAAGAGAATTGATTGATACTATTTTAGTTAAAGGAAATGCGGCAGCCAACATCTTCAAAAACTGTCTGAAAGAAATTGACTCTACATTATATAAGAACTTATTTGGTGAGTTTGTTGGAAAAATTATTTTAGAAATCCTTAGGATTGTGTTCAACAAAATAACCCAGCTAGCAAATTACAAGTATACATTTCATTTGTTCCAAGAGTGAACTTTTATTGCTCAAGTATTATGTCCAAATGTAACAATTCCTGATAATATTTAGCCAGAATCTACATTGTTCCATAGGTAGTAGGTGAAAAAAAAAGGGTAATGGGTGAAGCAGTTTTGTATTTGGTAAGGTGATACTTTGTTGTTTTATTTTTCCCCTTCAGTGGAAAAGAATATGAAGTATATTCCAACAGAAGATGTTTCAGGTAAAAAAAAAAATACTTAAAACCTGCATGAAATGTTACTCATTATTATTTTTTAAATGGGAAGTAAAGTAGAAAGAAACTCCATTTCACTGAAGTTATTTTTGGTTATTAGGTTTATCACTGGAAGAACAATTGAGGAGGTTGCAAGAAGAACGAACTTGTAAAGTGTGTATGGACAAAGAAGTTTCTATTGTATTCATTCCTTGTGGCCATCTGGTAGTATGCCAGGAGTGTGCTCCTTCTCTAAGAAAATGTCCAATTTGCAGAGGTATAATAAAGGGTACTGTTCGTACATTTCTTTCATAAAAGAAAAATAGACTATATGCTAGTCTATATAGAGAAGTCCTTAAAATATTGAATATTTGGAGCCATCCAAAGTAAAGAAGGACTTACAGGTTTTTTAGTAACATTTGTGTGTTCTACTCTGCTTTGGTACTAGTAAATCTTGTTTCCAAAAAAAATTGATAGTATATCATATTTAATCTTAATCTCTGCTTATTTGCAAGGGAAGATTCATGTTTGATGAGCTATATTAGTATATATGTGTGAACATATGAGGAATTAAAGGAGTAATTACACTGCTGTGATGTATCATTTCAGCAGTTACTGTGCTTGGTATTCTTCATGAAAACTTTCAGTACTCCATAGGAGTGTAGTTTAAAAGAACTGGAAACCAGGAACTCTGGAGTTTTTCAGAGTTACGGTGCCAACATTCACTTTGGTGCTTTTCTTTTGTGTTATAAAATGGGAATTTTTCTCTACTGGTAAACTTATCCCTAATTTGTGAGAAACATCTTAATAAAGTGCTTTAAAAAGACATCATCAAAATGTTGTTTTCTCCCCTGATAGAAAAGATAATTTTTGTATGTCTTCATAAGGATATAAGAATTAATGGAGATAATGTACGTAAGCACGTATCTATTACATTGTAAGCACTCAAATACTAACTTGAATTAATAAAGCAAATAAAATATTGTTTTAAAAATAGTAATGTGATTTATGAGAATTCCTTTAAATAGTTGCTAGTCTAGTTACTTTGTATATTACAGATATAATGTTGAATTAAAAATGAGTCAGTATCAAAACCTCTTAAGGGAAATCTGTATTAGGACTTAAAAAAAAAGGGGCATCAGTGTTGATGGGACGAGGAAGGATAGGAAATGGGAGTAGATCCTTCTGGAACTCAGTAGTATTTGTCCTTTTCCAGGTCTTCTGGCTCAGTGGTACTTCTGAGGCTGGATGGATAAGGAGGTCTAATATTAAAAACTTGGTTTTTCTCCTCACTCCACAACTCCTTTAGAGCCTTTAAAATTTTCTCTGCCCTCCAATCTCTTCTCTTTTATTTCCATACTTATGTCCTGATAACACATTTAAGCCCAAATACACACACTTAGGTACCAGCCCCCGTGTCAGTGAAAAAGGGACACCAGTCCTTTGCTGCCATTATAGAGGGAAGGCATGGAAGGGATTCTTTGCCCCTCCAAATTTAAGAGATAACATTAACTTTTCTCTCTCTTCCAGCCTGGAACTGTTAAGATTCCCAAAGGAATTATTAGCTCCCATAAGGAGTAAATTAAAAAGTCTTTTAATCAAAACAACCGAGCTTGTCTAAATCTTACAATTAATCAGCTTTACTATAGAATGCTATTAATACTTTTAAAAAATAGAGGAGGTTCCCATATGCCTCACTCCCTACGCCTCCCACTTTTCCCACATCAACAACTTCTTTCATTAGTGTGGTATATTAAAACTTTTTAGAAACAATTTTTTTTCCTGCTAATTTGCTCTATATTTTTTAGGCTACCTTATGTGCCGGGCATAGTGCTAGATACTTTAAGCACATTAGCTCTAATCCTTTTAACAACTCTGCAAGGTAAAATTCTAACATAAGTCTATCTGATTCCATAGGTTGTGCTTTTTGGAAATCTGTCCTATTAAACTCTATTAATTTTAAAATAATGGCATGAACCACTGTATTAGCCAAAGGGGTGCTGATGCAAAATACCAGAAATGGGTTGGTTTCTATAAAGGGTATTTATTTGGGGTAGAAGCCTACAGATACCAGGCCATAAAGCATAAGTTACTTCGCCCACAAAAGTACTTTCACGTGTTGGAGCAAGATGGCTGCCGACTTCTGTGAGAGTTCAGGCTTCCCGGGTTCCTACATTCCTGGGGCTGGCTTCTCTTTCCTCTGTGAGTTTACTTCCTGGGGCTCGAGCTTAATGCATTGAACTCCAACATCAGAAGCCCTCAACTCTGTTCTTTGCCATGGTGGAGACTCAACACCGTAATCATAACTCAATCATGCCCAGGTACAGATCAGATTGCAAATATAATATCTATTTTTGGAATTCATAACCATATCAAACTGCTACAACTGCCATCTAGTATAGCTATAATAACTGACTTGAGCTTTGTTTGAGAGTTTATCATCGTCTTTGTCTTGATTCAGCTAGCCAGTTTTAATAATATATAAGGAATTCTGCACTTTTTGTAGTGAGTAAAAATATTGAATAAGCTATAAGTAAATAGTATTGTAATTTATGCTTTATACCCTTGCTGAATTCTTCTGTATCTAGATCAGAGTAGGGTTTTAGAGTTAATTCTTACCACTTTTGCCCTCCTACTGCTTATAAACTGCCACAATTGAGGTGCTTGTTATGTTAACAAATGGATAAAGTCATTAGTATTGTATATTTAATCCTTAAAGCCCTAGGAGACAAGTTTAACCCTATTTCATAAATGTGGACACCGAGGCTCAGTGAAACGATGTGGACGATGTGGAAACTGATGGAGCTAAGTGGTGGGCTGTGAATTGTACGTGGTCCAGGTGGGAGGGACTTGAGAACATTTATTTTTTTTCCTTGCTAAACCATACTTCAGTTTTCTTTTTTTTTTTTTTAGAAAAGTTATTTCTGCTTTTTCCATCTTTTTGTTCAAGAATCAACCTTACACATCTGAGATAATGTACTATCATCACACATTCTTTTTAAAGGCAAAGCACCATAGGTAAAGCTGATCAGCTGTCCAGAGTTCTCAGGTTACAGTATCTCACTTCCTGACTTTACATTAACTTCTGAAAATCAGAAATGCCATCTCCAAAAACTGTTAAGGGAGTCGTAAAAATAAAAAATCACTTTATTCAATATTATAGTTATAGAAATGGAGTATATTTCCTTCTAGAAATAAAAAAACTAAGAAGAAAATGCTGCTTAACATTGTTGGTATGCTAGCTTAGGTCAGCAGGAAAAAATGCTGTGATGACTCTCTCCGATATTACCAACAAGAAATTCTAGTCCAAGCTTTAATAAGCCTTGTATGTTTTCACTAGATGTTTCTTCCTCTGCTGCTTTTCATCCTCTTCCACATTTCATATTCGAGGATTGGCACAGCCTTTAAAACTTCATCAAGGAGCAAATCCAGTATACATTGATTTCCTTTCAAAAGGCATTCTAACCTGTTGGCCTGGCAGTTTCATTCCCATGAATAGTCTAGCCATGAAAAAACAAAACAGGATGCAGACAAATCCAATGAAGAGAAGTTTGGAATGTTTGGTGCACTAATGGGTCCAGGATTACAAGTCCTCAACCCCCCATTGTAAACAGGAAGCTGGATGCAAGCCCGTCCATAATATAGCATCCATTTAACTGCAGGCCAGGAAGGCCACTGGCCTCTGCTGCCCATAGAGCCAGCCCCTGGAGGTTCAACAGTGACATCATAAATTATTCCTCGGGTGGTGGTGGCACACCACTACCTGAGCGCACATCATCACATTGGATGTGCATCCAGGGTGGTGGCTTCAGCTTCAGGGCGGGACATCTGAGCACTTAAGAATGAGCACTAAGAATGGGACTTGCTCAAAGTCCCCATGCTGTGCCAGCTGGGGCAGCTCTCAGTCTCAAGCCTCACGTGCCAACTGCAAACAGCCCCCTCTTATTTATGTTTGGAAATAGGATTTCTGTACTTCTAAATGGGAGGAATTGTAATATGCCATTTGTTAGGCCTTTTGCTTCTGTCTGGGCATTTTTCCATGTTCTCGCTTAAAAGAGGACACATACTGGAGCTGAAGAAAGTTCTCTTCTGTTCAACCCTTAACAACCTAAAGAGACCTTTTACTTGCCTGCCATTTATTCCATACGTCAAAGGATGACTGGCTGGCCGCTTTGCAGTCAGACTTAAATTTTTTTTTCTGGAAGTGTAACATTTCAGTCAGTATCCTAGACTATATGTAAAATAAACCTATCAGTGTATAGTAGCAGTTCTTAAGCTTTTTGGTCTCAGAACTCCTTTTACAATCCTGAAAATTGAGAACCCTGAAGAACTGTGTTGATGCAGGTTATATATCTATTGATATTTACAATGTTGGAAATTAGAGATGTTTAAAATATTTAAAAATTCATTAAAAATACAGTAAACACATTAACATAACATTTCTTAATATTTAAAGAGAATTCATGAAAGGAGTGACATTTTTAGTCGGGACGTGTGATTATTTAGGGAAGAAGGTTTAGATAGCTTGGTGGAAATGGAAAAGCCATGGTGATTGTGGTTCTGGGCTCTGCCCTCTTGGGTAGACTGGAGTCGAAATCAGTTTTAACCAGGGAGTCCTGGGAGCTTTTAACCCTTAGCAGCTCTAACAGTAAAGGCTAATAGGTAATTAAGCCACATGACTGTGAATAGAATAGTGAAAAAACCCTGAACTTCAAATCCAAAGGCTTTCCTTTGAGGCATTTAAATCTACCATTCAAATAAGGACTTGGGTAAGCCCTTTTTTTTTTTTTTATTTTATTTATTTTTTAATTCATTTTTGGATAAGCCCTTTATACCCTCTCTGATTCTTAAATTTTTTCCCACGAGGGTCAACAATTTTTTCTTATACTAAACAGGCTTATAGAGGGGTCTAATGTGAGTGCCTATCAGGACTTCCACTTCATTATTAGCAGGTTGTTTGCACCCCCACTGGTTTTTAAGAAATTTTTAAAGAAGTAATGATGATAAACATTGATAAAAATGGACCAAGTTCTTTTAGTGCTTGGGAGGTGATAAATCTAGACACTTTCGAACAGTAAGGCCATCTTTTCCCCTGAGATGGGGGAAGGAGAGGCAGTTTCCTTTTGAGATTTTAGTGAGTTTATCAGCTATTTATATCCAAACTTGTCTGTTAAATTGTGCCCTGTACTGTACTACAAATCCACTAATGAATCCAAAATCATGCAAAGGCAGAGTAGATGGCATAACATTTGTATTTATCATGTTTCTTTTTTTATACAAAATTTACTGGGAGGTTGCTGTTAGTCTCTGGATTAAGAATAACATTTCATTTGAAGCATTTTCAAAGGACATAATAAAAGACTTTTTTGCTGTAAATATAACCAATGAAAATGTAGTCTGTATATGCCAATTACAGAATTAATTCCTTGCATAGAACAAATATTTTCCTGTGGATTAAGTGATGAAGGTTCAGAGGATGTAAGGTGACAGACATTGAAAGCTGAGAACATCTTATAAATATATTTAAAAATGAGAATATTGTCAGGAACTTCGAAGGGTGTAAAGAGTTTTACCCTACATGCAAGCTAAGTTAGCCTGCCATAGTTTTATGGAGTTGGCAGAAGACGTGAGACGCCTGAGTCAGAAAAAGACCAGTTGACTACTCATAGCACTATCAATTAGAGCATCGGTATATTTTACACAGTATCTCCAAGCCCCAATTCCCACAGGTTGATGCAGAGTTGTTCAATGCATCTGTAACAGTGGGTTCCATTACAGGACAGGACTCTGATGTTAGGGAACATTACATTTTATAATGGAAATAGTGACCGTGCCTGTCCTTTGCTCTAAGAGGGACAACCTATCTCCATCTAACAGCTGTGGCCAACCTTCTTGCTCCAGAGGGGGATATTAGGTCCATCTTCTAAGGTGTTCACTAAACAATCATTCTTGAAAATTAGTCCCAGGCAAAGAAGAGTCAGTGCCTCTTTCACACAAACAGAAATGTAAAAGACCTAGAGTATGGTCTTCCAACATATTATTTTTAGAATACTGTAAACAATTTAAGTAGATGGAATAAAGGATGATTATGGATGGGAGTGTTGAACGATGAGGCAAGAGTGATAAAATGACTAGATGGAGAAATACATATTCAATCATCAATATGTTTAAAGTAGGAAAGTCAAGTCAGATAATGAGAGAATTTTGGCAGCAATATGAATGAATGATGGCTGCCTAAGAATGGAGGCAAGTATATTACTCTGGAGATCATACACTGTTACTATTCTTAAAAGCTCATGGACTAATGCAATGATAGGAAAAGTGCAGAGAAGACATTCAAGGGGAAAAAGTAAGCTATGAAGTGGGAGAGATATATTTACACACCATATAATTGACAAATGACTTACATCCAGGATCTATAGGGAACCACAAATCAATAAGATGGAAAACCCATTACAAGCAAGACTTGAGCAGGCACTTCACAAGCATACGGCCACCAAATGGCCACTAAATACATGAAAAGGTGTTTAACCTCCTTACTTATTAGGGAAATGCAAAGAAAATACATAATGGGATACCAGTACTATCAGCTACCAGAAAGACAAATTCAAGATTGACTGGCAAAGGATATGGAACAGTGGGGGTGCAAACTGATTGACTCACTTGGAAATAACTTTTAGCATTATCTGCTAAAGCTCCATATACACATAAACCCCGAGACCCAGCAATTCCAGTCCTAGACATAGATCCAAAAGAAATGCTTGCAAAGTTGTGCCAAAGGGCATGTACAGGATAGCTGACACTGGCATTAGTGGTAATAACCAAATAGGGAAACACAAAGGTACAGTGGATAACTGATATGTTCATAATGGAATACTCTACAGCAATGAAAACAAATCAGCAACAACTTACATGGCCAAATCTCATAAATGTTAAATGAAAGAATCCACACACAAAATAAGTGTGGTCTCAACAGATAATATTCCAAAATGGGCAATATTAATTTAGGATGTCAGAAATCAAGAGGTTGCTACCTTTGGGGAGGAGTGTGATGGGAAGGGGGCATAAGGCGGGCTTCTGGGGTGCTGATGATATTCCAGCTCTTGACTTGGATGTCTGTTCCCTTCGTGATAATTCACTAGACAGTACGTTTTGAATTTATGCAGTATATATATATATATACTTTTTAAAAAAGCAATTAGCTGAAACTTAATGGGTGCTATTAATTATAAGGGGTTTCCTGGAATGCACCCTTTAATCTAGGTTATAACGATACTTACTTAAGCCATTCTCAAATGTTTAAATTAGGGCCACTTGTGAAAAGAAAAAAATGACTGTTGAAAACACCATATTATATATTAATACATTTGCAGCTGATTTATCTAGGGAGTGGTAGATTTTTATTTTCCCAGTGAAGATACCTATTTTTAAAATTCTGCCCACCAGAATAAAAAAGTGGCTTCCAACGAAAATCCTTGAGAGCAGAGGTTTTCAAATGTTGGTGTAATCCGACACGTACAGCAGTCCTAGAGGACTTGTTCAACAGTGAGGCTGGGCTTTGCCCGCGAGTTACTAATTAGGTAGTTTTGGGGTGCAGTTCAAGAATGTGCATTTCTAACAAGCCTCTGTGACGCTAATGCTACTAGCCTGGGGACCACATGGGAATATCACTTTCATTGTGTCAATTTTCCTGGCACCTGCAATCTGCCATTTCTATTTTGGATTTCTTCAATTCTGTTGATTGCTCTTTAATTTCATGAAATGTAGTAAAAACACACATTTGAAACTTTTAAGTGGAGAAGAACAAAATTTTATTCTAAAAATAGATTTCAGTAACAATGAAATACCCAAAGCTGGTCACTATAATAAAAAGAAAATGTAACAGGAATTAGCTTCACGTGGTTTTTTTTTCCTGAAAAAGACAAGAAGTGTCACTGTAACATACTGCCAATTCTCATTTGTGTTTCAATTATTCATCTTACAGGTTATCCAAAGTAATTTTAAAATCTCACATTGGCTTTCACCGAATATTTAGACATATATCTGGGTTGCTTTTAGTTTCAAGTAGATACATTCTCAAGGAACATAAACACATTTGAACATCTATTTAAAGTAAACATAATTAGGAAGATAAATCTGTACTTAAATGTGTTCTAAAGCGAATTATTGCCTTGCACCACCATTCCCCTTAAAAACAAACAAACCTGACAGCACTGATAATGTACTAGTATTTAAAATGAACAAATTTGGCTACTTATGTACAGAGAAAAGATGTTAACTAAAATTATTTCAAATCCAAAGCAGACTAAACTATTTCAGGGCTAATAATGACATTTAGTACTTAAAAAGTGGTTTTACATCTTCAAAGTGCTAAAGAAACAAGTACTCAAGAAAAACTTCAGGCCTATCTTCAAAATTCTGTCTGACTTGAAGCACTGAAATATCAAGAATGCAAGAGACAAAACAAGTTAAATGTAAAAGGCCCTCATTACTATAAAAATACCTTAACTCTATTTTGCAAAGAAATGAAAGCAGTGGTTGAATAACCAATTTGGGGGCAAGTTAGTAATATACAAACTCACTTATCAGTCCACATCTTTTTTCAAACTACTCTAAACATAGAATTTCCTCCACATTGCATGTGTTACATACATACTGTTACATCCATATTTTGTATAATTTTTATCATCCATATTCACTGCCATGATCATAATGTACAGCAAGTAGAAATGATCCTCTATACCAATATTCTTGATAGGTGGTATTCTCTGCAAACCAAAAGCTGATCACAAGTTATATTTTATTTCTTTTAAATGCAGATGTATGTTCATTAGGACATCTTAACTCATTTTTGGACTCTTAGATATTGGTGTGATTTACTTTGGCCATTGAAGATAAGAAACCTATCTTAGTATTTGCCGTATAACCAAATACTCTTGTATAACCCTGACCCTGAGTTTTGAGTACTGGTTTATAAACTGTAAAACAATACCCCCAAATACAGTAGCTAATACTGCTGTTCCTACAATATTGTGCTTTCTGTCCCCATTAACACCTCAAAGTACCTCCTCTTCAGCAAAGGAGCAACAGGAGTGGTCTGGGGAAATACCCAAATAAAGAAACAGGAAATTTCTTGTCTTAAAAATTTGTTTTAAAACTTCAAAATAATTCATCCCAAAATATATCTCTGTTGTAGTATAAAAATGCCCTATCTCCAAATCTGTCCAATAAATTGATACGGCATGAAAATGCAGCATTTTCATCCTGCAGCTTTTGGCATCCTTGGGGGAACCCCGTGATCCCTGGTTTGATAAAACACAGTATTCATCTAGTTCAACTATTTGGAATTTTAAACATTGTTTTGGAAGTCATATAAAGGACTTTTTTTTAAAGGTAGGTGTGGTTACACTCAACCAGACATTTCTAAATATTGAAAGCAGCTCTACATCTCTTAAAATTATTCACTAAATATAAAATTAAAATTAACTGAATATGACATAAAGAGCAATTTCCAGTGGCGACAATATTCTCACAGTAGCAAATAATCTAGTTCTTTCCTTCCTATAATGCCAGGATTATTTAATACCAACAACTAAGTTTTAAAAACACTAACACGTTAAACATAGCAACTTACTGAAATTGTACAGAGAAAAGTAGGAGAACTTTATATCAACTACCATTGAAAGGGCAAAAGAAGTTATTAATAAAAATATAGGCTCTCCAGTGCGCCAGTGAACCTCTAACAGGGCTAAGTCCAGATGACATTTCTGGTTTTACAGAAGTTTTCTGTTTTTGGTGGTATGTGTGTGTGCACATTATGCTTCTAAACCAACTAATGCACTTTAAACATGTCAAGTGTTGATGCTTTTTTGAAGAGACACCTAAACTAAAATTATGCTTAGGACCTGGGTTTACCCAATTGTATAATTTCTGCTGTGTAGCATTAGTAATTAAGATAAATCTGGCTCTGAAAAGCACTGAAATTTTTTGTGTGAGCAACAAAGACACTCAGAATCCCGAGTGCTGTGACAAGCTCCTCATTTGCATGCCCAGATGGCCCCTGCCCTCCAGCGATGATGTCTTCCAGTTACTGGCCCTACGGACCAATGCTGCACAAAATGTATCTGCTAAAAGTGAATATAACCACTACATTAGCTATTTGTAAGTTCCAGATGGTTCATGAAAAAAATACAAACCAAACATTTTTTACCTTTAGTAATTATGAGGAATCTGACACATTTGCATAAAACATTGTATACTGTATCCATGGCCTGTTTATACTATTTTCAAAGAAAAAAATATTTTTTAAACTAATAAATCAAAACTAATTGATAGGGCTGCATCAATCTTTCTTCTTTCCTTGATCTTGTATTTCCTTAAATGATGGCATCATGTTCATCACTGTAATAAAGCAAAGGTTACAATTACTTTTATTTCATATTAAAATCAAGATGACTTAGATGTTCATGTTTGTAAGTAAAGTGGCTACAGAACAATTTCAAGATTCACAATCAATACTGTGATTGTTTTGGGTAGTTTCTTAAATAAAAGTATCTGGAATACTGTAGTGGCTAAGGATTTAAACAGTGGGTAAGGCATTCAAATCCCTGTTCTGATATGTTGTGTTCTCGTTTTTACTTGACTTAAGGTATTTACAAATTCTTCCCCAAAAAATGAATAGGAAGGGACGCTACCAAACTTATTCCATGAATCTAACATGATCCTAATAGCAAAGCCAAATAAAGATATTACAAGAAAAGTACAGACCATTTCTCTAATGAATATGGATGCAAAAATCCCCCCCCAAAATACTTGCTAACTGAATCTAAAAACATATTAAAAATTATACATCATGATCAAGTGGGCTTTTGTAATTCAAACTTTTTTGTTAAGAAGGGACAGCCAACTCAATGGGGAAAAAATCTTCAAAAACCACATATCTGACAAGGGATTGATGTTCATGTTATACAAAGAGATCACACAATTTAATGACAAAACAAGGAACCCAATTTAAATGATGGGCAAAAGAACTGAAAGGCGTTTTCCAAAGTGAAAATACAAATGGCCAAAAGGCATATGAAAAGATGTTCAACATCGCTACCTATTAGGAAAATGCAGGTGAAAACTACAATGAGATATCATCTCACACCATACAGAATGACCATTATTTAAAAAAACAGAAAAGTAATGGAGAAGATGTGGAGAAATAGGAACACTCCTTCATTGTAGATGGGACTGTAAAATGGTGCAACTTCTGTGGAAGATTTGGCAGTTCCTTGGGAAACTAAATCTGTAACTGAAATATAAAGAACTGAAAGCAAGGGGGTGAGCAGACATTTGCACACCAATGTTCATATGGCATTATTCACAATCACTAAAAGATGGAAACAACCTAAGTGTCTGTCAACTAATGAATGAATAAAAAAGATGTGGTATATTCATACCATGGAATACTGCTCAGCTGTAAGAAGAAATCAATTGGGGAAGTGCATGACAACCTGGATGAACCTTGAGGATACTATGTTGAGTGAAATAAGCAGACAGAAGGACTAATATTGTATGGTCTCACTGATATGAACTAAGTACAATGACTTATGGAGTTGGACTATGAAATGTAGGTTGGTGGGAGATGGAATGTGGGCTGAGGAGGAGCAGACAATGCTGGACGTATGTAGAATGTTTAATAAGGTCAAACGTAACTGTGGTAATGGATGGACTTGATGGTAACACATTATAGTGAGTGTAACGAACAGTGTTGAATTATCAGTGTGACTGGCTGAAACGAGTAGTCTAGGGAGATCATTGTTATTCGGAGGACAGCTGGAGGATAATGTAAGGAATGTATAACAATAATTTTGGCAGTAGATGAGGATTGTGGTTAATAATATAAATACAGGAATGTTCTACAAAGTGGTAAGAATGTGTTGCTACATGGGAAAAATATAACTAATGTAATTTACAGATGATAGTTAACATGTTTTTGTAGCAAAAGCAAGGAAGGTACTATATTAATGTGAAAGGTAAAAAAAATGGGGTTTGGTTTTGTGAGGTATGAATATGATTAAGCATGTTTTTTTCTTTTTCATTTTTTTCATTAACAAGGAGAATTTGATTATGTCATTTAATTAATCTGTGCTCATCTGTGTATCTTTCTGAACACTAGAGGAGCAACTGAGCTGTTGGAATTAGATGAGGTAAAGTGCCAGGACAGAACTTTTTAGGAGTAATCCCTCCGTAACTTGTTGAGCTGCCTTTTTCCTTTATTTTTTTGAATTTGAAATTAAAAAAAAAAAAAAAGAGGCTAAAATTTAATCAGCGTTTTAACCATTGTTATCCAATAAATGAAAACTAGCTACAGAGGGTCTAAATTATATCATTACTAGATACAGAAGGTCTAAATTCCTTAAAGACAAACCTTTAGTCTTTACTTATGGAATGCTACTTTTTATAGCTTCAAAGGAACTAGTGACTTTGAAATGCACTACTTTTATCAAGTACAAAATACAATTCTTTCTCATCCCAGACTGTAAGACACATCAAACTTTCAGAGATGTAAACTGTGAAGAAAAAAAGCCCAAATAGGCTGTGCTTAAAGTAGATTAAATATGGTACTTTTACCATCTACTGGCTCCTCTATGAAAGTAAGATGCCTATTATACCCCGCTACTGCAAGCACAGCTCCTTTACAGAAATGAATTCTCGACTCTGACTTCTTCCACGGGGCAGCGAAGAAAAAAGTAGCCCATACGCTAAAATTACAGATTTTGTAATTAAGACAGTTTAAATTACTTCATTATTTAATAGCCTCAACCATAACAACAGATACTGATATTAAGAAAAAGGAGGCGGCGGACTTGGCCCAGTGGTTAACGGGCGCCCGCCTACCACATGGGAGGTCCGCGGTTCAAACCCCGGGCCTCCTTGACCCGTGTGGAGCTGGCCCACGCGCAGTGCTGATGCGCGCAAGGAGTGCCCTGCCACGCAGGGGTGCCCCCCGCGTAGGGGAGCCCCACAGACAAGGAGTGCACCCCGTAAGGAGAGCCGCCCAGCGCCAAAGAAAGTGCAGCCTGCCCAGGAATGGCGCCGCACACACGGAGAGCTGACACAGCAAGATGACACAGCAAAAAGAAACACAGATTCCCGTGCCGCTGACAACAATAGAGGCGGACAAAGAAGATGCAGCAAATAGACACAGAGAACAGACAACCGGGGTGGGGGGGAAGGGGAGAGAAAAAAAATGAAAGAAATAAAAGAAAAAAAAAAAGAAAAAGGAAACTTTTAATTTATATTAATCACAATGTGCCTTCTGTTTAGTAGGTAAAATTTACCAAGGAATAAATGACAAGTATTTCTAGATACATGTAGTGGTTTAAGATATTTTAAAGCATTTCTAAATTAACTCTGTTCGGTCACAATTTCTGTGTCTTTTGTGGGTTGATATAAGAAAGAATTTTTTTTTTTAAAGAATGTTTCTTAATATGCCTTTTAATTTGGCAAAACATCACCTTGGTATTCTTTTAAAGTGAGTTTGGTATGATAAATATATAGAGTAACTTTTAATTTAAATACATTTTTAAAACAGTGATTTTTTTCTTAAATTTGTTTAAATATTAGTAATATAACTTTGCTAGATTCCATTTTCATTGATGAAACTATTTCATTTAGAAACTTATGCCAATGAATTGAAGAGTTTGTGACCTTTCCATATTCTTATTTAATATTTATAAATTAGTATCTCTTTAATGTTACAGTGAGTCGGATTTTCTTTTTCTAACGTATTTTTTCTATATGTATTGAATCATATCTAGTTTCAAAAATGTAAGACACTTAGAACAGTGTCTGACATGTAGTAAGCTCTATGTGTGTTTCCCAGGTAATAAAAATAGATATTTGTGGCCATATGGAAAAAAAGAAAGGAAAGATGTCCTCAAATGATCTATTTCAATATTTTCCAAAATCTTTTTCCACACAATACTAGTTCTAAGAGAGGAATGTCAAAAAAAAAAAAAAAAAAAAGTGTGTTCTTTCAATAAATATTTGAATAAAAATTTGAAAGATATTTCAACCTATATTTCCCTCCTAGAAATTAAATGCATACTAGTATGTCAAAGGTTTAGAGAGAAATCCTGTAGTAAAGTAACGTTTTATTTTACTTTGCTCAATCCTGAACACCCCAAACATTTCTGATGCAGAACTTGAACTCATATGTATATGAATGTCATATGTATACAACTGTTCATATGGAGAACACATTTTGGAAAGTGGTCATGTATTCTATGGTATTTAATTCATGAGGCATAATTTAGATGAACAAAAACAGACCATAACCAATCAATACTAAAAACAGCACTGTGTACAGATCCTAAAACATTAAGAGAGTTTTCTTAGTTTCAAAGAAGTGTATCTAAAATGATGAAGAGAATGAATTGGCTCTTGTACATATAAGATTCAAATTTCTAACAAAAACCAAAAGGACTTTGCTGGAACAACAAAAGTTGGGAAGTGATATGTTAAAAAACTCTAAGATCTGGGAATGATATCATCAACATGGCAATATAAGACATCCTGTGAAAAAACCTCCCCAGAGGATCAAAGGACAAATCCTACTGGCTTAGAACTCTGGAGGACAGTAGAGACTGGCAAAGGACTCTACAAATGCTGAATCGAAGAAAAAGAAAAATATCAGGGAGGGAACTTCTGTTCCTTGAAAAAAAGAATGAAGTTGGAAGACTCATACTTCTGGACTTTAAAGCATATTACAAAGTTATAGTGATCAAAACTACATGATATTGGCACAAGGATACATTATAATGACCAATGGAATCAAGTTGAGAGTTCAGAAGTAGACTCTAACATTTATTGCCAATTGCTTTGGGATTGAACCCAGGACTTCATGCATGGGAAGCAGGTGCTCAACCACTGAGCTACATCTGCTCCCTAACAAGAAGTTGTTTTTTTTTTTTCAGGAGGAACTGGAGATTGAACCCAGGACCTCATACGTGGGAAGCCAGTGCTCAACCACTTCAATCACATTTGCTTCCATCCAACTGATTTTTTTTTTGAGGTACCAGGCCCCGGGATTGAACCCAGGACCTCATATACAGGAAGCTGGCACTCACCACTGAGCCACATCAGCTCCCCAACTGATTTTTGACAAGGCTGTCAAATACACTCAAATGGGGAAAGAATAATCTTTTCAACAAATGGTGCTGGGAGAACTGGATATTTATATGCGAAAGAAAGAGGACCCCTATCTCATACCATATACAAAAATTAACCCAAAATGGATCAAAAACCTAAATAAAAGAACCAGTACTATAAAACTCCTAGAAGAAAATGGAGAGAAGCATCTTTAGGATCTTGTGCTGGGCAATGGTTTCTTAGACTTTATACTCAAAGCATCCAAAGCACAAGCAATGAAAGAAAAAAATAAATAAATGGAACCTCCTCAAAATTAAAAACTTTTGGCATCAAAAGACTTTGTCACAAAAGAAAAAGACAACCTATTCAGTGGGAGAAAATATTTGGAAATCATATATCCAATAAGGATTTAATATCCAGAATAAAGATACCCTACAACTCAACAATAAAAAAGACAAAAGACCCAATTTTTTAAAATGGGCAAAAGACTTAATATTTCTTCAAAGAGGATATCCAAATGACTAAAGAGCACATGAAAAGATGCTCAACATGAGTAGCTATTAGGGAAAAGCAAATCAAAAGGAGATACCATTTCACACCCGCTAGAATGACTTAAAACAACAACAACAAAACAGGAAACCACAAGTGTTCAAGAGGATGTGGAGAAACAGGAACACTCAGTCACTGCTGGCAGGAATGTAAAATGGGGCAGGCACCGTGGAAGCTGGTTTGGCAGTTCCTCAGGAAGCTAGGCATAGAATCACCATGTGATCTGGCAATCCTACTAGTAGGTATGTACCCAGAGGAATTGAAAGCAGGGCCTTGATAGTGACATTATTCCTAACTGACAAAAATTGGAAGCAACCCAAGAGTCCCTCAGTTGATGAATGGATAAAAAATTTGGTATGTGTGTGTGTGATGGAATATTATTCAGCTGTTAAAAGGAATGAAGTCCCAATGCAGGTGAAAACATAGATGAACCTTGAGGACATTACGCTGAGTGAAATGAGCCAGACACAAAAGGACAAATACTGTATGATCTCACAGATAACAACTAATCATAAATAGCAAAGTCATAGAGTTAGAATCTAGAATATAGACTATCAGGGGGCAGACTGGGGTGAGAGAATGGGAAGTTATCTAGGCTGATTGCAAAGGTGTGGAAATGAATAGTGATAACGGTAGCTCATTATTATTTTTTGGTATCTCATTATTATGATCGTAATTAACAGCCCTGTGTTATACAGGGGAATGTGGTTAAAGAGGAAACATTAGGTCGCATGCTACTAGAATGAAAATTAAAGATAAAATCTAGGATTATATAACACAGTAAACCCTCTTGTAGATGATGGGCTATAGTTAATGGTCCAGGTATAAGAATGTTCTTTCATGAATTATAACAAACCTATGACACTGATAAAAGTTAATAAGTGTGGTATATGAAAAAAATATACCCAATGTAAACTCTAGGTGATAGTAACCGGTACTACTTTAATAATCTTTCATCAACTGTAACAAATGTTCCACACCAACGTAAGGTGGTGGTGTGGGGTGTTGTATGGGAATCCTGTATTTTATGCATGATTGTTCTGTGAACAAACAACTTTTCTAATTAAAAAATTCAACAACAAACAAAACAAACCTCTAAGACCTCCAGAGTTACATGTAGGGTGAACACGGTTGCATGTTCGGAGCCTGGGGATAAAGCTTGTCTGAAAAAGGTCGTTTTACTACCGATAAAACGGTACAGTCGAGTCTCGTGGTAGGAAAGTTCTAGAAGGTCCTGGGGAACTAATTCGTCAACACTGAGCCACTGTCCCCAGAGGAAATACAGGCTTAGGAGCCTGGGCGCCTCCAGGCGCATTTCGTGGACCAATCTACGTGGACGCCTGCTTCCCGGGCGTGTCCTCGGGAAGCCGCCCTACGCCTCTCGCGCCCTCCTTCACCGTGCGCAGGAGGGGTGCCTGGGAGGCTCATCTCCTAAGCTCTGAGACTCTGCTCCCACTGAGGCCCATGCAGGAACTGCCGCTGCCTTCCCAACACTACGAGCAGCGCGGGGACAAGCCTGAGGTTAGGCCGGCTTAATCGTGCAACGCGCGGGGCAGGCCCGCAGCTCGGTGACCCGCGCCTGCACGGAGCCGCCGGCCACGCGCGTTTCCCGGGGGGGCGCACCGCAGCCTCCCCGCGCTGAGCAACGTGGGGCAGCACTTCCGCACCACGCTCAGAGGCCGCTTTAGACGCAGAAATCCCCGAACCAAGAGCCCACGAATGCAAAACGTGGCCCCGCGTGGACCGCGAAAGGGCCCCTGCCTGCAGCCTGCCAGCGGGGCTGGGAAGGCAGGGCGCCGCCCGCTCCAGGCTCAGCAGGGGCCGGAGTCAGGTGCCTCAGTCCTTCCACCCTGCGCACGGCTGTGGATAACCCCAAAACTGATTTTGGAGTAACAAGTAAGTTAGAGTGAGCAGATGAATTTGCAACTGCACAATCTGCCAATATGAGGATCGACTGTATATTATTTATAAAGACAAGTCATTTAATACAGTAAGTTATCAGAGAAAATTAGGTTACAGGAAATGTTTCTTTAGTTTCTGATGTCTGTGGCATGGAAAGCAAGAACCATGTTTTTACCAGGATATATTTAGTGCCACTGACAAGGTAACAGCTCGATGAGAAGTGATGTATTTGTTATGATTAGAGGGGTAAACAAACGAAGACACCAGCTAACCTTGGGTGTCTGGTATAAGATGTATGACAATAATAAATTACAAACCTTTTTATAGGTACATACATACATTTTCATTTGCAAATAATTACACTCACATGCTCATACATAAACAATGTACTTTGGGCAGAGAGGAATAATTGAATATAACTCATTTACAAATTTATAAAGAACAGACTCTCATGATATTTAATATTTCCTTATGATATTTAAATTACGTGAGTGCAGAAATAAACAAAGCCCTGGCCAATCAAAACTTACATGGTTCTATACCGAATGCCTCTTCTTGAATAATACGTTTTGCATCCAATGTAAAGAATAGATAAAACTCCCAGTGTTAATACAATGCCACCAACAAAGCTGCCAATATCAAATTTTGATCCTCTGTTTTCCTTAGAATTAACAGCTGCTGTGACTAAAAGAAAACAAAAACAAAATGGGCTTTAGTGCTTCTTTCCTTGGACTGTAATAAACTAAAACTGCGTGTCTGTGTGGGATAAGGGGGTCCAGGCGCAGGGAGCTGCCCCCTGCCTCCCTGTGTCCAGGGGCTGCCTGGCTCTCGTGCCTTCAGCCCGTCCTCTCACACACACCTGAACGGACACGTCAGTACCTGCCACCCCTGACCTTAAGTTCGTTCAGGGGCGTGATCAGGCTGGAGCTGGACAGGACACCAACCCCCCGGCAGCAGCAACATGCGGGAAATGTTCTTTGCTGCTGCATGCTGTGAAGAGGCCATGCCTCACCCAAATGTCTGGGCAGCACAGCTCTACTGTCTCCGTGACACAAGCTCCAACCTGAGAAAGTGTTTCTAACAACTTTCTCCTGTTGGAATCAACCGGGAATTTTAACTCTTTTGGTTTTATCACTCCAAGAGCCCCTGGAACATTAAAGTTGACTTCAATACATAAATTGTAATAATGAGGAAAATTAACTATGTGGGGTAGAAACATGTAAAAAGACACAAAAGAAACCATAAAGCCAGCTACTTGTGCTCATAAATGACATCAACTAGCTCTTAAACAGAACTGCAACTCTGGGTAACTTCAAAGAGAATCTTCTTAGAAGGATTTTAAGTTCATTGCTTTACAGGTATTGTATTTTAAACAAATGCAAAAACTGAGAGTGCCGACTCTAATACTATCAACTATATACTAATACTATACATGGTTACATCTTCTACCATTTAAAAATAAATATAGCCCAAAGTTCATCATGATTTCTGTTTAGAAATCACGTAGACTGAGCCTGCTCAGTTCTTTTCTAGAGTGAGGTAGAAAGACTGAAAGGCATGACATTTTCAAACCAGGTGAAATAAAATTCTGTTACGGTAAATGACTTATTCACGGACTGGCTTTACGCACATCTGTGTGAGAAGGGTCTCGGCACGTTTAAGTGGGAAGCTCACTTTTCCAAGGGACAAGAATACTAGGTCAGTTGACTCTCCCTGATTTCCACTATCTAAATAACAGAGAAGCAGGCTAAATTTCTACTTATTTGTGTGGAATGTAATGATGACCGAAACGCAGCATTTAACAACTATTTTCAGCACAGGGAAAACAGGTCAATTTTAATACCTACTTGCTATTGATGAAGAAACTGATGTCACCGAACTGTTACGGGTTGTGGTCAGAGTGTTCGCAGGCACCTGCGGCGTGCTCCGTGAAAGGCCAGTTTTGGACGTAGGCCTTAAGGTGACGGAAGTCGTATTGACTGAGGCCCTTGGTGATGTCACTTTAGCAGGTGTAGTGGACGTTGCCACCTGGCTGGAGACCGAGGAATTGGGAGCTGGCGGTGCCACGGTGGCGTTGGAAGTCTGACTTGTATGGTTGGAAGGCACCTGGGCATCCCCTGCAAGAGTGTCAAGAAACTTTAAAACGGGGCTCTGACTTCGGGGATAAAGCGCCACGGTCACACGTTACAAAGGGCAGCATGAAGGACGATGATGGGGTGCACAAGTTTTTAAAAATATTAGTCTGAAACAATTTCAACCTTATTGGGCAGTTTCAAAAATAAAACAAACCCCAACAGACCGCCACAGCCCAGAAACACAGACCCACCCACTTTAACATTTTGCCACCTTTGCCGTATCTATTTTCTGAATATTTGAGAGTGACCTGCGCACGTAATTCCATGTCCATTTCCTTTGAATAAGAATATTCACTTATGTAATCACCCTAAGTGCAATTATCAAGTTCAAGAAATTGACACTGATTTAAAGCTTACATTCTATATTGCAGTTTTTTCTTACATTGCAATGTCATTTTGAGCCCTTTCTTTTCCATTCTTAGATCCCAATCCAGTATCATGTATTGCATTTAATCAGCATTATCTCTTTAATCTTTTGTTTTAAATTGTGGAAACATATATACAACATAATCTTCCCATCCCAGTCCCTCTCGAGCATACCACTCCATGGGATTAATCACTTTCAGAATGTTGCAGTGCTCTCACCACCATCTGTTGTTAGAACTTTCCCTTCACAGCGATCAGAAGCCCTAGACTTGTTTTGCATTAACTCCGTTATATTTTCCTACTCTCCTCATAACCTGCACTCTTTGTCTCTCTTGAATTTGTATATTCTCTAATATTTCCTTAGTGATTACCATGGGGCTTAAATTTAACATTCTAGATCTTTAACAGTCTTGTTTGCTTTGATATCATCTTTTTCTAATGAATTTTATTGATACATATTAATAAAGCATAAATCCATCCAAAGTATACAACCAATGACTGTCATGCCCATATAATAGTCCTGCTAGTTACAAACTATGATATGCTTTCAACATTTATATCCATTTCCCAAGATTTACAAAAAACCTTTTCACCAACTCTGTACGGATTAACCCTCGGCTTCCCATTCTCTACCTTCATTCTATTTTCTGGTGACCTATATTCTAATTATTAACTGCATGAGTTTACACAATATATCTAGTTCATAATAGTGCAATCATACAGTATTTGTCCTCTTATGTCTGCCTTGCTTCACTCAGCATAATATCCTCCAGGTTCATCTATGTCGTCATATACTTCATGACTTCATTTCTTCTTACCATTGCATAATATTCCATCGTGTGTACACACCACAATTTGTTTATACCCTCATCAGTTGATGGACACCTGAGTTGTTTCCATCTTTTGGCAACTGTGAATAATGCCACTATGAACATAAGGGAATGACATTATTTGACTTGTATTTTGAAAGAATCACTCTGCTACACTAAGGACAATAAATCATAGGAGCAAAAGGCTAGAAACAAGGAGACCTGTTAAGAGGTTATTGCAACAATCCAGATAGTAGAGGATGGTGGTGGTAGTGAGAAATTATGAGATTGTGGGTCAATTGTTATGGCCCAGGAGACAGGGTTTGCTAACAATTATTGTGTGGTGTGAAATGGAGCAAAAATTTTACTTCTTCCTTTCCTATTTGCATGTCTTATTTATTTTTCTTGCCTAATTGCTCTAGCTAGAACTTCTAGCACAATACTGGACAACAGTGGTAAGAGTAGGCATCCTTGAGTTGTTCCTGATCTCAGCAGGAAACTGTTCAGTCTTTCCCCATTTAGTACAAGGCTAGCTATGTGTTTTTCATATATGTACTTTACCATATTGAGAAAGCTTCCTTCTTATTTTTTGGAGTGTTTTTATCAAGAAAGGTTTGTCAAATGTCTTTTCTGCATCAAGAGGATCATATGATTTTTCTTCTTCAATTAATATGGTTTATTATACTAATTGATTTTCTTGTGCTGAACCACCTTGCATTCCTAGGATAAAACCCACTTGAGCATTATGTCTAATTCTTTTAATGTGCTTTTGGATTTGGTTTACAGGTATTTTGCTGAGGATTTTTGCATCTATATTAGAGATATTGGTAACTTCCTTTTTTTGTAGTATCTTTATCTGATTTTGGTATTAAGGTGATTTTGGCTTCATAGAATGGGTTTGGTAGCATTCCTTCCTGTTCAATTTTTTGGGAGAGCCTGAGCAAGATTGGTGTTAGATTGTCTTTGAATATTTGGTAGAATTCACCTGTGAAGCCATCTGGTCCTGGGCTTTTCATCTTTGGGAGGTTTTTAATGACTGTTTGAATCCCTTTTACTTGTAATTGGTTTGCTGAGGTCTTCTATTTCTTCTAGGGTCAGTGTAGGTGTTTGCATGTTTCTAGGAATTTATCCATCTCATCTACATTGTCTAGTTTTTTGGCATACAGTTGTCCATAGTATCCTCTTATAATCTTTCTCATTTCTATGGGGTCCGTGGTAATATCCCCTTTCACAGTTCTGATTTTATTTGTGTCTTCTCTCGTTTACATTGTCAGTATTGCAAGGGTTTGTCGATTTTGTTGATCTTCTGAAAGAACCAGCTTTTGGTTTTGTTGATTGTCTCTGTTTTGTTTTGTTTTGGTTTTTTGTTCTCTATTTCATTTATTTCTGCTCGATCTTTACCATTTCTTTCCTTCGGCTTGGTCTGGAATCAGTCTGCTGCTCTTTTTCTAGTTCCTCCAGGTGTCCAATTAGATCTTCAATTTTAGCTCTTTCTTCTTTTTTAATATAAGCATATTAGACTATAAATTTCCTTCTCAGCACTGATTCTGTGGTGTCCCAAAGGTTTTGGTATGTTGTGTTCTCATTTTTATTCATCTCAAGGTTTTCTGAATTCTCCTGTAATATCTTCTTTGGCCCATTGATTATTTAAGAGTCTGCTGTTTAATCTCCATATATTTATGAATTTTCCCATCCATTATTGATTTCCAGCTTCATTCCCTTATGAACACATAAAGTGTTTTTTATAACTTTGTTTAAAGTAAGACCTGTCTTGTAACCCAATGTATGGTCTATCCTAGAGAAGGATCCATGAGTGCTTGAAAAGAATGTATATCATGCTGCTTTGGGATGCAATGCTCTATAGATGTCTGTTAGATCTAGTTCATTATCATATTATTCACAAGCTCTTCATTTCTTTATTCTCTGTCCTGATGTTCTATCCAATACTGACAATGGTGTATTTAAATCTCCAACTATTGTAGAGATATCTAATTTCTCCCGTTAGTTTTGCCAGTGTATGCCTCATGTATCTTAGGACACCCAGGTTAGATATATAAATATTATAGTCATTTCTTCTTGGTAAATTTCTCCTTTTATTAATATATATATATATATATATAATGACCTCTGGTTCTTATAACAGTTTTGCATTTAAAATCTATTTTGCTCAATATTAGTATCACTACTCCAGCTCTTTTTTGGTTACTATTTGTGTGGAATATCTTCTTTCAACCTTTCACTTTCAACCTGGTTGTGTCCTTAAGTCTGAGGTGAGTCTCTTGTAGACAGCATATAGAGGGCTCATATTTTTTTAATCCATTCTATCATCTATGACTTTTGATTGGGCAGTTCAAGCCATTACAATTCAATGTTATCACTGTAAAGGCATTACTTACTTTATTCATTTTGTCATCTAGCTTTCCGTTGTCATGTCTCACTATTGTCTGTCTTTTTACTCTTTAATTTACCCTTTCCATTAGTCTTTATTTTTATACTCTTCACCAAGCTCTTGCCCTTATTTTTCCCATTCAGGCTGCAGCACTCCCTTTATCTCTTGTAATTCTTGTCTTCTGGTAACATACTCTCTCAGTTTTTGTCTGTGAAGACTTTAAACTCACCCTTATTTTTGAAGGACAATTTTGTCAGATACAGAATTCTTGGCTGGCAGTTTTTCTCTTTCAGTACCTTAAACATACTATACCACTATCTTCTTGCCTCCATGGTTTCTGATGAGAGGTTAGCACTTAATCTAATTGCAGTTCCCTTGAAAAAGAAGCTTTGCTTTTCTTGCTGCTTTCAAATCCTCTCTGTATCTCTAATATTTGTCATTCTGAAAAGTAGATGTCTCGGGGTAGATTTATTCTGTTTGGGGTGTGTTGTCCTTCTTGGATAGTGATATTTATGCCTTTAATAAAGGTTGGGAAGTTTTCAGTCATTATTTCCTCAAATATTCTTTCTGCCTTTTTTTCATTCTCTTTTCCTTCGGGGACACCAATAACATGTATGTTTGTGCATTCTGCATTGTCATTCAATTCTCTAAGACCATATTCCATTTTTTCCATTCTCTTCTCTTTCTGTTCTGTCTTTTCCAGTTTAGATGTTCTTTCTCAAAATCACTGATTCTGTCTTTGAGCAATTCAAATCTGCTCTTATGTGCCTCTAATGTATTTTTAATCTCATCCATAGTGTCTTTCATTCCCATAAGCTCTGTTACTTTTCTTTGCATGCTTTCAAATTGTTCTTTATTCTCACCCAGTGTCTTCTTAAAATCCTTTCTCTCTTTAGTCATGTTTCCCTTCAATTCTTTGAATTGATTTAGGAAATTTGTGTGATTATCACTGATTAGTCATCTTAAATCCTATACCTCTTCAGGATATTTGCTTTGTTCCTTTAGCTAGGCCATCTCTTCCTGCTTCCTAAAATGGCTTGTAATTTTATGCTGATGGCTAGGCATCTGAATATGTTGATAAATTTACTCGATGGTCAATTTCTCTCTCTTGCCTTGTGATTTTTTTCACAGTTCTTCTCTGATTTTTGGCTCAACTTATTCTAAGTCGTAACAACTGCCCAGCTTAAGTTATCAAAATTGGGCTAGGGACTCACTAACAAGGTACAGATTTTCTCCCACGGGTGAGGCTAAAGAAAGACCTAAAAGCAGTTTTTCTCCTTGCAATTTCCTCACTGATCAGCAGATGGCGCTTGTCAAAAAACTTTCCACAGAGGTGTTTCTTTCAACCTAGGCTTTCTCGTGTTTCTGGTCTTGCCAGAGCCAAAATTCAAAATGGGCTCTGCAGGCTGAATTCACTGAAGAGAAGCCCTCCAACTAACCCTCTCTCTTCCCTTGTAACAGCTAACAGGGAGGGAGACATCTATTCCCCTTAGTTGACTGTAGTGAGCTAGGGGTTTTATCCAGGCTTGACACCTTGAGGGTGGAGGATGAGAGTCCTTCCCAGCTGCTGTGAGGATTTAGTAACTCACACTTCTTGTTTTACGTTCATTTCTTTTGTCTCTCACCCTCCTGGGAGTTGCACAGCACTGTCCTGGTCTGTTGACCCCCAAAGCAGGTCCCTTGGACAGCTTTTGGCCCTTTCTCCATTCTTTGTGTGAGAAAGTTACGTCCTGCCTGCTTACTCCAATGCCATCTTCCTGGAACTCCTGATACCATCTTGACTTCAATAGCATATATCAGTTATGTTTCTATACCCTTCAGCCCCTCACCTTTATGCAGTTCTTGTAACAAATTACATGTTTCTCCATGAGTCCAAAATCATTGGTTTATCACTACATTTTATATATTTGCCTTTTAGGTCCTATAGGAAGTAAAAAATTGAGTTACAAATAAAAAATACAATAGGCCTGGTGCTTATATTTAACCATGTCATTATTTTTACCAGAAATCTTTATTTCTTCTTGTGGCGTCAACTGATTGTCTAGTGTCCTTTCCTTTGAACTTACAGAACTCCTTTTAGCATTTCTTGTGGAGCCAGTCTAGTGGTAATGAAGCCCTTCAGTTTTTTTTTTTTTATCTGGGAATGTCTTAATTCCTCCCTCATTTTTTTTATAAAGATTTTATTTATTTTAGACCCCCCCACCCCCCAACCTCGTTGTTTGCATTCACTGACTGCTCTCTGTGTCTGCTCATCTTCTTTTTAGGGAGCATCAGGAACCAAACCTGGAACCTCCCCTGTGGGAGGGAGGTGCCCAATCATTTGAGCCACATCAGCTCCCTGCTTGTTGTGTTTCCTTGTGTCTCCTTGATCCATCATCTCATTGTTTCAGCTCACCATCTTGCTACTCTTCTTTAGGGGGCACTGGGAACTGAACCCAGGACTTCCTGTGTGGTAGGCAGACACCAAACTGCTTGAGCAACACCTGCTTCTCCTTCCCTCACTTTTCCTTTCAAAAGATTTTTATTTTATTAAATTTTCCCTACCCCCTCACTGCACTTGCTGTGCCTGTTCATTTTCTTTGTTTCTTTAGGAGGCAGCAGAAACTGAACCCAGGACCTCCAATGTGGGAGGGAGGTGCCTAATCACCTGGGCCACCTCCGTTCCCTGCTTTGCTGTGTCTCTCATTACACTTTTACTCCTGTGCCTCTTGCACCATCTTGTTGTGTCAGATTGTTGCACCTGCCCATCGCATCAGCTCACTGTCTTGCTAGTTTTCTTCAGGAGGCACTAGGAACTTCTGCTCCCTGCTTTGTTGTATCTCTCATTATGTTTTCCTTCTTGTGTCTCTTGTTGCGTCATCTTCTTGTATCAGCTTTCCACACTGCCTGTTGTGCCAGCTTGCCATCTTTTTTAGGAGGCACCAGGCACTGAACCACGGACCTCTCATGTGGTAGGCAGGAGTTCAACCATTTGAGTCACGTTCGCTTCCCTTCTCCCTCATTTTTTGGAAAGTCAGTTTTGCCAGATACAGAATTCTTGGTTGGCAATGTTTTGCTTTCAGTACTTTAAATATGTAACTATGTCTTACCAATTCCTCCTTGCCTCCATGACTTCTGATGAGAAATGGGCACCTAAATCTTATTGAGGCTCCCTTATATATGAGAACTTGCTTTTTCCCTTGTGGCTTTCAGAATTGTCTTTATCTTTGACATTTGACACTTGGATTATAACAAGGTGTGGTGTGGTCTATTTGGGTTTATGCTGTTGGGAGCTTGCTGGGGGTCTCTGGTGTGTATAGTCATATCTTCTGTTAGATTTGGGGTGTTCAACCATTCTTTGAATACTCTTTCTGCCCCTTTCTCTCTTCTGCTGGGACTCCCACCATGTGGATACTGATGGCCCCAGGTTCCTCAGGCTCTGTGCACTTTTCTTCATTCTTTCTTCTTTTTACTCCTCAGACACTGGATGATTTCAATTGTTTTATCTTCAATTGCTGTTGAACCCTTCTAGGGAATTTTTAATTTCTGTTACTATGGTTCAGCTCTCTTTGGTTCCTTTACACATAATTTCCATATCTCTATTGATAGTTTCTTTATGTTCATCTGCCATTTTCCTGATCTCCTTTAGTTCTTTGTCCATATTTTCCTTTAGCTATTTGAGAACATTTGGACCATTTTTTAAAAAGTCTTTGTCTGGAATATCCCAGGTTTGATCCTCCTCTTTCACGGTTTCTAATGCTTTAATTTTCTCCTCTGCTTCCTGTTTCTTTGTATGTTTTCTAATCTTCTGTTGAAACTTGGACATTTTGATATTTTAGAGTATCACTGGACTTTAGACTCTGAGACATCTGTTCCTTAAGCTTGTTATGACAGAGCTTTCCTTGAATGCCAGGAGCTAATAAAAAAAAGGTGTATACACACACACACACACACACACACACGAAGGAAAAAAAAGAAAATAGCTTTCCCAGTCTTTGCAGACTGACCTGTGTCAGTAAGTCGCAGCTTATCTGTACAATGCCTTTAGAAAATAGCTCCAGGCGAAAAGACAGTCTTCCTGGTCTTTTCTGTGCAGCCCCTTGTTTGGGGCAGGAACATTTGGCCCTAGGCAATTCCTGTTGACACTGTTCTGGTTCCGAATGGCCCCTCTTCCCTGGGGCAGTTTCTTAGGGTCCAGGTCCCTGTACCATATTGTCCTAGAGGGGGCAATCCCTTAGCCAGGCAGCACCTTCACTGCTCTCCCACAGCAGTCTGTAAGAGTTCTGTGCGTTGCCTTCTACAGCAGGGCAAGTTCAGGTACAGCGAGTCCCTCGGTCCACAACCAGACAGACAGGGCAAGACCCACTCGCTCCCAGCATGTGCGCCAGAGTGTTGCTCCCCCTGGAACTGGGAGCAGGATCTAGACTGGGAGTGTGGCTGGCTCCAGCCCGGGCACCCTGAGATCCTGCCACTTCTAAGTAGCTTTTATCTTGATCCTGCACTCTTCCTGTTACTGCAGCCCTTTAACTGTTTTCAGGAGTTTTGAGAAAGACGTTTCTGTCAGTTGTTTTTGATCAAAGCTTCTGTGGGAGAACGGAGCTCTGAAGCATCTCGCATCGTAAATGGGCTGGGGGCACAGGGGTTTTTAAGGCAGTAAAACTATTCTGTATAATATTTTAATACCATAATGGTGAGTACATGGCATGACCCGCTTTTTGTCAAAACCCACAAAACTGTGTATGTAAGGAGTGAACCCTAATATAAACTGTGGACTATAGTTATTAGAATGTAGACATATTGGTTCATGAGTTATAATAAATGTACCACACTAATACAAGATATTAATAACAGAAGAAATGGGGGGGGTATATGAGAACTACTTTTTGTGTAAATTTTCTGTTCGTTGCTCTAAAAGTATTTTATTCTTGAAAAAAATACAGCAGCATGAAAAACATTTATTCCATCAATATTCTGCAATATACTGCAATAAAATATCTCAAACTAGTAAAAGAGTCAACAGGAACAAGGACTAGATTTCCTTTTTGTGAAAATGTAAAAAAGATAAAACCCAGAAAACCTGAGTTCCTTCAGTGAAAGGACAGCTGTCTTAACCATCTGTGTTTAAATATCTTAAAATATGTCATTTCACCTAAAAGGTTTTAAAACAAATATTCATTTAATAGATGAATAAACTGATGAATATAAAAAGGGTTTTTAAAGTTAAAGTTTCTCTGCCACATTCTTCTAATGGTTGCATGTTTCAACCCACAGCAGGATGTGAGCATGAATGAAATATTCTTTGTCAGGGTAGAAACAACTCCCCACAATGCATTAGGCAGTGCAAAGCCATGGTATGATATAGCTGGTTGGAAGATTCATATGGGTAATAATAATTTTTCAAAGAAGGATATTTATAAAATTTCAGTAGGCTTTAAAAATCCAGAAGCCAATTTGTATGAGAGAATCATTGGTGATGAGTTAAACAATTCAAACAACTCTCTTAGCTCATACCTGAAACTGAGTTTTTCTTTTTCGGTATAATGTTAACTATTTGAAAAGGAAAGGAACTGGGTGGTGGTGGAGAGACAGACAGGGCTCACCTCACTCCTAAAGACAGCAAGAAGAAAAGCAGAAACTGCCCCAAAAAACTGCTCTGGAGCTTTCCAGACCAGGGAAAGGCTGCTCACTATCCAGGAGGGAGTGCGACAGGGAGAGGGAGAAGCCAAAGAAAATACCGTGAGAGAACCTACCTCATGACAGGGCACGGTGCACCCACCCGAGCCAAGCACCCTCCAGACAGGCTGGGACTGGCTGCCCTGATGCACGGCGGGGAGTTTGCGTCCCGGGTAAACAAGGGCTTGGCCAACGGCCAGGCGTGGCTGCAGGTCTGCGAGTTTGCACTCCTGGGCCTGGCTCTGAATTGCGGTTCTAGCTGACCTAGAGAGGGATTTCCTGCAGGCATTTCAGCACTGCTTGGTGGAGGTTGGGAAAAATACACTCCCTGCTAAAGCTGCGGGGAAAGGTTTGTGGAAAAACACCATCTGCAGGCAGGCCAGGAAAGTGCACCTCAGGAATTCTAAAGGTTAAAAAAAAGAAAAGGAGCTTTTGGCATCTTTACTGTCTCCTAAGGGCCCTTGGAAACTGATCTGCACCCCATTAGTGGGTCCCTGACCTTGTTTCGACCAGTTAAATATGGGCAATTTTAGAGACCTAGAATAAGCTCAACCAAGAAACAAAGAAGATCCGTAACACAAAGCCAATCAATAATAAAACCCTAGGCAAGAAAGAAAAACTGACCATTAGAGGAAACTCACCATTGTAATCAGAATGCCTAGATATCAACAAAAAAATTACAGGCCTTACTAAGAAACAGGGAGATATGCCCCAGTCAAAGGAACAAACTAAAACGTTAGACAAGACACAGGATTTGAAAAAACTAATCAATGGTATTTTTAAAAACTCAAATCAGTTCAAAGAGTTGAAGGAAAATATGGCTAGAGATATTAAGATATGAATATCTTAGTTAATATCCTAATTCTCATTAATTCTTAATTAAGATATTACTAGATACTGGGTAGGTATAAAGAAGAATTTGAAAGCTTGAACAGAAAAATAACAGGACTTATGGTAATGAAAGACACAATGGATGAAATAAAAAATATATTAGAGGCATACAACAACAGATTTGAATAGGCAGAAGAAAGGATTCGTAACTTAGATGACAGGACATTTGAGCTTGAAAAAACAGAAGAAAAGAAAGAGAAAAGAATGAAAAAACTGAGCAGGGGCTCAGAGAGTTTAATGTGCACAATGCACACTAACATGTGTATCATGGGTGATCCAGAAGGAGAAGAAAAAAGGGGCAGAAAGAATATCTGAGGAAATAATGGCTGAAAATCTCCCAACTCTTATGAAAGAAATTAAAATTCACATCCAATAAGCACAATGTATGCCAAACAGAATCAGTCCGAACAGATCTGGTCCAAGACACATACTTATCAGAATGTCAAAGATAAATGTAGAATTCTGAGTGCAGCAAGAGAAAAGTGATCCATTACCTACAATGGACACTTAATAAGAGCTGATATGAATTTCTCCTCAGGAACCATGAAGGCAAAAAGGCATGACACATTTGATACTGAAAGAGAAAAATTGCCAGCCAAGAATTCCTTATTCAGCAAAACTGTCCTTCAAAAATGAGGGTGAGTTTAAAATATTTGTAGGTAAACGGAAATTATTATAAGAGTTCAATAACCAGAGGCCAGCCCAACAAGAAATATTAAAGGGAGTGCTGTAGCCTGAAAGGAAAAGACAGAAGAGAGGGGCTGGAGTAGACTGTAGAAATGAAGATTATCAGAAAGGGTAACTAACAGGGTTAAAGACAGACAAAAATAAGAGATGACACATTAAAGGCAAAGGATAAGGGAAGCGGACTTGGCCCAGTGGATAGGGTGCCCATCTACCACATGGGAGGTCTGCGGTTCAAACCCCAGGCCTCTTTGACCCATGGGAGCTGACCCGTGTGGAGCTGGCCCATGCGCAGTACTGATGCATGCAAGGAGTGCCGTGCCACGCAGGGGTGTCCCCTGCATAGGGGAGCCCCACATGCAAGGAGTGCGCCCCGTAAGGAGAGCCACCCAGCGTGAAAGAAAGTGCAGCCTGCCCAAGAATGGTGCCGCACACACGGAGAGCTGACACAACAAGATGGCGCAACAAAGAGAGACACGGATTCCCGTGCCACTGACAACAACAGAAGTGGACAAAGAACACGCAGCAAATAAAGGCAAAGGATAAAATGGTTGAAGTAAGTCATGTGTTTACAGAACGTTAATGAACTTCCCAATCAAAAGACATAGACTGAAAGAATGGATAAAATATATGAGCCATCTACATGTTGTGTACAAGAAACTCACCTTAGACCTAAGTATACAAGTAGGCTGAAAGTGAAAGTCTAGAAAAAGATATTTCAGGAAAGCAGTAACCAAAAAAAGAGGAGTGTTATAGCAGTTTGATATTATTTATGAATTTCAAAAATAGATACTGGATTATGTTTGTGAACTGGTCTGTTCTTCTGGGCATGTTAGATTGGATTAGATTCATAGGTTTCACTTTTACTTGATGAAATAATGATTAAGGCTTAGATTTGGCCACGTAAGTAGGATGTGGCAGAGAGGGAAGTTAAAGAGTTTTGGATGCTGGAACCCGGGGAAATAAATACACAGAGAAACAGATATGTGAGGAAAGAGAGAAGGCTCTGTTAGACATGGCAGAGGCCCTGGGGAAGAGACATGAGCCATTTGCCTGACAGTTTACAGCTGGCCTTATGGAGAGAGCAGAGCAGCTGAACTAAGAGAGAAATTAGCCCTGGGAGGGAGACGAAACTTGTCCCAGCCTACAGGTGATACTGGAAGTAGCTGGGACTATGGAGCCTTAAGAGGAAGAGGCAGCCATCTTGCTCCAACACGTGGCAACAGACTCTGGTGAGGGAAGTAACTTACGCTTTATGGCTTTGTGAATGTAAGCTTCTACCCCAAATAAATACCCTTTATAAAAGATAACAGAGAAGCAGATGTGGCTGAAGCAATTAGGCTCCTACCTACCACATGGGAGGTCTGTGGTTCAGTTCCCACTGCCTCCTAAAGAAAACAATGAGGGAAGCAGATGTGGCTCAAGTGATAGAGCTTCAGCCTACCATATGGGAGGACCTGGGTTCAATTCCTGGGGCCTCCTGGTGAAAAAGAAGAAGAGAAAGCGTGCCTGTGTGGCAAGCCAGTCCCAGTGTGGTGAGCCAGTGCCTATGCGGGTGCCTGCATGGTGAGCCAGTGCCCCGTGCAAGTGAGTCACACAGCAAGATGATGACGCATCAAGAGAGAGACAAGGGGAGGGCCAAGGTGAAGCACAACAGAAACCAGGAGCTGAGGTAGAGCAATTAACAGGGAATTTCTCTCCCCATCGGAGGTCTCCAGGATCGAATACTGGTGAATCTTAGAGATGAGAGAGAAAATGAGAACAGCAAAAACAGCAGGGTGGGAGGAGGGGAAAGGGAGAGATAAAAAAATAAAATCTTAAAAAAAAAAAAAAAAGACAATAATGAGCTGGTGTAAGGAATTCAAGAAAAAATTCCACTTACAAAGGAGGGAAGCTAAGAGAATCAGATATTTAGGAATTAATTTAACCAAGGATGTAAAGGATCTGTACTCAGAAAACCAGAAAACACTGCTAAAAGAAATCAAAGAAGACCTAAACAAATGGAAGGACATTCCATGTTCATAGACTGGAAGACCAACTCTTGTTAAGATGCCATTTCTACCTTTCCATGCAATCCAAATCAAAATTCTCACAGCTCCTTTTACAGAAATGGAAAGGTGAATTACCAAATTTATTTGGATGGGAAAGGGGTCCCGATTAGCCAAAAATATCTTTAAAAAGAATGAAATCAGAGTCTCATACTTCCTGTCTTCAAATCATATTACAAAGCTACAGTTGTCAAAACAGCATGGTATCAGCATACAGATAAACATATTGACCAACGGAATTGAATTGAGGGCTCAGAAATATACCCTCAACTCTATGCTCAATCGATTTCTGACAAGGCTACCAATTTCACTCAGCTGGGACAGAACAGTCTCTTCAAGAAATGGTGCTTGGAAAACTGGGAATACATATCCAAAAGAATGAAAAAGGGTCCCTGTCTCACACACCATATAAAAATTAACTCAAAATTGATCAAAGACCTAAATATAAAAGCCAGGACCATAAAACTACTAGTAGAAAATGTAGGGAAGCATCTTCAAGATCTGGTGGTAGGTGGTAGTTTCTTAGACTTTACCCCCAAAGCACAAGCAACAAAAGAATAAATAAATGGGACCTTCTCAAAATTAAATACTTTTTTGTTTCAAAGGACTTTTCAAGAAGGTGAAGAGGCAGTCAACTCAATGGAAGAAAAATATTTGGAAACCACATTATCTGGTAAATGTTTAATATCCATGATTTATAAAGAGATCCTATAACTCAATGATAAAAAAGATAAATGGCCCAATTAAAAAATGGACAAAAGACTTGAATAGATGTTTTTTCCAAAGGAAATATAAGTGGCAAAAAACATGATGAAAACATGTTCAACATCACTAGCCATTAAGGAAATGCAAATCAAAATTACAATGAGGTATCATTTCATACCTAGTAGAATGGCCACTATTAAAAGAAACAAAAAACTAAGTGTTGGCAAGGATGTAGAGAAACAGGAACCCTTATTCACAGTGGTGGGAGTACAGAATGGTATAGTCACTTTGGAAGTGGCTGGTAGTTTCTCAGGGAGTTAAATATAGAATTGTCACATGATCTGACAATCCTGTTATTAGTTATATGTTCAGAAAAACTGAAAAAAGAACACAGACAGACATTTGCACACTGATGTTCACAGTGGCATTATTCACTATTGCCAAAAGATGGAAACAACTCAGGTGCCCATCAACTGATTAATGGATAAACAAACTGTGGTATGTACATGATGGAATATTATTCAGTTGAAAAAGTGAAGTTGTGAAGCATATGACAACATGGATGAACCTTGAAGACATTATGTTGAGTGAAGCAAGACAGATACAAAAGAACAAATATTATATGATCTCGCTAATTTGAACTAAATATAATGAGCAAACTCATGGCATTTATAGCTAGCATATGGGTCACCAACAGATAAAGAATAGGAAACTGAGGCTTAATTTCTGCAGAATTTATAATAAGGTTGATTGTAAATGCTTGGAAATAGAGGCGATGGTAGCACATTACAGTGAGTGTAATTAGCAGTGCTAATATATGGGTATGAGAGTGGCTGAAAGGGAAAGTTTAGGGTCATGTATGTCCCTAGAAGGAAAGTTAAAGGATGAAACATGGGACTGTATTGCATGTTGAACTTTTTGTGGACAGTAAGTGTGGTTAATAGAGCAAAAATAAGAATGCTTTCCATGAATCAGAACGAATGTGCATTAGTATTACAAGATTTTAATAAGAGGGTGCTATTTGGGCAAAAATACACCTAAAGCAAACTATGGATTGTAGGGTAGTTTACTGATATTTTTCCATCAATTGTTAAAAAAAAAATAATTATGTGAGAGCAACCAGACACAAAGCACTATGTATTTTTTTACTCCATTGGTGAAACAATGTAAGTATAAATACATTTATAGAGACAGCACTAGATTAGCAGTTACGTACGGCAGGGGAAGGATGAGGAGGGGTTAAGAGGTGACTGCTAAGGGCAGGGCTTTTTTTTTCTGAGTAATGAAAAAGCTCTAATATTGCTTGTGGTGATGAATACAGAACTCTGTGATTATACCAAAAGCACTTAACGTACACTTAAATGGACTGCATGTTACGTGACTATGTCTCAATGCAATTGCTAAAAAAAAAAAAGAAAAAAAAAAAAGGAAAGGTAATGATCATGTCAGTAAACAATGTCTTTTGCTTTCCATTTGGAAAAAGATTGCCTTTCCTTTGAATAAAATATACCGTATGACCAAAAACAAACCTTTCTGTGTTAGTAATATTACTGTATACTGCATCTTCTTTGTAACTGATGTCTACAAGCACAGGTGCTTAAGTTATTACTATAATTTACTACACGCTGTCAATGAAAAAATTTTAATACCTTTAAAATGTAACTTAATTTCCGTACTTCTTTCCCTTCTCCCAAAGTTTATCTGCAGGGGCATCAGTTCCTTTTGCCGACCTCGTGCTTCCACTTCAATCCATGTCCAGCTGCTGAGTTGGCGCTAACCACTAGGCCTTCCCCACGGGAACAGGGCCAATCCCAGTGCTCCCTCCAGCACCCTGCCATGCACCAAATGACCACCCATCTATCATCATCCCGTCGCCCAGTTACCATGGCCTTATTCTTGAAGGACTCCAACATTTATTTTCAATTCAATGTGTAGGCCAGTTTTCATACGGTTTTCCTGCATATCAGCTTTTACTATTCCAACTCCTGTCCCTTGCTATTCAACTTCTGTTGTCTCCTTCCACTGAGATACTGCCTAGTTCACAAGGACCCAGGAAGGAGACAAACAAATTAAACTTACACAAGCGGAGGACACCAGTGCTAAGAACTTTAATCTTGTCCAACTCTGAATGTTCTATATGGAGATGTAAGCAACGCATTGCAGCACTGAAATAATTGTCTTTTTAAGGACAAACTGGTGAATGAATTCTATTTCAAGGAAATGAAGTACAGCAAAGAAACAGTGTGTACATCATCTCCTAGAACAGAGCGACGTCTGCAGAGTGAAGCGATGAGCGCAGCGCTGCTTCAGGATCCAGCCACCTGCACACGGCCAGCCACGCCCTCCCTGCCGAGATGAAGGTCTTCAGAGCTGCTGCACAAACTCACGTGGGCAAAAGAAAACCCTGCTGTGCGAAGTAGCTGACAATGTCTACAGACCGACCCAGCGAGCACAGGAGGTTCTGTTCTCAGCTTTGTCTCCTGATCTTTGACTGCACAACGTGATGCCAGGAAGTGCTCCTCCAGGTGAGAGTGCCCATCCTACGACCCGAGCTCCGGCCAGCACCGCACGCCAGTGGTCCTTTCCTCTCCCCGGCAGGTGACACGGGCCACCGCTGAAGGCTGCGCTTCCTCCCCTCCCTTACCTTGCAGATGCTGCCCGCCACCTGCAGAGGACACCGCAGGGCAGGCTCCGCACAGGCCAGTCTGACCGCCCCGCCGGCCACCTGGTAAGCCAAGGCTGAAGAAGCCTGAGAGGGACGGCGCCGAGGGGTCGGGGTGCTGGCCCGTCCTCCCTGCCCACGGGGGTCCAGACCTACCCTCTCCCCTCGCACCAGGCTGGAGGGGCTGCAGGGAAACCACCTGAAGGGGGGACGAGCCCCCTGGACGGCGAGGGGCGTGGGCCGGGGCGGACTGGAGCCTGAGGAGTCAGTGCGCAGGTGAGGTCCACGGCTGCCGTGGGGGCAGGAGACGGGGACGGGGTGCCCTGGGGGTGAACTGCTCCCCCTGCAGAGGGGCGTGGTCCCCACCCGCAAGGCAGGCCCCATGAAGAGGCGCAGCCGGGGCTGCCCGGAAAGAGAGCCTCTCCTCAACTGAATACACTGTGCAAACGCCCGGCGCTCCTAACAGACTCCAGGTCACCAGAAGTCAGAAAGAGGCTGGAGCGCGAAGCTGAGGGTCATTCTGTGCAGGACTGGTATAAAGGTGGTTGGTAAATTTGGAAATGAACAGAAACGGGGAAAGCACATCGTGGTGTTTGCACCTGGCAGTGCTAACATATGGGAATGACAGTGGTTGCAAGGGGAAGTGTAAGGTCACACATCACTAGAAGGAAGGCTGGAAACTGTGACACAGGACTACGGCACAGCAAAACCTTATGTGAAATGTAAGTATAAGACTGGTTTTCTTTGAAACAGAACAAATGTATGTTAATGACATACAATATTAACAGCAGGCTAAAATACAACCAAAGCAAACCTTGGACAGTAGTGTATAGCAAGATATTAATAATCTTCCATTAAGGGTTAAAAAAAAGAAGAAATATACCAAATGAAAGAAAGTAGACAAAAGGTACTACATATGGTCTAACTCCATCTCTACAAAATATAAATAAATTAGAGAGAAACAGAACAGCAGCTACATACAGCAGGGGAACATAGACTGAGAGCTGATTATTAAGAGGTGGAGGAGTTTTCTTTGTTGTTATTATTATTGGAGTAATGAAAATGGTCTAATACCGACTGCAGTGACGAATGCACAATTGTGTGATTATACCAAATACCACTGATTGTACACTTTGGAAGGACTGTATGCTTTATAAAAATGTATCAATAAAACATTAGAAGAAAAAAAGTCAGCCTTCCAAGAGACCACTGCCAAGAGGATGCGGCAACCAGCCGAGGTGGAGTCCCAAGGCCGGGGCGGCGGGGCTGCAGGGGGAGCCGGCCAGGGGCTGGGGGCGGCGGGGGGAGCCGGCGGGGGCTGGGGGCGGCGCCAGCAGGCAATCTCCCGGGGACCTACCACAGGGAAGCGCACACCTGCCTTCCGGAGCACACCCGGCTGGACGAAAACGCCCCGGCAGAGCCCACTGGCTGTTCCCCCTTAGAACCCTCCGGACCTCAACCTGTAAGAGTCAAAACAGGAAAAGAGGGGGAGAAGCGGTGGTGCGAGGAAGGAAGCGACGTCAGCCTCCCCACCGCAGACCTGGAGCCTGAAGAGGTCCCCGGGGCAAGGGGGCTCCTCCGCTGGACCCCCTGGGGGTCACCTGAGCATTTAGGCGTCAGGGACAGGAGCTGCCCGTTCATTAGCTCAGTAGCTAACCTGGACCCCGGCCAGCACCGCGGGGAGGCAGCAGCCGGGGAAGGGGGAGACGTGACACACAGGGGTCCATCGAGGTCCGGACATTTATTTTTTCATCGAAAACAAACACGTCTGCACAACCAGCTACTGGTTGCGCCGAGCTGGCTCCTTTTACAGGCCTTTGAAGCAAATCACCGAGAGATGAAGCCAGTCAGTATGCTCCCAAAAACTGCTCCAATAAAGCTTGAGCTCATCTAGTTTTCAATCGGAGACACGAGCACTGCTAGATCTTACCTCCCGCTTCCAACCTACACAATTACAGGAAAAGTCGAGTGAAGGCTGCGGTCACAGCACCGTGCGCCCTCCTTCCCTGCCGCTGCGCAGCTCCACTTCACCCCCAAAGAAAGAGTGATGTGCCATAAAAACACCCCAGTCCCACCAGCTCTCCTGTTCTGGCTAAGGGAACCGCTCCTCAAGCCCAGTCTGTCCGGGGTAGACCAGCGCGCCCCTCTGCTGGGCTCTCCTCACCCGGCTGGCGGGTGGCACGCTCAGTGGACAGTGGTCAAGCGCGCAGCAGCGCGGCCCTCACCTTGCTGGGATCTTACCCAAGTTACTTCTCTGATAGTCACTGTCCTTCCTCATCTATGAAATGGAAATATTAGCGGTACTTACCTCCCAGGATTAGGGAGGAATAGCTGGGACACTTCACGCAGGGCACTTAGCACGGTGCATCGTCCAGGGGAGGTGCACAACGAATGTTGGTGCTTTTTCATCGGTAGTTTCACGAAATGCCGCGCCCGGCCCTGCAGAGCTCCTACAGGCGGCTGCGGAGGGGGCGCTGTCAGATTTCCTGTTTCTACCACTGTCCTCACTACCACCTGAATAGCATCATATGGAAGAGGATGCCACCCGGGATATTTTCAGTCCAACGATGGAAATATCTAAAAAGAAAACAGGCACGTCCCAGGGCTTTCTCCATCACCACCAGCCAGCCACCTTCTCACTGCGACAAGGCCAAGGTCACTGGGAAGCAACCTGGTTTTTCTAGCACCAAATTAAAGTTCTCATCCACTTCAAAGTCTGGATGGATTCCAACCTCTTTGTATAACTCTGCTATGTTGAAATAACTTTCCTTACTCTCATAACCTTGAGTCCAAAAATATCTTAAGTGCCTTTTTTTCCTTTTAACCTAAATATGTCAAAATTAAAGGTTAGAATTTTTTAAGATCAGGGCATCAAATTCACACTTAAACCGGAGATGAAAATATGAACACTATTATTAAAAATTAGGCTTTAATTAAGCTTTTCATTTCCTATTCTAGTTATAAAAATACTGAGCTATGTAAAATATGGACCATAAATTTCTGATGTCACAGAAATATTTTGAGGGGTCTGTGAGTCCAAGGGTGGTCTCCAAATTGAGAGAATCAAAGAGTAATTACCCTAGCATGAGGTTCTGGGAATTTATTTAAACATTATAAACTTGAGAATGAATTCTTAAAATTCTTCTACGAATGTATACAATAGACTCTTGCTAAAAATTCTGAATTCCACTTATCGGAGGACCAAAAATCCAAAGAATTGGAAAATCCAGGTTTAAAAAATTATCTACTAGGCGAGTAAAGTATCATCATAAAGAACTATCCATTTTCTGAAAATCAAATAGGTTTTATGAATTTGAGTTTCAAAATTCAAAAACTAAAATTTCAAAAACCGTACACAAACAAAGGAAAATAACGATTGGCGTATCTTAAGCAAGTGCAGTAAATTGTATTTCTCCCCCTAAGTCAGTAAATGCTGGCACATCATTTACTTGCCTACTTAAATCTTCAACTAAATATAAATGGGATGTTTGTTTATTCTGGCACAAACTGAAAGATTCAGTGGAAGCACTTACGTGCCTTCGGACATTGGAGAGCTAACAACTAAGGCGGGCTGGGACTGCTGAAGGAAAAACACGCTGAAGGTGCCTGGAAAGAAGCTGGGCAGAGGGGCTCGCCAGTGCAGGAGTCCCCAAGAGTGAAGAGGGGCTCGCCAGTGCAGGAGTCCCCAAGAGTGAAGAGGGGCTCGCCAGTGCAGGGGCCCCCAAGAGTGAAGAGGGGCTCGCCAGTGCAGGGGCCCCCAAGAGTGAAGAGGGGCTCGCCAGTGCAGGAGTCTCCAAGAGTGAAAAGGCAGACTCGACAGGGCTGCGCGGGGCTGAGGGACAGCGCCCCGCCTCGGTGGGGCTTTGGCCATTGCTTGGCCCATTCTACGTCACTGCCACAGAAGCCACCCACAATTAGTAACCTGGCTAATTACAAAATAGGCAACAGGAGCACTGGCAATATTTCCCTCTGCTCCCACTCCAAATCCCCACGCCTCTGCGCTGCAATCCCGCTCTCCACGAAGTGCTCAGCCTGCCTGGGTCTGCCAGCACGCTCCAGCCTGCCACCTGCTTTTGTACCTAAGTTCTACTGGAGCGCAGCCATGCCCCTTCCGTCAGCCCTTTCTACTGTCTGTGGTGGCTTCTGTGCCACAATGGCATGCTTAAGGAGCTGTGACCCAGGCCAGATGGCCTGCAAAGCCGTAAATATTTACTATCTTGCCTTTCTTCTTAAGTAAGTCCTGATGCACGGTTTGGGTCTATTTACTAAGTATTAATAGTTTATAAAGAGTCCCTGTGAAAATCAGATATGTAAGAATTACACACTGTCAGGATCCTCTCAGAAGAAATTCCGTAAACACTGCTGCAATAACTATAGCCTGGAAAACACTCACCTTGGCCGTGAGAATTTATCGCAGTAAAGCCCTGCCGCACCTGTAGCTCAGCGCACTAAAACTCCCTAGCATTCTCTCCGAGATAAAGGAGCTGCAAAATGCACTTGGAGGTCCCTGGGCGGGGAGACCTGCTGTGCGGCTGGTTCTCCACCTGTAGAGCCATCACCTGGGAGCTCCTGAAAACTGCGGGGCCCACCCTCTGACAGCCTGGGTGAATAATGTGCAGCGGGGGTTGAGAACCTACTGAATGGGATTATTAATTACACTAAGCCCAATTATAAACTGGGAGGCATCTAACGGAAGTGATTACTGTGCTTTGGTTCTAAAAGCATTTACCTGTAGCCGTTCAGATCAGTCTGATTATCTGGGGCAGGCAGAACCAGCTATTTACAATGCCCACGCTCAGGTACTGATGGCGGAATCACGCCATCTACTAAAAAGAGAGTGCTTAACACTAATTTATCCTAACAGGGAGGCACACATCTAACAACTCTTGTGTTAGTAGGAAGAAATTATTCTTTTATGGGCGCCTCAGGCCGTCTAGCCCATAATTAATTCCTAAGCAGAGTGAAAGGCTAAAGTTCATACAATCCGCAAACATTCTGAATTGTTCCTAATGGATATTCCCCCCAAGGTGGTACTGGGGCGACAGTGGTCAAGAATGAAAGAGCAGGGCTGACTGTCTGTCTGCTCTGGATGAGGCTCCGTCCTTCCCTGATGCTCTGCAGTCCTCTCTGTGCTCAGCATGTTCGACCTTCTGAGTGAAGGCCAGTGCTGTGTGCTCCACAGCTCCAGGCCTTCAAGTGTTTCTTCAATGAATACTCAGATTACTCCTTCTCAGCCAAGCACTGCTCTCAGTATTCTATAAATACAAGCAATTTTCCTAATAACCCTATGAACCCTATGTTATCATCTCCATTTTACAGGTCAAACTGAGGCACGGAGAAGTTAGTTACTTGCCTGGGCCACAAGTTGGTAAGAGGGGACGGCAGGATTTGAACTGGGGCAGTTTGGGTCAAAAGTCCGTGCTCTTAGGAGAATGGCATCCATCAACCATGTGGGATCTAAGCCCCATCTCAATAGAGAGGTGGAATGGACATCACCATCCCAGGGTCCACAGGATGGAGGAATAAGATACGGATTACAGTGGACTTAACTGGTATTTACTGTAGAACTACTGTGCCTAGTAATGGAAGAAATTGTAGCATTGATGGGGAGAAAGTGGCCACGGGAGTTGCCGAGGGCAGGGGGAGGGAAGAAGAGATGTGATGTGGGGGCATTTTCGGGACTTGGAGTTGTCCTGAATGATATTGCAGGGACAGATGCTGGAGATTATATATCCTGCCATAACCCACTGAATGGACTGGGGGAGAGTAAACTATAATGTAAACTATTATCCATGTGGTGCAGCAGTGCTCCAAAACATACTCACCAAATGCAATGGATGTGCCACAATGATGAAAGAGGTTGTTGATATGGGAGGAGTGGAGGTATATGGGGTATACGGGAACCTCCTATGTTTTTTAATGTAACATTTTGTGTGATCTATTAACTTTAAAAAATTAAATTTAAAAAATATATACCATTAAGATGCCCCTTCCCCCCACGAAAAGGCCCTGCTCTTAATCACTGTTAGGTTGCCAGTCACAAAAAGCAATGCCATCAAGTCAGAAAGCATGTTGGTCTTTAATATGTTGCTGTATAAGAATGGTAAGAAAGATTAACTCAGGAATATATAAGATTTTATGTAGGAAAAAATAACAACATAAACGTTCACAGAATTACTCCAAGTATTCAATAAACTCCAACTGGCTCTGTACTAAATACTCTTGATGTTTCGTGTTCTATAAACCTACACAAAGGAAATACTCCAGTCTGTCTCCACCGTAAAATACTCATTAAAGAACAAAAACAACAAATTCTTATATCCTTAAATATCATTTCACTGCCGCAGCAGGGCTAAAGTGTGTAAGAAAACACATCTGAAATATTTCGAAATAACATTACCAGAGCTATATTTGCAACCTCAAGCAGCTGTGCAGGTGGTGCTGCCACTCAGTTACAGAAGATTTAGGATCTAAACACGGAGGATTGGCGTGTGTCATGTGCAGCTGCCACCTAAGAACCAGGTCATTAACAAGCTCAAAGTGCCACAACAGAGAGACACTCAGCAAAAAAGCCTTCAGCTCAAGTGTCATCACAAAAGAAATCCCTAGAGGTGACAACTGCACAGTGTAGTATCCACGACTAAATAATTCCAACTCACTATAAAGACAATGAGAGTTGTGATATTTAGTACAAATGTTTTTTCTTGCAGGACAAAAGAAAACTGCAAACTCTGCAAATGGCAAAAAAAAATAGGTATTTTCTTAATGCTGGAAACGGTGGCTTTGAGATGGACGGTAATTTATGGAAACAGGAAGAAAACGTTTGAGCATTGATATGTGCCTGTCACTGTACTATGTGGTGTTTTAATTTTTTAAAAAAATCATATGATCTGTAGGAAACCGTAGCTCAAAAGGTTAAGCACATGCTCAGATTAAGTCGGATGTGGTGGAGGACAGATCTTTACATCGCGCTTCAGTCTCCTAAGGCGGGTGCTCTTTTCAGTGGTTTCTCTTTGTTTCCAGATGAAAACCCGCCTGAGTCCCAGACCCGAACATATTAGGCATCAATTCTCGGAATTAATTTGGCATTCATCAGGTATATATTTTACCACTGATTATCTTCGCTGCACTAAGATCACCGTCAATAAACACATGTACGTATTTCATAAGTGGTGAAGTTAAAATAGGAGCACCTCAGATATTTTTTAATATTTACCTTTAAAAATAAGAAGCCTCTTCGTTTTTATTAATCAAAACTGGAGGCGTGAAAAAATATAAAAAATAAGCAAACATCTGTGTGCTCACCGTCCAGATTAAGAAAGAAAAAACTGCCAACTAGGAACTCCTCGGAGGAAGTGGTTGGGCCTGAACCCACTGACCCAGGGGCGCAGGGGTGAGCAGGGGGGATCCATCAAAACAGCAAGCAGCTGGCACCCTCCCCTGCCATTAGCAAAGGGGCGAAATAAGAGTTTAAAAAGCCAAGCGGGGCCTGAACTAGCGCTCTCGCTCTCAGCTCTCATCTCGGGACTGGCCATGTGGCCATGCAAGTAAACCTGGGCATTTATAACCTATAATGGGGAATTGTAGCCTATGAACCAGCCCTCTTTATCACTTTTCAGCCCCTTCCTCTCGATCTGGGTCCCCTGCTCTGCTATTTTTGCCCATTTCTCTTCCTGCCCTACCTGAATACATTACTGGCCTAACTCACCCCACAGGGCTCTTGAAATTCATTTTCTGCATCACAGCCAAGAACCTAAATGAAACCTGGTGACCCCAGGGCTCCCTGCTCCCTTGCTCAGGCCGCCGCTGGCCCCGGGGCTGTGAGGGTCTGGAAGGACCTTCAAGTCTGGCTCGCCAGAGCAGCGGTGCCCAGGTTTATTAGCTCCAGTGATCTTACCCACAGTGGATTGCTGGAGCTGCAAAGGGACAGCGGGGCCAAACTGCTCCTCCTCAGCCGGGAGAGGCGGAGAGGGGCAAAGCGCGTGGAGGGCGGGAGGGCCAGGGCAGCACGGGCCAGAGGGAGCCGCTGCCCAGCTTCAGGCATCCCCCAAGCTTCTACTGAGGACGCAGAGGGTCTGAGGCCCCTGCCAGGAGGCGCACCTGCCAGACATCCAGGGGCTCCAGACACTCTATTTTCCACTTAAGTGAAGAGTGAGCCAATCTAGAGCCATGCACTGGAAGCACTAGCCCCAAAAGATCAATTACCAAGGAGCAGGCAACCCCAATTGTAGACTGGAAGAGGCATGTGGAGTTCTTTGTGGCCGAGAATGGAAGACGAAGGCAGGAAAATAGCTGAAAGTTCAAAGGGCCAGAATTCTAAGAGGTCTGGGAGATAAGGAGCAGAAGGTAGATATTGACTTTGTAGAGAAATCAGAGCTGTGGAGCTTGCCACCACATTCAGAAGCCGCTACAGCTGCTTTGACCTGGCAGAAATTTCCAGAAAACAGGATGAGCCAAAGACATTCCAACACCCAATCCTCCTTGGATTTCCATCACCAGAACTTGCCCTTATGGAGCTCTCTGGGCACATTCTCAAAGGACTTACGAATAATTAAAATGGAAGACCACAGGAGAGGTGAGAAGAGGAAATAGTACCATTAATCCAAACACACACACACACACAAAACAATCAAAAAGGGAAAAACTCGTGCCAGGGTAGACCTGGCGATGCACTGCCAATCTGGCATAACTTGGAGAGGAGGCATCGCTAGGACTGGTAAACAATCACTGTGAAATATGTTGCACATCTGAATTACTGACTCGAGCAAAGGATTCTGGACTTGGCAGACGCTTAACTCTTGGAAGCTCAATTTTCTCCTGAATCAAACCAAATGGCTACCTGGAGTAATTTTTTCAAGCAACGATTACTTTTCTTATCTTCAGGGTTAAAATGTTTAAAAGCATATTATGTGTAATCTATAATGCCATAAATGATAATGCCCTAAATAATATGACAGCCTGAGGGATTGCCTTGTATTTGATACATGATTCCTATCATTCACTGACTGCATGCTTTTTATTAATGCACATATTTTTTAAATAGGGTGTGAGGTACATACCTTTCTAGATTAAACTGTTTGTGTCACATTTTGCACTACTCATAACATAATGACCTTAAGACTATCAAGAGAAATAGTTAAATTTCCATTTCATAAAGAAAGGAACCAAATCATTAGCCGTGCTTTTTAAATAATGACCAGTTTACATTATTAATCAGGGTGCATTTTATAATGCATCATTTGAAAATACCGAAGAAATATCCTTGTTTTTTAATATCCTTGTTTTTTATGATGTATAAGTGGAAGCAATGCTAGTTCATAGTACCTGATAGTAAGAAATCAATAAAGTAATTGTGCTAAAAAAAAGAAACCCTCAAAAGTGTACCTTCCCCAATTGCCTTCCTCAAAGACTAATCATTCTTCTACAGTTCTTTGTATTTTTACTTCACACTATTTCTAAGCAACAGAATACTGCTTCACATGTTTAGATTTTATATAACTAGCATATACTATTTTTGTTATTTGCTTTTTGTACTTATGTTTATGAATTTTATCCATGCTGACATATACACCTATAGTTCATTCATTTCTCACAGTATTTTAAGTTTTTATTTGAAGAGCTTTATTTTCAGATGTTTTATGTCTCTATGTCTGCTCACATGCAATGCCTAGCTTTGATATCGTCTGAACAATAGACTCAGAACACAGCTCAATGGCAAAATTTTATTTGTACATATACACAACCTGTTTAATTTTAAGACATATCCTGAGAACCCAACTGCTGACCCAAAAATCCCAATTCTAGGAATCTAGCCAAATCCTAGCTCAAGACGATAAAGGTGCATTTATGTGTTCATCTATGTGTTTAGAAGAGTACAAGTATCCACTAATGGGGTTACAGTCAATTAAAGATATTATGGTACATCCACACTCTGGAACATAACACAAACATGAACAAGCAAGACAGAGCTATCCATTCTGTGGTGGTTTTTAAAATATGTCCACAAATTCTTTGATACACCTCCTTTCAAAATGTGAAGCCTAATTACACTGGTCTCACATATGAACTATTTTAGTTTCCCAAGCTGCTTAAAGCAAATACCATGAAATGGGTTGGCATAAATAATGGGAATTTTTTAGCTGACCGTTTGAGGCCTGGAAAATGTCCAAATCAAGGCAGCAAGCAATCCTTGGCTCCTCTGTCACAAGGCCAGGCACATACATGGTGGTATCTGCTGGTCTCTCCCTTCTCTTCCTGGTTTCACTGATTTCAGCTTCTTATTCCCGTGGCTTTTCTCTCTCTCCTCTCTCACTCCCCCTTCAGCTTGTGTAGGACTCCAGGACTGGGAGGAGACCCCTCCTGAATGCGGCGGGTCACACCCTAACTGAAGTAGCCTCATCAAAAGACCTTACTTACAATGGGTTCACACATTTAGAAATGGATTAGACTTAAGAGTGCTTATGGGGAAACCTACTGCCTCAAACTACCACACAGACCTCACCTAAAGACTGTCGTCTGAAAAAGCGAATACGGCAAAAGCGATGCTATACGACTTCAGAGGCTACGCCTTAAGAACAGCTCCCGCTGGCTCTCCTGGATCCCCCACTCCTGGGGAAGCTGCCGCCATGTTGTGAAGATACTCAAGGAGCCCTAAGGGAAGCTCCTGAGGAGAAGCATGAGGCCTCCTGCCAAAGGCAGCCATGCGAGTTATTCACCTTGGAAGTGAATCTTCAGCTCCACTCGAGCCTTCAGGACTGCCACCTCGAATTGGACCCCAGGTAGGTACCATGCTAAGCCACTCCCAAACTCCTGAGCACAAGAACCCCGAGATAACAAATATAGTTTTATGCCACTAAATTCTGGGGTGATTTGTTATACATCAACAGACATGTACTAAGATTAATAACTCCTAGATAAGTCAAAAAAGCAAGTTGCAGAATATTATGTGCATGAATATTTTGTACATTTATCCCAGTTAACAGTGATTATTTCTAGGGAGTTGTTTTGAAGGGACAGAGACAAGACACTTTTGTTTCATATGCTTTTGCGTTGCTTGAAGGATTAAATGCATGCATTATTAGCTTTAACAATTTGTTAAGAACCTATAAAGGAGTTTTTAAAAATCCATAGATTTTTAGCTGAATGAGTTTTTTTTTAAATCTCCGCTTACCCCTTGCAAAACAGCAAAATTACTGTAATTTGAGACACGCTGCTAACACAGTCTATTATGTGGTTTCCTAGTTGATTGCTGATTAAAAGCAGCAAATTGAGAAAGGAGTGGGCCCTTAGAGGAAGGCATGATGCCAATACAAAGACATGACAGTTGAGTCTGATGGAAAAAAGGGAGACAAAAGCTAAAATAAGCCATCTGAAGCCACTCAAGTGTAGAAACAAAGACCCCCCACGTACCCAGAAGCCTCTGAGAAAGTAATTGTCCCATAAGACTATGATTATAATAACAATATTTATGAAGCAGTGAGTAGTCTACTAAGGATTCCATATACAGAATTTTATTTTATCCCACAATAAACCCTGAGGTACACAGGGGAAGTACTTTGCAGTTTTGGAAACATACTCAGGAGTGACTAGAGTCAGAAAACAAGAGGTCGTGAATTCCATTCTAAGAGGTCAAAGTCGATTATGAAGATAATACAATTTTCTGACACTGAGAAGGGTCAAAACTTGCAGATGAGAGCCCTCAAGCTACCCCAGCCAGAGCAAGCTTCCCCTCTAGACCACCCAAGTCTGCACTTACTCCATGCTCTTCCAAGCAACCTTTTCAGAAACAGAGTCTTGGTGAAAGGCAAAAAAATGTTTTTGTCAGGGGTTTCTGGAAGTCCTGTGGAGGCAGAAAATCTGTGCTTCTTGAGAATGTAGAAGTGGGAAAGAAGAAAATCCCACTTTATAGCAATCGGTATTCTCAAGAGAGTAGTATATATGTCTGCCAATCAATCACTTGAGATTCTCAAGAAGCAGCCAGGTTTATGAGAAAGAAACATAGGCGTTTGAGAAAATAAAAATTGTGGCAGTCATTTTCTAATTGTGTAACTCTTTCCTCACCTCTAAAATAAGGGGAATAATACCTATATGGTTGTTGTGAGGAGTGCAGTAACATGAATGCAGTGTCTTCTGCCATGCGTGGCAACAGCCTATGTTCAACAAATGGTTACCATCCTCATCAATTGACAACAGGCTAGGCGTAAACAAAAATGGCCTGGACCTTCTTTCAAGCAACCCTCTCCCCCACACCTCTGCTCAAGCCGTGCCCTCCAAAGACACGCCTGATTTCCTTCACTCCATCTTGGGATGCCACATCTACTCGGACCCAGCTCGAGTGCTGCTTCCTCCAGGATTTTCCTAACTGAAAGTAAACTCTACCTCTTCCGAACGCCCACCTTGGTACCTTTATTACCACTTAGCATGCTGGTCTTTTAGCCTAACTGTTTTAGTCTCATTATCTTCCATTTCAATTGCAAGCATCCTGAGAGCAGTAGCTACGTCCAGTTAGTCTCAGGCTTCCACAGCATCCTGCACCTCGCCCAGCCCACAGCAGATATGAAATGAACATTGTTGAGGGCCGCAACAAAGTAACATCAGGGACTTATGGAGCAGAACCATCACTAAACTTTAACAGGAAAGCCAGAGGGGTTTTTGTGGTTTTAATTTTAAATCTAAGTAACTAGAGACACTTCAGAACTTTGACTTCACTTCTGATCACTATATTTGGATCACCGCTGATTAATAGTAATAGTTAAGATATACTCAGCAGTTATCTTGTAGGTGCTGTTCTAAGCACTTGACATATATCACTTCATTTAATCTTCACACACACACAAATATCCTACGACGTAGTACTAGAAGGAAACTGAGGTACAATGATTTTAAAGTTATAATTCTTTGCCCTCTAACTATATAAAAAGGAAAGCTAATGAAAACTCAAATTAGCCAAAATAGGAGACAGTTTTTATTTTATTTTTTTTTAATTTTCTTTTTTATTGACTTTGTAATAATATTACATTAAAAATATATATATATGAGGTCCCATTCAACCCCACCACCCCCACCCCACCTCTCCCCCCCCGCAGCAACACTCCTTCCCATCATCATGACACATCCATTGCATTTGGCAAGTACATCTTTGGGCACCTCTGCACCTCATGGTCAATGGTCCACATCATGGCCCATACTCTCCCCCCTTCCATCCAGTGGGCCCTGTGAGGATTTACAATGTCCAGTGATTGCCCCTGAAGCACCATCCAGGGCAGCTCCATGTCCCAAAGACGCCTTCACCTCTCATCTCTCTTCCTGCCTTTCCCCATACCCATCAGCCACCATGTCCACTTTTCCCAATCCAATGCCACCTTTTCTATGTGGACATTGGATTGGTTGTGTCCATTGCACCTCTATGTCAAGAGGAGGCTCAGATTCCACATGGATGCTGGATGCAATCCTCCCACTTTCAGTTGTAATCACTCTAGGCTCCATGGTGTGGTGGTTGTCCTTCTTCAACTCCATCTTAGCTGAGTGTGGTGAGCCCAATAAGTCAGATTGTAGGTGCTGGAGTCTGTTGAGGCTCAGGACCTGGCTATCACATTGTCAGTCCAGAGATTCAAATCCCCTAAATATATCTTAAACCCCGACACTAACTGCACCTCCAGCACATTAGCATGAAAGTCTTATGTAGAGAGATCCCATCTGAGTCCAGATTCATCACACATAAACACCAGTTCCAAAGAGGGGCCATCTGACCTGGTAGTTAACCCCATCGGCCATGACCATAACTCCCATGGGAGGAGACAGTTTTTAAAAGTCACGATGGCGGAAAAAGATTTTTAATAACAACCACTACAACTCTTTACAGTTTACAAAGCACATTCAGATACTTGACCTCAGACTTCGCAAAACCCCTGTGGCTTGGAATTAGTTATACGTTTTATTTTCCATTCTCTCTCAATTCACATTTTGAAATTAGTGTTAATTCCTTTTTCCCCAAGGTAAAAGAACTTTCTACTTTCTATTGTCTACAATTTCAAATGATCTACTGATAATAGTATTAGCTGTCCCTTAACAAAATAGTTGACAGTCAAGCAAAACTGTCTTTCTGTGGGACTGGACTTCCACAGGAACTTCCTCTGTCTGAGGTTAACCGCTTTGCAGCCAACTGGTAGATTTACGGAGCATGTAGAACATATTTTCAAAACAAAAACACTTCCTGTCGATATTTACCTTGGAAATTTATCTAGAACCAATTTCTTTGCAAGAATTTATTGCCACTTAAGTTGATATAAGATTTAGTGATCTCAAGGAAGCTGTGAAAATGGCCTTTGACTTCAATATAATGGAAAAGTTCAGAAAATTTACAACTGAATGGTGCATGCAAGTATTTTTGGTGTACCTCATGTTGCTTAACAGTGAAAGCATATTTACTTACTGAAATATAAAAGTAAAAACTGAATGAGCATGTGACAATTTTTTAAAGGTTGTGCCATTGTTCCCCCCCCCCATTTACTGATCAAAACCCACAATTGTCTATCTAGTCAACAAAAAGTTTTGTATCTGGGTATATACATTTGTTATTTTACATTCTATAGCAGAAACCAAACAGGTTTCTAATCGAGAATGTTATTACTGTCAGCGAATAAGCTTTAGAATTAAGTCTCATGTTTTTTCTTTTTCTTTTTTTGGCATGTTCTCCTTTAAGTCTGTGGTTGGAACACACTAAATCTTATCTTCATCCTCCATATCTATTTAACTCACTGATAAACACTCCCGGAAAGAACAGGAAGGTGAAAATTCAGGCTTCTCTAGACAACATGCATAGCCTAGATGAATAACTTGTCCTTTGTGAATCTCCTTTTTTCACAGCAAGTTGTTATCTTAGAAGTGTGTCTTGTCATAAAATGATGACAGTTTTTATAAGATGAATGTGTATTCTTTTCTACTTTTCAGCATAGCAAAAATATCCTTTGTCTTCCTGGACAAATTGGCTGCGTACTTATACGTAGGTTCCATCCAGTTCTTTAGAATTTATAAGTTTCTTCCTTACCATGTCTTCCTTCTCTTCTTGTTCTTCATAGTTCTTGATCATATGCCACTTTAGCTGGGAGCCAGTGACTCTTCATTGACACTGAACATAGTCAACAAAGAGTCCAAGAAAGGATTCAAATCTGAAGACAGTGACTGAATTCATTTAAATATGGTGGGATTTGATATCAATAGGCATATATTATTTAGGAAATTAAACAAAACGCAGCTGTGAAAAACAGTGTTTACCAGGAAGGTAGTGTTTTTATATGCTGAGTTTGGCTGAGAGAGAGGCCACATTTGAGCAACAAGGAGGCTTGCAGGAGGTAACTCTTAGGCAATATATCATACTGGCTAAGTTTCAATTTCACAAAAAAGCTTCCTAAGTACAATCATCAGTGTCAAGGGCCAGGCATAATGGTCTGTCTTCCCTCACTAGACATTGCCCTTGTACTCGGGATTCTTGCCCTTGCACTCAGGGGATCCATTAGGAATAAGAATTCCCCAAGATGGGAATTCAATATTCTTTCAGTTATTGTGCGGGTCTCCACCCACAGAGACAGTGACCCAGGATCACCTGAACATACTCATATGTCACAGAGGCACGCCCCAGGCGAACCTCCTCCCATGCATACCCCCATCACCGACACCCCACACCTGTGATCCTCCCCCACCACTGCTGTGCCTGTGATCCAAAACCACTTCAAAAATGAGGCCGACAAAATAACCAAATAAAATTAGTAAGAAAATGAAATTTGAGGTGGCCTATATCTGTTATTAGATCATGCTGAACAATTCTAATGTCCCCCCAAATGCCCTACATTCCATCTACTTCATTCTTCCCTTCTCCTCCCCTCAGAACCAATGGTAACCACTATGTTTCAGTTTTGAAGACTAAGATTCATAGTTATTTGCAATAATATTGAGGGGCTTGACATATTGGTCTGTTTTCTTTTACTAGACACTGCCTATGTTCTCAAGGGGTTCTGGTCCCTCTGAGAACACAGGACTCCCCAGGAGGGGAGTTTAATATTTTTTTGTTTATTGTGTGGGTCTCCTCCACTGATGTAACACACATTAGACATTCCATAGAAGCCTGCCCAGGTGCGCCCTATCTCACGTACACTATCCCACCTGACACCTTACACCAGTAACTCTCCCCTGCCATATCTGCCAAAAGAACATTTCTAATACTATGTTTAGCCACAGACCTGAAAACCCCCCGAGTTCACCCGCTCCTTCCCTCAACCCTCCCCCCAGCTCCATGGACAGTGCCACCCAACCCCTCTACTCTACTGCCCCTCACAAACCAGCTCTGCCGAACCCAATCACGTCACTGCACCACTGTCATGCCCTCCCACCGCCCAACCACATCTTCCACCTTATCATAGACTTTGCCCTTGTGGGCATCAGCTCACCACCCTCTACTTCCTTTCTGTCTCCTGTACAGCCATCTTCTAGATTCTAGCTCTGTGAGTCTGCTCAATTTGCTTAATTCATATCAGAGGTCATATAATATTTGTCCTTCAGTGCCTGGCTTACTTCACTCAACATAAGGTCTTCAAGATTCACCCATGTTATCCCGCATCTTAATGCTGCATTTCTTCTTACAGTTGAGTAATATTCCACTGTATGGATATACTACATTTTGTTTACCCATTCATCTGCTGATGGACATTTGGGATGCTTCCAACTTTGGCAACAGTGAATAAGGCCACTATGAATGCTGGCTTGCATGTATCTGTTCATGTCCCAGCTTTCGTTTCTTCTGGGTATATATCCAGCAGTAGGATTGCTGGATCATATGACAGTTCTGTATACAGCTTCTTAGGAACCACCAACCTGTCCTCCACAATGGGTGCACGTTCTACTTTCCCACCAGCAGTGGGTGAGGGCTCCCTTTCCTCCATATCCTTCCCAACACTTGCAGTGCTCTGTTTTTTTCAACTGCCCCCAGTATAAAGGGTGTAAAACATTACCTCATTGTAGTTTTTTTCCCCCTCTATTAAAAAAAAAAAATGTTACATTAAAAAAATATAAGAGGTCCCCATATACCCCCACCCTCTCCCCCCATTCCTCCCACATCAACAACCTCTTTCATTATCATGGGACATTCATTGCATTATGGGGGCATTTTGATTTGTACTGTAGTTTTGATTTGCATTTCCCTAACAGCCAGTGATGTTAAGCATCTTTTCACGTACTTTTTACCATTTGTATTTCTTATTTGGAAAAATATCTTTTCAAATCTCTTGTCCATTTTTTAAAGGGGTTGTCTTTTTATTTTTGAGATGTAGGATTTCTTTACAATATGCTGGATATTAGGTCCCTATTGGATAGATGGTTACTAAATATATTCTCCCATTGAGCAGGCTGCCTTTTCACTTTCTTGACAAACTCCTTTGAGCTGCAAAAGTTTTTAATTTTGAGGTGGTCCCATTTATATGCTTTTTCTTTCCTTTGTGCTTTGGGTGTAAAGTTTATGGAACCACTTCCTACCGCAGGATCTCAAAAATGCTTCCCTACATTATCTTCTAGGAGCTTTACGGACTTGGCTCTTATATTTAGGTCTTTGATCCATCTTGAGTTAGTTTTTGTAGAAGGTGTGAGATGGTGTTTCTCACTCATTCTTTTGGATATGGAAACCATTTGTTTCCAAAAAACCATTTGTTTTTTGCTTTTTTTTAAAGATTTATTTATTTTATTTAATTCCTCCCCCATCCCCCGGTTGTCTGTTCTCTGTGTCTATTTGCTGCGTCTTGTTTCTTTGTCCGCTTCTGCTGTCCTCAGAGGCACACGAAGTGTGGGCAGCGCCATTCCTGGGCAGGCTGCACTTTCTCTCGCGCTGGGCGGCTCTCCTTACGGGGCACACTCCTTGCGCATGGGGCTCCCCTACGCGGGGGACACCCCTGCGTGGCAGGGCACTCCTTGCGCACATCAGCACTGTGCATGGGCCAGCTCCACACGGGTCAAGGAGGCCCGGGGTTTGAACCGGAGACCTCCCATGTGGTAGACGGACGCCCTAACCACTGGGCCAAGTCCGTTTCCCTCCAAGCACCATTTGTTGAAGCGGCCATTCTCTCCCAGTTGAATGGGCTTGGTGGCCTTGTCAAATATCAGTTGACTGTATATGCAAGATCTATATCAAAACTCTCAATTTGGTTCCTTTGGTCAGTATGTCTATTCTTGTGCCAATACCACAGTTTTGACCACTGTAGCTTTGTAATATGTTTTAAAGTCAGGTAGTGTGATTCCTCCAATTTCATTTTTCTTTTTCAATATGTCTTTGGCTATTCAGGGCCCCTTGCCCTTTCAAATAAATTTCATTGTTAGTTTTTCCAATTCAGTAAAAAAAGGCTGTTGTAATTTTTATTGGGATTGCATTAAATCTGTAAATCAATTTGGGTAGGATAGATATCTTAATGATGTTTAGTCTTCTGATCCATGAACAGAGAATATTCTTCCATTTTTTTAGGTCTTTGTTGATTTCTCTTAACTAAGTTCTGTAGTTTTCTGCATACAAGTCCTTTGCATCTTCAGCTAAGTTTATTCCTAAGCATTTGACTTTTTTGGTTGCTATTACAAATGGAACTTTTTCCTTGATTTCCTCCTCAGATTCCTCATTATTGGTGTACAGAGGTGCCACTGATTTTTTTGCACATTGATCATATATCCTGCCACTTTACTGAACTCATTTATCAGCTCTAGAAGCTTTGTTGTAGACTTCTCAGGGCTTTCTATGTATAGCATCATGTCATCTGCAAATAGTGACATTTTTACTTCTTCCATTCCAATTTTGGATGCCTTTTATATTTTTTTCTTGCCTATGTGCTAGAGCAAGTACTTGTACACGATGTTAAATAAAAGCAGTGACCACAGGCATCCTTATCTTATTCCAGATCTTAGAGGGAAAGCTTTTAGGAGTTCACCATTGAATATGATGTTAGCTGTGGGTTTTTCCTATATACCCTTTATCAATTAAGGTAGTTTCCTTCTATTCCTATCTTTTGAAGTGTTTCTATAAGGAAAGGGCACTGTATTTTGTCAAATGCTTTTTCTGCATCAATAGAGATGATCATGTGATTTTTTCCTTTGGATCTGTAACGGGGTGTATTACACTGATTTTCTTATGTTGAACCATCCTTGCATACCTGGGATGAACCCCACTTGGTCATGGTGTATAATTCATTTGATGTGTTGTTGAACATGCTTAGCAAGTATTTTATTGAGGATTTTAGCATCAAGGTTCATCAGAGAGATACTGGTCTGTAATTTTCCTGTCTTGTGGTGTCTTTATGTGGCTTTGGTATCAGGGTGATGTTGGCATCATTGAATAAGTTAGGCAATGTTCCCTCCACTTCTATTTTTTGGAAGAGTTTAAGCAGGATTGGTGTTAGGTCCTTCTGAAACATTTGGCAGAATTCACCTGTGAAACCACTGGTCCTGGGATCGTCTTAGCTGGGAGGGTTTTGATGACTAATTCAATCTTATCACTTATGACTGGTCTGTTGAATTAATCAATTTTTTCTTTCCTCAATGTAGGCTACTTGTGTGTTTCTAGAAACTTGTTCATTTCATCCAAGTTATCCATCTTGTTGGCATACAAGTGTCCTCTTATGATACTCCTTATTTCTGTGGGATCAGTGGTGATATCCCCCTCCTCATTTCTTATTTTATGTATTTGCATCTTCATTAGTTTCGCTAAGGGTTTGCCCACTTTATTAATCTCCTCAAAGAACCAAGTTTTTTTTTTGTTAATTTTTCTAGTGCTTTCTTATTTTCTATTTCATCTAGCTCTGCTCTAATCTATGTTATCTCCTTCTTTCTACTTGCTTTGGAATCAGTTTGTTCTTTTTCTAATTCCTCCGGGTATGGGAAGTTAGGTCTTTGATTTTTTTAATAGAGGCTCTGTCTTTTTTAATAGAGGCACTTATGGCTATAACTCCCTCTCAGCACTGCTTTTGCTGCATCCCATAGGTTCTGATGTGTTGTCATTTTCATTCTTTTCAAGGTAGTTACTGATTTCTTCTGCACTTTTCTCCTTCACCCTGATTGTCTAAGAGTGTGTTTTTTAATGTCCACATCTTTGTGCCTAATCTGGTTCTCTGGCCCTTACTGACTTTCAGCTTCACTCTATTGTGGTCAGAGAAATTACTTTGTATAATTTCAATCTTTCTGAATCCACTGAGAATTGTTCTGTGGCCTAGCATGTCGTCTATCCTGGAGAAATGAACCATGTCTACTTAAGAATGTATATCCTGCTGTATTTGGGTGTAGTGTTCTGAATATGTCTATTAGGTCCAGATTCTCTAATGTATTCCTCAAAGACTTTGTTTCTTTATTGATTCTGTCAAGATGTTCTGTCTAATGGTGATAATGGTGCATTAAAGTCCCCATTATATCTGTAGAGGCATCTATTTCTCTATTTAGTTTTTCCAATGTTTGCCTCATGTTTTGAGGCGCCCTGGTTAGGTGCATAAACATTTATGATTATTCTTTCTTCTTGATAGTGTCCTTACTTGTCTCTTAGAATAGTTTGCATTCAAGTCTATTTTGTCCAATATTAGTATAGCTACTCCCACCCTTTTTTGGTTATTATTTGCATATAAAATTGTTTTCCAACCATTCACTTTCAACCTCCTTGCATGCCTGGGTCTAAGGTGAGTTTTTTGTAGAAAGCATATAGATGGATCAAATGTCCTTATTCATTTTGCCAATCTGTGTCTCTTGATTGGAGAGTTTGATCCATTAACATTCAATGTTATTACTGTCAAGGCATTACTTACATTAACCATGTTTTCTTTAGGTTAATATATGTACATGTTGTTTTTATTTCTCTTTTTTATCTTTTTTAGTTATTCTTACCAATAAACTTCCTTCCTATACTCTCCTCCAACACTCTCTCCTGTGTTTTACTTCCAACCTGCAGAACTCCCTTTAGTATTTCTTGAAGGGCAGGTTTCTTATTGTCACACTCTTTTTTTTTTTTTTTTAAAGATTTATTTCTCTCCCCTTCCCTATCCCCCTCCCAGTTGTCTGCTCTCGGTGTCCATTTGCTGTGCGTTCTTCTCTGTCCACTTGTATTGTCAGCGGCACCGGGAATCCATGTCTCTTTTTTTTTTTTTTTTTAAGATTTTTCATTTATTTCTCTCCCCTCCCCTGCTCCCCCTGCCCAAATTGTCTGCTCTCTGTGTCCATTTGCTGTGTATTCTTCTGTGTCCACTTGTATTCTTGTCAGTGGCACCCGGAATCTATGTCTCTTTTTGTTGCATCATCTTGCTGCATCAGCTCTCCATGTGTGCGGTGCCATTCCTGGGCAGGTTGCACTTTTTTCATGCTGGGCAGCTCTCCTTATGGGGAGCACTCCTTGCATGTGGGGCTCCCCTACATGGGGGACACTCCTGCATGGCATGACACTCCTTGCACGTATCAGCAGTGTGTGGGCCAGCTCATCATATGGGTCAGGAGGTCCTGGGTTTGAATCTTGGACCTCCCATGTGGCAGGCAGATGCCCTATCCATTGGGCCAAATCCGCTTCCCCTGTACTCTTTTCGTTGTGTCATCTTGCTGCATCAGCTCTCCGTGTGTGCAGTGCCACTCCTGGGCAGGCTGCACTTTTTTTGTGTGGGGTGACTCTCCTTACGGGGTACACTCCTTGTGCATGGGGCTCCGCTATGCGGGGGACACCCCTGTGTGGCACGGCACTCCTTGCACGCATCAGCACTGCACATGGGCCAGCTCATCAATTGGGTCAGGAGGCCCTGGGTTTGAACCCTGGACCTCTCATGTGGTAGGTGGATGCTCTATTTGTTGAGCCAAATCTGCTTTCTGACATATTCTTTTAGTTTCTGTTTATCTGTGGATATTTTGAACTCTTCCTCAGTTTTGAATGCCAGTCTTGCTGGATATAAAATTCTTGGCTGACAGTTTTTTTCTTTTAGCACCTTAACTATGTCATACTATGTCTTCTTGCCTCCATGTTTTCAGACATGAAATCAGCACTTAGTCTTATTGAGCTTCCCTTGTATGTGATGGATCTTTTTTCTCTTGTTGCTTTCAGTATTCTCTCTTTGTCTTGAGCACTGGACAATTTGGTAAGCATATATCTTGGGGTAGGCCTGTTAGGATTTAGACTGTTTGGGGTGTGCTGTGCTTTCTGGACATTTACGTCCATGTCCCTCAAAAGCACTGGGAAATTTTCAGTCATTACTTCCTCTAACACGCCTTCTTTTCTCTTTCTGGGTTGCCTATGATGTGCATGTTTGCACGTTTCATGTTGCTATTCAAATCCTTAGGTTCCTGCTGAATTTTTTCTATCTTTTCATCTATCTGTTCTATTACTTGTCTGACTGACTTTGGACAAGGGTTTCAAGCCCACTCAATGGGAAAAGAAACGACTCTTCAACAAACGGTGCCGGAAAAACTGGATCTCCATATGCAAAAGAATAAAGATGGACCCCTACCACACAACAAACCAAGAAATGGATCAAAGACCTAAATGTGTGAACCCGAACTATAAAACTCCTAGAATAAAACATAGGAAGGGGATGGGGTATATGGGACTGTCCTATATTTTTGATGTAACATGTAATCTAAAGCTTCTTTAAAAATAAAACAGAACATTAAAAAAAATAGGGAAGCCTCTCAGGACCTCGTGTTAAACAATGGTTTCTTAGACTTTACACCAGAAGCATGAGTAGCAAAAGAAAAAATAGATAAATGGGACTGTGCCAAAATTAAAAAAACTTTTGTGAATCAAAGGATTTCATCATGAATATATGAAGACAACTTAAAGGATGGGAAAAAACATTTGGAAACCATAAATCTTTCACCTCAACAATGAAAAGACAACCCAACTGAAAAATGGGCAAAAAATTTAAATAGACATTTCCCCAGAGAAGATATACAAATCACCAAAAGCATAAGAAAAGATGTTCAATATCATTAGGCATTAAGGAAATGCAAATCAAACCACAGTTATACACCATTTCACACCCACTAGAATGGCTACTGTGGTGGTTTGAAGCTACATGTACCCCAAAAATACATGTTCTTAAATCTAATCCATCCCTATGTGTGTAAGTCCATTGTAAGTAGGATTTTTTTATAAGGTTACTTTGGGTAAGGTGTCCTACCTCATTCAGGATGGGTCTTAATCATATTATTGGAGTCCTTTATAAATGGAATGAAATCAGACACGAGGGGAAAAAAGCCACAGAAGAAGCTGAAATCAGTGAAATCTGGAAGAGAAGGAAGAGAGCAGCAGACCTTGCCATGTGAGAGAGGAGCCAAGGATCACTGGCAGATGGTCTTTGGGAAGAAAGCATCATCTTGATGATGCTGTGCTTTGGACATTTCCTGGCCTCAAAACTGTAAGCTAATAAATTCCCATGGTTTAAGATAAACCATTTTATGGTATTTGCTGAAGGAGCCTTGGAAACTAAAACAATTACTATTAAAAATCCAAAAACTAAGAATGTTCAAGAACATGTGGAGAAAAAGGAACACTCATTCATTGCCGGGGGGGATGTAAAATGGTGCAGCTGCTGTGGAAGGCAGTTTGACAATTCCTCAGATAGTTAAGTACAGAATTACCACATGACCTAGCAATTCCACTTCTAGGTATATATCCAAAAAATTGAAAGCAGGGACTCAAACAGGTATTTGCACACCAACGTTCAGGTTGGCATTATTCACAATTACCAAAAGATGAACCAAGTGTTCATCAGCTGATGAAAGGCTAAACAAAATGTGGTATATACACACAAGGGCGTATTTTTAAGCTGTAAAAAGGAATGAAGTTCTGATGATGCGACAACATGGATAAACCTTGAAGACATCGGGTAAAGTGAAATAAGCCAGACCCAAAAGAATAAATACTGTATGAGCTCACTGATTTGAAACAATTAGAAAAAGGAAATTGACAAGAGTCAGAAACTAGAATATAGGTTAACAAAGGCTGGAATGCAGGCAGGGAATGGGGAGCTAATGTTTAATTAATACAGTTTCTGTTTAGGGTGATGGAAAAGTTTTGGTAATGGATAATGGTGATGGTAGCACAACATTATGAATGCAATTAACACCACTCAATTGTGTATGTGAAAGTGGTTACAAGGGGAAATTTTAGGTTGTACGTATGTTACCAAAACAAAAACAAAAACAGAATTATACAGTACAGTGAACCCTAATGCAAACTACAGACTGCAATTACTAGTATAATGATAATAACAGTTTCAATTGTAACAAAGAACCACACTAGGCCAAGTGTTAATAGGGAAAACTGTGTGAGAATGGGTGTATATGGGAACTGTGTACTTCCTGCATGATTGTTCTGTGAACCTACAACTTCTCTTTAAAAAAAAAAAAGTGCCTTAAAAGTTTTTCTTCCCCCATATCAGAAATTAAATGGTCAACAGGGCAAATACCTTATGAAGCTAACAAACAAATATGCTGAGATCCTCAGGAAATGATCCGTCTCCAGTTCTGTAACGGCATAACACTTTTGATACGAAGTTGACGAGTAAATGTTTCTGAAGTGAATGGAGACTAATAACTATCCGCCTCTTTCTCCAGGTCAGGGAAAATCACTGTGACTTCTGACCGGGGGTATAGCCCTGGAGCAGTGACCGTCTGCTGTTTCCCTGTCCGGCTCTTGTCTATCCTTGTTTGTACGAGCTGCCTAGCCTTCCTTTGGGAAGCCAACCCCCCTCATTCCACGCGGTTTAGAGGGGCTGCCGGTGGCCAAACGAGGCCAGTGAGACTCTTCACACTTGAATAGAGTGTGCTAGATAAGGAAAAGGGCTGACACTGTCATTATGATGGCAACACCCTAAAGACATTTCCTGTTACCTCCTGTTTCTGAAATCCCTCCCTGAGCTTGGTCTAGTTTGCTTTTCCCCCCTTTGATTATGTGAGTGGCCCAGAATATGTCCAACAATTCCCTGTTGGCCTTAAATCAGCTAGAGTTTGTTTCTGTTGTTTGAAGCCAGAGAATTCTAACAATATCATTTAATTTGGGGGTAATAATATTTACTTTCTTCTCCCTGTTATTTTCTATTTTTCATAATCATGTAATCATCCTTGTGGTTTCTCTTTAGTTTTGTTTTTTTCCTAAAGAATGTACTTTTCAACTTGTGCTGGCAAAAGATTCCATTAAAATCCTTTTACTGAAAGGCAAGTTTTGGTGCACTGTCTGGCAGCTTCTAAAATTAGACTTTCCTCTTTGAAAAGGTCTTTGTCTCTTCTGAAGCTTTGACTTTTGACTTCAGAAAACATTCTTTTTTTAAATTAACAAACATGAGAACATGAATGCCTATGTCTATGTGCTGCAATGTTACTATACTTATTCCAAGCCAATTGTACTATTTTCAGTTCAAAAGTAAACTTAAAATCCTAGCATTCCGGGACCGGATGTGGCTCAAGCGGCTGTGCACCGCCTTTCCACATGGGAGGTCCTGGGCTTGGTGCCCCGTGCCTCCTAAAAACAAAATAACAAAGAGCAAATAAACGAAAAAACAACCCAGGGAAGCCCGTGTGGCTCAGTGGTTGAGTGCCAGCTTCCTTCATAGGAGGTCCCAGATTCAACCCCTGGCCCCAAGACCTCAAAAAATAAAAAAATAAAAAATCCTAGCATTTTACCAAACAAAAGCTTTGCCTCTTATACATAGCACCTTTTACTGGTGAACTCTTACAGATTTCACATGCGACTAGACTCTGAGTTTTTAGGAACCTAGCATCTAAAACAGTTATTCTGCAAAGTTTTTGGGTCACAGTGGTCTGGAACCTAGAATTATGCACAGAAACATTCTCTATCAAACTTAGTATGTATGGAGATTAACTTCCCCTTACAGAAATAGCAATATATAAGCTGCATTTGTGATGCAAGTTTCATTAGTACAATTATGCGTCCTTGGTATATCAATTACCATACAGATTGCTGACTATCAGAGCTACTTCCTTAAGTGCAAGTTCTGTGAATAAGGATGACGTCATGGCAAAACCTGGAGTAACAGGTCTTGGAAGAAAATTTCATACCTCAAATTAGAAACTGAACACTTCTCTTCTCTGACGAGTTAAAAGATTAAAGGTTCACTGAAGGATCACATGTATGGTACTTCTGCATTTACTACATAATTTTCACATACAATTAAGAATTATTATAGTCCCTATTTCAGAAAGGAGGAAGCTCAACGGGTTAAATAAACAAAAACGGAACCATACACCTAAGAAAAAGATGAGTGAGGACTCCCACTGACATTTTTTCCCTAAATCCTGGGATCGCGCCATAATAACACCCTGGGAGTCCCTTGGATCTATACCATTTGATGGCATCATTTTCTGGATTAAATCTATACAACCTATTTAGAGGAAATAAGGATAGGAGAGTTGATTTCCCTGGAAAATTTTTAAAAAAATGGTTCCACTGTGCTTTTCATTTTCCCCTCTGCCTTTGTACCTTCTGTTGCTACATCCTGCAGAATCCAATCTGAAAGCCCTGAAGCTTCTCCCCAAGCAGAGCGGGTCTGGCGCCGTGTGTTTCCGCACTGAGTCTTAGGAGCACGGTCGCACCGAGTGGCTGCTCCTGCTTAGGTGTGTCTGACCACAAGGAGTGTGGGGAGGATTCCTTTTCCCCGCTGTAGCCCAGCACGCCACCTGGCTCTCAGGAGCCACACTGTCGCTGTTTGCAAAATGTGAAAAGACAATTCTTCAAGTATAAAAGGAGGGGGGTAATGAGACCCATCGTTTTAGAGCTTTTAAATTCACCCCTCCCTTTACTTCAAAGTATTTGGATTACTCCTTTCCTTAAAATTTCTATACCACTAAAAGTATTGAAGAAAAATAATTCACACAGCAGTGACTGGATATTTGATTATAGTAAGAAACGATCATTTTTAAAAGCCATGACAATGGTATTGGGATTATGCTTACAAAGTCCTCATGTATAGATGTGAAATGTACAATCTCACAGTCTGCACACTTTTACTACAAAAGCTATATAAGTATCCCATAAGATTTAACCCAATTTACCCTGAAGAGCAGGCAAGATTCACATTCCATTATTTGCAAAGCTGCCTACTGTGTGCTTTTTTCTTTTTGCCACACTATAATGTGAAAGAGTTAAGAAGGAAATGATTTGGGTCGAGGGTTAGCTTTGTTTAAAGTTCACAAATAATCCAAGAACAATTGTTAAGAATACATGTATGAAGTTAATGTAACTAGAGTAAAAGTTTCATGAACAGACTTCTCAACTATTCTCCCTACAGGTTTTCATGTAAATAAATCTTTCCGTTCTGAAATTTCTCTAAAGGAAAACTACATTTTTTGGAGATTTAGTCCTTACTCTTTCTTGGTAGCAAATGGGGTTTTACTTAAACAAAGCTGACCACAATAACAAAAACCATTGAGCTTCTAACCTATTTCTATTCTTTGCCTGTGTCCCATCTCTCCCAGCCCCTACCCCCACCCCTACCCCCACCCATCAGCTCCCAGGCTGGACTGCAGCAGTGTCCTGTTTGTGGAGGGTTTCAGTGGCCTGGGACATGTCCCAAGACCAGAATTTTTGTATTTTCTACCTATCTCCACCAATTAAGATTTAATAATTCCTTACCTTCTGAGGGCTACCTTACCAAAACGTCTTTCATTTCTCCCTGCTTAGCAGCCAGTATTTTCTACCTTGCTACAGACCCAGAAGTGGCTGTGGCCCTCTGGCCTCTCTCGAAATCGGTGATTCTCAACTTCAGCTACACACTAGAATCCCCTAGCATGTTTTTAAGCTACTCTCCCACCCCAGATTCAGATTTAATTCGTCTCAAGTGGGGCCCAGACCAGAATTTCTTAAATTTCCAGGTAATTCGAACATGCTGCTAAGTTTGAGAAGTTTGCATGCTAAGGTTTCTTCCAAGTGCCAAGCTTTACATTTTTATTATTAAAATGTGATCCAAGAAGACTAAAGGACAATTTTTAAGATTCAAGTAATCATTTCTCCTGCAGGAAACAGCTTCAATAACTGGGCCATGCAGGCAAGTTCTAACAGCCTCGGTTTAGTGAGCCCCCTCCTCTCGCCCGCCCCCGCCCCCTCCTCTCGCCCGCCCCCGCCCCCTCCTCTCGCCCGCCCCCGCCCCCTCCTCTCGCCCGCCCCCGCCCCCTCCTCTCGCCCGCCCCGCCCCCTCCTCTCACCCGCCCCGCCCCCTCCATCAGCCAAGTATCCCTTTTCACCTCCACCATTCCCAACCCCACCAGCAGCCCCTTGGGCTCATCCAACAGGTTCCCAATTTCGACCTTTGTTCCTTCCATCCCCTGGAAAAGTCTTTTTGGAAATAAAGTTCGCACAACCCCACTCTCTGAGCTCCTGCCTTGAAGTCTCGCTGCACTTTACAGTGAGACCCGGAGCCGCTCGGGGCTTCAGCAAGCGGCAGAGCCTCGCAGGGCCCCTGCACCTTGGCACATTTATCACCCTCTTTTACTCAGCGCAGAGCACAGCAGCTCCTGCCCTGCCCGCCCCCGTGAGGCAAGGTGCGCTCATCTCCTGGGCCGCCGGGCTCACCCCCTTTCTCCAGAGCCCATCTCCACCTTGGGGGGCAGGGCAGGGGAGAGAGTTTTATGGAAACAAAAAAAAAGACAAAGAAAATGAGTAGCCCAGGGACACAGGAAAACAACTACGCCCACTCTCCCCTAACATTTAAGCCCCTTTTCTCCCTAATTGTAAAGGAAAAGGCCCTGGGTCCAATTAAAGGCCTAGCAGACAGGTGGTCGTTTATTTTGAGGCAGGAACTTCCCATCTAATCCCACCGCTAAGGCAGGGTCAGCACAAGAATTGGCTTCCACTCCTCAGAGCATCTGTTGCTCCTTGATTTCTCCCACAAAATTGTGTGCCAGCTCAGTGCTTGGTGCTGGGCAGATGGTGAGTGCAACCAGCGCCGGCTTTGTCCCTGATGGAGGGCCTTTACATTCTGGTTGGGAGAACGGCTTGAATCAGGCAGCACCCAAGCAACTGTGCGCCCGTGAACCACACGGGCCGGGAAGGGCCAGGACTGGGGGTCTGATGGGGCAAGTCGAGGCAAGGATGGCTCCTGGGGAAGGGGCACCTGAGCAGAGATTTGAAGGCTGAGGAAAAGAGGGGCAGGAAGAGCTCAGGGTGCTGGGATGAGCACGTGCAAAGGCCCTGTGGCAGGAGAGCAGGAGGGACCCAAAAAAGGCCAGTGTGGCGGGAGGAAGAGTTAGGGAGGAAGCTGAAAGGCTGACGACCTGATGGGCTAACAACTGTCAGTTCTCCGTCTGGGCCGGGAGCTGCTAAGTGCTTTACAGGTATCTCATTTATGCCCGTTCCACTCCACGAGAGAGAGAGAGAAGTATCGTCAGTTCTATTCTGCAGACCGAACTGAGGCACAGACAGGTTCAGTAACTTGCCCAGTTTCCCTTACAGCAAGTCAGTTATTTTTTTATCTTTCCCTAAATAAAACAAGTATATATACAGGGGAAAAGCCTTAAAATTAATGAATCAAGTTCATGGAGGGGGGTGGAGGGAGGGCATAATCAAACCAGTCAGTTCTTACTGGACAGTTGAGTAATTGACTAAAATGGTCACTTTTCAACTAGTTGCAGCTGTGGTGTCATGAAGCCATAACCACAATGAAATGTTTTACAGGACAGAGTTTCCATTTTAAGCAACTGCCTATGTGGTTAGGTTTGAGTTTAAAAACTAAAAACCAAAAACACTTGGAGTACTTTGAATAACGACTTTAAAAATTTTTTTGCTGTATTTTCCAAAATTTCTGTAAGAATCATATACTATTATATAATATAATAAGTAGTAGTATAATTCTACTATAGGAAAAAAGATACAGGGAAGTAAAAAAATGATGAGTCAAACAATTTCCAATCCTAATTACTGTTGACTAATCAAAAAACTAGACAAGGTCTCTTCCTAAGACCTTTACACATCTGTCAAAAATTATTCTTGGGAAATCTCTATGTATTACACAACAAGATTTGGTAAATTATCAATTTCAGACTGAAAGGAATACACTATGAGCGTCTAAAGCCAAGCCTGCCAGTGCTTTAATGAAAAAGAGAAAAAAGCTCTGAGTATTCAGCCCCAGGGGAGTCTCTTCTCCTACTCAAACTAGAATTCACATTCAACAAGGCCCTACTAAGTGCCCACTGGAAACCAGACATTTGGCAGTTGGCTTTTTCTGCACTAGGTCTTTTTTTTTTTTTTTTGCCTCCATTTGACCTTCAAACACAATCTTTTGTTTTGTTTGTTCTGCTTTTGAAAAAAAAAAGTACATAAAATTCTGCCAAATTTCCATTACTTTTCCCTTATTTCTACTACTGTTTTGCACTTCTCAGCTGCTAAGATTTTCGTGTCCTTGTACGCATCTCCCCCCGACTCGTCCCCATTCATCGTGCCCCATCGGTCCCACCAAGCCAAGCCCAGTTTCTCTGGGTTTTCCCCAAACTTCCCACAGGCTGGTTACTCAGCCCCATCTCCCCAACCCTCTACACCACCCGCGAGGTGTTCCCTGTTACACGTTCCTTCAGCGTCTGCCTCACAACCAAGGTCTCTGCCTGAAACGGAAGCACCCTGCGTGGGCCGCTGTTTAGGCTAGGTCAAGGGCACATCAGGAGGTGCCACCACCAGGACGGCTCTGGTTTACTACTACACCAGCTGTGCAGAGTGTGGGGTGCAAGGCCGTTGCAGCAGTTTGATATCACTTAAGAATTACAAGAAAGGTATCTGAGTATGTCAGTAAACTGGCCAGTCCCCGGGCACGATAACCCTTTGGCTGTATTTGATTCAGCTGAGACGTCTGATGAAATTACGTCAAGATCAGGGCTTTGAGTCAACCGTGTCATTAGAGTGGGACACAGCATTGACCCCCAGCCACCTCGGTAGGCTGACAGACAGACTCATGGAAGAAGATACACAGGGAAGATCCAGAGAGGATCCTGCGGCCCGGGAAGAGATGAGCCTTATGGTCCACAGCCGACCTCGTGGAGACCAGAGCAGCTGAGCCCAGGAAGGAACCAGGGCGAGATGAGCCCCATGACAGCCTCCAGCTGAGATCAGGAGAAGCAGGGCCCACAGAGCCTTGAGAGGAAGGAGGAAGGCTGAACCTTTGCAGGCACAAATGACTTTGGGTGAGAAAGTACCTCTCATGGTGCCTTGAGCTGGACTCTTTAGGGCCTTGTGACTGTAAGCTTCTACCCCAAGTAATACCCTTTATAAAAGCCAACAGAGAGAAGTGGACTTGTCCCAGGGGGTAGGGCATCCATCTACCACATGGGAGGTCAGCGGTTCAAACCCTGGGCCTCCTTGACCCGTGTGCAGCTGGCCCACACACAGTACTGATGCGCGCAAGGAGTGCCCTGCCACCCAGGGGTGTCCCCCGCAAAGGGGAGCCCCACGCGCAAGGAGTGTGCCCCGTAAGGAGAGCCGCCCAGCGCGAAAGAAAGTGCAGCCTGCCCAGGAATGGCGCCGCACACACACAGAGCTGACACAGCAAGATGACGCAACAAAAAGAAACACAGATTCCCGTGCTGCTGACAACAACAGAAGTGGACAAAGAAGACACGGCAAATAGACACAGAGAACAGACAACTGGGGTGCGGGGGGAAGGGGAGAGAAATAAATAAATCGATCTTTAAAAAAAAAAGCCAACAGAGAGAAGTGGATGTGGCTCAAGCAACTGGATTCCCGTCTACCATATGGGAGGTTCGTTTCCCAGGGCCTCCTGGTGAAGGTGAGCTGGTACAATACAAGAGACAAAGAGGAGAGACAATGAGCAACGCAACAAACCAGTTTGCCGAGGTGGCTCAAATGACTGACCGCCTCTCTCCCACACTGGAGGTTCCAGGATCGGTTCCTGGTGCCTCCTAAAGAGAAGACGAGCAGACACAGAAGAACGTGCAGCGAATGGACAGAGAGCCGACAGTGAGCGCAAACAACAAGGGGTGAGGGGGGGAGACTCTTTAAAAAGCCAACAGAGTTCTGGTCCTTCGCACCAGCACCCCTTTTGTCTGACTAATACAGCAGTTTAGAATCACTAGAATTGTGAGGCGTGAAGATTAATTCCCACATAAAGGGAAAAAAGATCCCTAGAAGTTAACTAAGTTGCCAGAATCTATATTTGGTGTCTTGAAGTACAACTCATATCTTAAATATTGTAGTTCCATTTCCATTTTCATCTAACAGTCCTTTCAGAAATAAAATATTTCACACAAATAGAAGGTGGGGTGAAACATGGGATTAGGTACCTCCTGAATTCTGCCTGCTTTAGGAAGACAGTGTTTCATTTGACAGTAACAATTCAAACACGGAGCTCTTCCATCAAGCTGCCGCCTAGAGCCCACTGCCCTGTTCTGAAGAAAGCCAAGGCCATCTGCTCAGAGCCGTGGGGGTCCCTGCCATGTCTCTGAATAACACCCTCCTACCAGGGTGGCCCACGTGACTGGACCAAGGTGGGGTCACCCAGCCAAAGGCAGCCATGGACTGAGGTGACCACTCTGGAACTGGCTTGGTGCGAATTCTACCCAAGGGTAACCTGCCCCTCATATTCGTCCTCTTCTAAGAAGCATCAAAGCTAGGTGCTCTATGAGAAAGTTGTGTCCTGACTGATACTGAGCTCTTGTTCTGGTTACTGACAAAGCCAGGTGTCCATTCTGGGTCATGCCACCTTCCCTTGCATTGTTGCACCAAAGCCCTGAAACACAGGGGCATGGGTCTTCCTTGAGCCATTAAAGAGTAAATTCGTCTACAGACCTTCAAACAGACCTTCTGACTATACCTGAAAAGGGAAGGAAATCATTTCTCCAAAACCTGAAAATGCCATCAAATTCCCCTGCATAAAAATGCCATCAAAATGCCCCTGCATAGAAGAATGTGAGAAATATAACATAATGATGAATAGGGCACATAAAAAAAAAATAGCTATTACAAATAAATCAGTGGTACAATTGGAAAATAACCACAATTTCTGTTTCAGGGGCCTCAATTATCTAGATTACTCTATAAACAACAAACAGCTATACTATTGAAAAACACTGGAGCACAGCCTAGTACATGTTGGCAAAATGTAGAGTCTGCTTTGATAAGGCAAGTTAGTAACAACAAAATATGTATTTGGTTCCAGAATTCAGCTCAACCAACATGTATTGCATCCCTACTAGTATGAGGCATAGTACTTGGTGCCAGGGATAAAAAAAATTGTAAATCCCATTCTCAGGAAACTTAAGCATAGCTACAGACTTAAAAAAACAAACAAACCAACAACCAAAAACCTAGTTGAATCCAATATGGTAAGGCGTATAAAGTAACAGGTACACAATGTTGTAAGCGGTATTACAGGCAGTCCCAATTTTCCAAAAATACATTCCTGGAATATACATCATAAAGAACTTTAACAAAAGAAGATGCTAGTTCCCCCATGGTGTTAGCAATAAATCAGTTGCACTAAGTAACATCAAATAAATCGATAAATAATATGTTTAAGAGACAATTCTGCAGCCAATGGAAGGACCTATGCTCTTACAAAAAAAGAAAAAAACTTAAGCATCATGTCTTATAAAAATACACGAATCAACGTGTTTGGTAAGGGTGTTCAAGACTTGAAGAGATACAAGAGGAATAGTTATGTGAAGCATTACATATGATAACAAAAAAAATTTTTTTTAAGTTGTATGATCTTTAATTCTGAGGCAACGTTTTCTTCATTTTCTCAATCAATTTCCCTGTGTGAGACGGGTCACCTGAAACCACTCCACTGACTCTGGAGCTGATCTTAATAAACATTGCTGCTGATTTCTAATAATCATTTCCAGTTTCTAACAGCTGTGGTATTTCTTTGGGGGGGGGAAGCAGTTTTTAAAGGTAAGGCTGTACCACTATTTCTGGAAGTGTGATACAGAAGCGCAGGCTTGACATCCGAGAGACTGCATTTCAAATCCTGGATGTGCTACTTCCTGCTCTATCATCTTGGGCAAGTTTCTTCACCACTATGAGTTTCAGTTTCCCTGTATGTACAACAGAGAAGATACCTAACCTCATCACGTTGTTGGATTATGAAATGTCCAAGAAGTCTCTTTTGCATGGCAAGCATTCAATACATGGTGGCTATTAATATTATTACTGTTCGTATTAATATGTTATCTTTACCTCTCTCCTATGTTGCTCATATTCAAAGTTCGCAGTGCAATATCAAGTGCAAGTCAATAAAGGCCAGTAAGACAAGACGCCTGATACTCTCATAAAGTATTGAAAAAAAAAAACAACTCCCATAGCCGCTCAACAATAACTGCTATATTTTATGATAATCTGGCTTTTCCCCCCCAATGAAAGGATTTCTATAGAATGCCTAAAACTAGCATAAAAAGAAAATCCTGATTTCATGCCGCCAGACACCAGCAGGAGAGGCGGCGGTAACGAACAGAAGGTACCGAGGTCAACGGAAAACGTCCACTAAGAGGAGGACAGATACTCCACGCTGCCAGGACCCGTGCGTTGTGCTCCTGACCTAGACCGTGCCAGCGCTTCGGGGACATTCCATAAATACTGGTGAAAGAAAAGTGGAGGAGAGGAGTCTGGTCGTGGGCTCCCTGCACCTTTTCCTAGGTCCTGCCTCAGCCTACTCTGAAGAATCAGGACAAGGGGAAGGTCACCGGAATCTGCTCACGGAAACGCGCCTCGACGGCTGACCCGGATGCTTAAGGCTCGGTGCCCCCGCTCTCTCCACTAGGAAACTGAGGCCAGGGTGGGCTCCACTTGTCCAAAACCGCAAGCACAGCCCCGGCTGTTTCAACAGGGCAGCACGGTGGTGGGGAGATGTCTTAAAACGTGAGGCGCGTCCTGTTTCACCAGCGGACTTACAAAGCCCTATTGTGTACCCACAGGTGGAAGACAAAAATCTGGGGGCATGTGAACCACGGCTAAAAAGATGCTTCAGAACGGAGAGGGTGAAATTCCAATACACTTCTCGTTTTAGAACGTACTTGCATCTCTGCTGGGCTGGGAGAAAGGAATGCGGTGACCGATGACTGCTGAAGGCATACGAGGGCAGGCCTAAGGATCCATGGATGACTAGCCCACGACGCGTCAACCAGGTTACGCGTCCTTCCCTGCCTGTCAGCGCTCTACACGCTCCAGAAAGATGAAATCCGGACCTCTTTAAACTCACCTGGAGGGTTGGCAATTTCTGGATGCGTAGAATTCTTTGGGACTGTAGGTCCTATAAAAACAAAGAAATATCCCGTCAGGAAAGAACATTTACTATTTAACTAGCACCTGGCAGTGTGCCCCTCTCTGCCCCCAGGGAAGCTGGTGGGGGAGGGTGTAGACCGTTCACAGGAAGTTCTCCTCTGGCCACTGTTGCTATGAAACGTATCTTGAATCTGGGACCGCGTTACTGGCTTCTTCCCTGACGGAAAATACGTAGCTAATGCAACCCACACAGTATTTACTATGTGCTGCCCACGCATGAGGGTACCGGCTTGGCCAGTCACCTCACACGAGAGACCGCAGTGACTGGTGGGAGACGGACCCAGCTCTGCCCCTGCAGCTGTTCTGAGGGGAGGGGGCTGCGACACCCCGGCAGGGGCTCTTTCCACTTCGGGGGCCCCTAGGTTTCGTGCCACCAACAATCCCAGCTTCCCACGGCAGAGAGAAGATGTGGGGAGGCTTTTCCCTTCAAACCGTGAGTCTGTTCAGTAGGATTCTTTTCATTTTTGACCAGTTCCTTAAAATATGGAAAGAAGTTAAATAACTCTATGCCCATGCCCAACGTTTCAGAATGGTGTATTCACCTCGAGTCTTTGTAAAATGGAGGGTTAAACACAGCCTCCACGTGGGAAGAGAGCAAGTCTGTTATCCTGTGCTTTTTACAAAGATAAACCACACTTTCCTCCCCACCCAAAACAAAACAAAACTCCCTCAAAGTCATAGGGGGCAATGACAGCATGGAAGGACCCACCTTCACTGCTCCTGCAAATCTCTTCCTCTCTAGAATCTACTTAACACAAAAGAACGCGGTGTGAAGGTTAAAGCGGGAAAAGGGGAAGGCTAGTGCAAGAGACACATATTACTACTTAGCAGCAAATATCAATAACTGCCTGGTGAGAAGCGAGTCACCAAATCAGCTCAACAATGCTGCGGGACAGGGGCCCTGCTTCCGATGGGACTGAGACCCAGGAAAGGCCACCAACCCCCTGAGGGGGCCCGGGCCAGGCTGTTTGATGCCAAGGGCGGCAGGTGGGGCTGCCAAAGCAAAAAAGCCGGGTTTCTACCACAAGCCTGCTCTGCCCCCAGTCTTCCCAGTTGTTGCCCTACTAGCTGTTCCACCCCAAAGGTCATCCTTTGTTTCCTCCCTCTTGCTCACTCCACCATCCCACCGCGCAATCCCTTAGCGAAAGATGGGATTCCACCCCTGCAAACAGATCCGGTCCCACCACTCTTCTCTGTCACCACTGGCCATCCCCTTTTGCCTGGACTTCTGCAAGAGACTCCAGGTTTTTGTCTCCCCGCTGTTGTCACTCTCGGGGGAGATGAGTTCTTTATTTCTTGGCAACCTATTTGAACCCTTCAACCCGGCATTTCGGAAGCCACCTCAGCCCTTGGACTTTTCAATTACGAGCGTCCACATAGTACCTTCTTTCCCTTCAGGCTGCTCCAGTGGGTTTCCGTCACTTGCCACCAAGAGTCTGGCCGACTGGGCCCCCTCCAGCCCTGTTTTTGTCTTTCACTGCATCGCCACCATCTAGCCTGGCTGCTGGTTTGCTAACTCGTTCACAGCTCCCCCTCCTCAAACCCAGGATATTGACAAACTCCGCAGCAGACTGTGGAGGCTATTTCTAAAAGAGGAATTTCAATGATGCTTTTAATCTCCTCCCACAAAATTCTGGGCAATGACTGTACCATGGAAGAGAAGCCCCATCTACTGGAAGAGCCACTCGTGGCTGAGCCGGAGTTTGGAGTCGGAGCTCTGAATTCAAGCAGGTATTAGCTGTTTGACCCCGGGAAAGTTAGTGCACTTCTAAGCCTCAGCTTCCCCACCCGAAAAGTGGAGAACCACATCCGGAAGTCAATCAGCAGGGCACAGCGGGGGGTGCACAGGCGAGCGCCCAGGAAAAGTGTACACGAGCTCTGGTAGGGTTGTCAAAAATCACTATCCCTCCTAATTACCCTTCATCCAGAGTGTCCTTGTAAGCTGGGACATTTCCTTGCTTTTTTGAGAAAGCCTCTATAGAACGGTCTTGCTCTCAGCTGACATTACAGTCTGCCAGAAGTGGATTCCAGCTCATTTCTGTGTACTAGTTCAAGAATTCAGGGCTGTCCCATGGCACAGCAGTTCAAGTTTTCCAAATAACACTAACCTCCAGTAAGACATTAATAATAGAACAGTGAGCATTAAAATAGGGCAAAAAAAAAAAAAATCTGTGTTATAAGGGCAAAAAAAGAGAAAAGCAAGGACACACACTGGATCTCTAATCACTAATTCATGAGAGAAACAGTAAAAAGGTTAACTTTCACACATCAACAAATAAGACAATTGAGACTTTCCCCATAAATACTTGTATGAAATTGGCACCAAGATATACTGTTTCACTCCAGATGGTTCATTTTTACAATAAAACATGTGATAAAAGAATTGAAAGTATGATCTAAGCATTCTTATCTTATATGATCTCAAAATCACCTCTGCAAAGCCAGTTAGTCATATGCCAACAAAGCATCAATACTGCCTACTGCACATAGATTATTCTAGCAAAAGCAGTTATGCCTGAACCATCTAGTTTTGCAAACTGCTTTCATGTCTCTTGCTGGATAAAACTATTTTAGGACAATTTATACAGCTGGATAGGCAGAATTTAAAACAAGGAAAAACATGGTTTTAAGGTAACATTCTATTTTACAAATTATTACCCAGTGACCCCACTTCTCTACTAGTTAACAAAGAGAAAAAGGAATTTACACAGCAAATTCCAGCTTGCTGGCCTCATTCAAAAGGGCACACAGAAAACCGCCCACATGAAAGAGAAAAATAGCAAAATCATTTTGTTATAAAGAAGAATAACAATAAATAGGACGTCATTAAAATGAACTTCTGTGCACCAAAGGACTTTATTATACAAGTAAAACAATGGGAGAAAATAGGTGGAATCCATATATCCATAAGGGTTTAGTATCTAGAATATATAAAGAAATCTTTCAACTCAACAACAAAAAGACAGCCCAATTAAAAAATGGGCAAAAGATTTAAATTGACATTTCTCCAAAGAAGATACACAAATGACCAGAGAAAGGTGTTCAACGTTATTAGCCATTAGGGAAATGCAAATCAAAACCACAATGAGATACCATTTCACACCCACTAGAATAGGTACTATTAAAAAACAACAACAATAGAAAACCAGAAGTTTGGAGAGGATGTGGGAGAAATAGGAACAGTCATTTATTGCTGGTGGGAATATAAAATGGTATAGCCCGTGGAAGACAGTTTAGCAGTTCTTCAGATAGTTAAGTATAAAATTACCCACTACTAGGTATATACCCAAAAGAATTGAAAGCAGGGATTCAGGTATTTGCACACCTGTGTTCACAGCAGTATTATTCACAATAGCCCAAAGCTGGAAGCAATCCAAGTTGCTTGTCCATCAACAGATGAAAGGATACAACAAAATGTGGTATACACACACAATGGAATATTATTCAGCTGTAAAAAGGTATGAGGTTCTGATATATGCAACAGCATGGATGAAACTTGAAGATATCAGGTTGTGTGTAATGTCAGACACAAAAGGCCAAATATTGTATGATCTCATTGGTATGAAATAACTAGAATAAGCAAACTCGCAGAGTCAGAATCTAGACTATATATTACCAGGGAAAGAGATGGGGCAAAGAATAGGAAGTCAATGCTTAAATTGTACATTATTTCTATTTGGAATTATGGGACAGTTTTGGTAATGGATGGCGGTGATGGTAACACAACATTGTGAAGATAATTAGGAGCATTGAATTATATATTTTAATGTGGCTAAAAGGAAAAATGCTAGGTTGTGTATCTCACTAGAATAAAAATTTTTAAAACAGACACACACAGAACTGCACAATACAACCGAACCCTAACTTAAACCACGGACTAGGGTGAATAATACAATTATAAAAACGTAGTATACCACACCAAGGCAAGCTATCGATAATAGGGTGGCATTTGGGGCATGTTTTTTCTGTAAACCCCCTTCTCCAATTAAAAAATAATTTTGTTATGAGCTCCCTGACGACGGCCGGGCTCCTGGCCACCTGCAGGTGTGATCTTGAGGTTGCACAGCTGACGCGCACCCCGCCCGGGCCTGAAGGCCCAGGAGGGGAGAAGTGGCCCCTCAACAGCGACAGAAGATTCACCTGCGCCGCGGGGGAGTCCGGCCGGCTCCCCCAAGCCTCCCAAGGAGCTGCGTGAGCCCCGAAGCCTGACTTCAGCGCCCGGGGGACCTTAAGCCGGGACCCCATTTGACCGCTGTTACCCAATTAGGCGCTCAAAAGCAGGGGCGCGGGGCGCCCGAGAGGCGCTCCCCCTGACCGGGAGAAGACAGGTTTCTGCACGAGCCGGGCGACACCGTTTTCAAGCCACCCGGCGCTGTTTACCAGCGGAAGCCCTGGGCAAACTCTCCCCGCCCGGGAAACCGTAACTTCGGGGACCGGCTCATTGGAGCCCGCGCCGAGCCGTCCCGCGGGGGATCAACAGGTCGCGCGCACCCTCTGGGCTGCGCCCGCCGTCCCCAGGGCGACCCCCGGGGAGGCGAGGGACTAAGGCCCCGCGGGGGGGGGCACCCTGGCGCCAGGCCCCCCCCCCACCCCAGGCGGTCCCCTCCAGGCCCGCCCCGCGCGCTCGGCCTGGCCCGCGGCGAACTTTCCGCGCGCGGTGCCAGCTCGCGCGCCGGGCCGGGGGCGCGCGGCCCCCGCGGCCACTCACCGGCGAGCGCGGCGCCGCCCGCGGGGGTCCCCAGCTGCGCCAGCACCTGCAGCGCGCCCAGCAGCAGCGCGGCCCTGGCCGCCCGCGCGCCGCGCCCCATTGTTCTGCGGGCAGCACGCGGCGCCGCGCGGGTCCCGAGCCGAGGCGGCGACGGCGGCTCCCAGCGCCGGCCCCGCGTCCCTTCCGCCCGCGCGCTCCCCGCCCGCCGCCGGCCCCCCGGATGACCAAATAGGGCGCGGAGCGGGGGCGGTGCGCGGGGGGGCGGGGCGGCGCGCGGGCGGGGCCCACCCCGACTTCCCGGGCGGACGCGCCCCCGAGGCCGGCGGGGCGGGCCCTGCCGCTCCGGATGCCCGGCGCCCCGACCTCTCGGCCCCCCCGGAAGGAAGTCTCTGCGGCGCCGCTTCCAGGTGGGAGGCGGGGGAGCGTGCGGTGTAGACGCAGAGCGCGCGGGGGCGGGCGGGAGCCCGCAAGCGCGCGGGATTTCCGCCCCGGGGTCCTGGGCCGTCTCCGCTTCCCTTTCGGGTCGCCCGGCCGGGGGAAGGGGGGCCTGCGGCTCGGCAAGTTGCTTGCTGCAGCTCCTACGTAAAACAGCCGCATCGCCATTCCCCGAAGGGTGCGCCTCCCTCCCGCGGGCCCCCCGGGCTCCCCTTGAAGACGCGTGCGGTAGAGACGAGGGAATGCAGGGCAGGGGCGTGGGGAGCAGGGCCAGGTCGGCCAGTCTGCGCCCCAGTTTGATGGAGTCACCCGCTTTGAACAGTTCTTGAGTGCGCGCCCCCCGAGCCCTTGCAGCCAGAGCCGCCCAGCCGTCCTCCTTGGGGGTTCCCCAAGTCAGCACTAAAGGGACACGCAGGGACTTGTGGGTGAGGCCGGAGAACCCACAGAGCGAGCCCTGCTTGGGGCGGGAACTCCGCCTAAAGTGGAAGAGAGAACATCCAGTGCGTTTAAAGTCACCGTGAATCTCCCACCCGCAAAGTTCTAGAAGGTTCGAGCTTTGCCGCGGAACACCGATTTCATAACGTAAAGGCCGCAGTGTGGCGGTTCAGTTCCCCCCAGTCTTTGAGATAGTACTTTCTGATTTCCCACAAGTCCATCAAATACGGACATGACCCATCATGAAGAGCACGTGGTGCAACCTGTTCTGAATCGACCAAGATCTCCAAACAGGACTCAGTTAAACAGCCTGCAAATCCCCGTGCGCCACGTGAGCGAAGAGCAAGCCCTGCACGTTTGGGTTTTGCTTACTCTGCTTCTTTAGGGGATCGGGCTGACGGGTAACTTGTTCTGGCGCTCACGTAGCCGGTCAGCAAGCACTTCACCAGCCACGCACAGCCTGCCCTTCTGCCCGGCTCCTGCTTCCCGGTTCAGGTCCCCCTTCAGGCACACGAGCACCTCCTTGCCGCTCAGCGCGGGGTTCTGGCCCCCTGCGGGTGCACGCTGTGTTCTTCCTGGAATGCTCTCTTCTTCTCTTCCAGTCTTCACCAAACCACAGCTGACTCTTTAAGCCCTAGCGTATGTCTTCCCCAGGAATTTGGGTGGAATTGTGGGTGTCCCCAGAAGAGGAACAGGAGTGTGGACGACAGGATGTTCCCTTGGCACTTTCTCCTGGCACTGGGCTTGATGGAGATGCCTCAGAGCCGTCCTCTCTGGGGTCTGGTTCCTGGACCTCAGGTGTGAGGCGGGTGCTTGCTTTAACAGGCGCGCGGGCCGTGTTTTGTCTCATTTGAGGAGCGGGGGAAGGGTAGGGACCTGCACCCTTCTGCCCCTCTAGAGCCCCGCGGAGGTTAGGGCTCCCTGGAGAAGACCTGGAGATCTTTTGATGGGTCTTTGGCCCCTTCACTGTACCTACATTTTACTTTGGGGATGTGAAAAGCACGGAAAATGTTAAAATTTGGTGGATCTGGGTATCAGGGTAGGAGGTGTGTTGGGATTTCCAGTATGGGTTTTGTGTGATTTTTGCAACTGCTCTGTAAGCGTGAAATTATTTCAAAATAAAATATTATGGAGAGAAGGAGCGAGCCGCCCAGCAAACCTCAGCTGCCGGGCTCTGCCCTCCTTTCCGGGCTCACCTCACATCCTTCTGTAACTGCAGCTCCCAGCTCTCCTTCGCGCCCCCGGCCTCTGCTCTTCCTCTCGCCCGAGATGGCCTCTGGTCGTCCCCTCCTGGCCAACTGCCACCCACCAGTCTCGAGGGCCTTCACAGCTCACCCTCTCCCCGGCCCCCGGCGGACCTTGGTGCTCGTGCTGTTAGGTGGGCGCCCACTCCTTGCCTCTCCATCTGATCACACACAGCAGCTGGCCGACCCTTTTAACAAGTCAGGTGCCGTCACCCCTTCACGCTCCACCTGCCGGCGGCCCCCGAGGCCTTCCCAGCCTCTCCTCGCTCCACGCCGCTCCAGCCTTCAGAAGTGCCAGGCCGTTTCATCCCAGAGCACCGGTGGCCCCCCAGCCGGGCAGAGCTCTGCTCATCTCAGAAGACTTCTCCTCCAGTCCCCGACCTCATGGCTCCTTTGCCTTCACAGCACCCGGCTCGAGCCCTCGTTCTGCTCCTTTGCGTGCTTGTCTCTCTCTCCCAGGGATGGATGCTCCATGAGGGCAGCGCTGGGTCCGAATGCCTATTTCCGGCCCCACTGCTGTGACATTGCTGCGGTAGAGAGAACGCTTGTCATGTCTGTGGCTGCCTGTCATCTTTTGAATAGCTCTGTGTTGTTCAGGACTCCTCTTGCCTGGCTCCCTTGCAGTGGGCTCGAGAATGGGACCCGGTTCTACCAATCGGGCTTATCCGTGGGACACTTACCTTCAGCGTGAGTGGTCAGGAGATGACTCTGCACGGAGCTCCCAGTCCTGCTGGTGTGAGTGGCAGGGGAGGCCTCGGCTCTGCTGGCAGCGCTCGCGGCAGTGGTGGCTGCACAGTGGTTGCTCACTGAGTTTCTGCCACAGAGCGGCGTTGGTGGGCAGCTGCAATGGAGACAGTTGCCAAACTGGGCTGGCTCTGCAGAGCAGACGTCAGTTTTCCTGGAGGCTTAGCCCCCGTCCTCGTTCTCCACACCTTCCTATGTGCCACAGCCGCAAGGGTCAGCGTCTCTTTCTCACAACTGAGGGCCCTAACTTTATACAGCTGGCTCTATGTCTTTTTGCCCCAGTAGCCTACAGTCTCCATTAAATGATTTACCAACTATTTGTTGAGTGTTCACTATGTGGTCGACCCTGTCCTCACAAAGCTTACAGTCTAGTGGCAAGACCTATACATAAAGTTACAATACAGGGTGAAAATGTGATGTGATGGGAAAGACACATTGGGGCCAGGCTCTGTACCTCCAATTTTTAAATTCAAGGGTCTAACTCCATCCCCTACATTCAGAAGGTATTCAATTTATATGTGTAGATTGAATTTTGGGTGGAATGAAACAGAGAAGCAAAATTCTGGAACCTTCTCCCTCAATGATGTTCTCTTCTCATCCCACCTTTACTTCCTGTCTGTCTAACTATGGGTTTGACTTAGGGTCACCCGAGTGTGCATCAAAGGTTGGAACCACATTCATGCATTCATTCATTCAGTCAATATTAAGAAATTTACTGAAGATGTACCATGCGCCAGGCCTTGTTTCACTCTGGGAAACAGTGAATAACTCACCTTGAATAAAAGGGGGAAATGGGAAAGATGAAAAAGTTTATATGGCTAAGAGTCTTCAAAAAAGAGTTGGGAGGTCATGAGAGGGGTTACGCTTACCCACGCCTCAGCAGAATCCCAGAAACAGCCAAAGTAGATACAACCACCAGGTACTAGTTCCCCTGAGGGCTACGGAGACCCACAGGTTCTATAGTCATGGCAAAGGCTCTGGAATTCAGTGCCACGTCAGCGGGCCCTGCTTTGGAATTTGTGTTTCTGAGTGTGATGGAGTTGGACTCAGATGTGACCTTTCTACACATGCCTCTTCTGTCACTTTTACTGAACCTGTGGTTGGCGCTGGGGTTGGTGTATACTCAGGAGACCTAAATCTTTGGACTGTCCATGTGCCAGCTGGGCCCTGAGCCTCAGCAGAGTTGTAACTCCTATCCTCTGGTTCGTTGGACTTACCCAGGTCAGCTAACAGGGAGGTGAAGAGGGTCAACCACCACACCAGGGAACCAAGAGTGCCTACAGTTGCAAGCAGGAGAATTGCATCCATCATCCATGTGGAATCTAAGCCCCCTCTCCATACAGAGGTGGAGTGGACATCACCATCCCAGGGTCCACAGGATGGAGGAATAAAATATGGGTTAGCGTGGACTTACTGATATTCTACTATGGAACTATTGTGACTAGTAATGGAAGAAATTGTAGCATTGATGTGGAGAAAGTGGCCACGGTAGCTGCAGAAGGCAGGGAGAGGGAAGAGGCGATGTGATGTGGGGGCATTTTCAGGACTTGGAGTTGTTCTAAATGATATTGCGGAAACAGATGCTGGGCATAGTATATCCTGCCATAACCCACTGAATGGACTGGGGGAGAGTGTGAACCACAATGTGAACTATTATCCAAGTGGAGCAGTGGTGCTCCAGAATGTATTCACCAAGTGCAATGAATGTGACGCAGTGATGAAAGGGGTTGTTGATGTGGGAGGAGTGGGGTGAGAGGGGGTATGTGGGAGCCTCTTGTGTTTTTTGAATGTAACATTTTTTTTAAAAATTAGAGATCATAGGGAAAAAAATGAGTAACTCAGATCCACCTGACGGAACCTTGTGAGTTGGCTTTTAGGTAAGAATATCAGGTCAGAAGCGACTTCTATAATGATTATACAAAAGATACAGAGATTTCATTTTGGCCACTGAATTTTACATATAAACCATAGTGAATTTTTACTTATTTAGAAAGAAAGGGGTGATAGAGGATGGCTCATCTGGTTTGGTACCCCTACGTAATTACCTTTTAGCTGTATGTAAATTAGTCTGTTGATCAATCACTAATTGCATGAGGAAAGAATCAGAACCTGCATGGTTTTGGGACTGTGAGGTAGCTGCAAATAAAGCAATAAAGCAGATTTAACAAAAAAGTGTACGTTGGCCTGTTTCTGCCGATTTCCTGTCTTGTGTTGGAAGACTGGCATGTTGTAAATTATGATGCAGCCTTCACAGGGTTTCTTCCCCCTGGATTCTAGAGCCCCTGTTTTTCTTGCATCTTCTTCCTTCTCCTTAGTTTTTCCTTGTTTCTTCCTTCCAAGTCCAAATGAGAGCCAGAGAGCAAAGCCATTCAATTAATCAACAAGCTGTTCTGAGTGCCTGTTTTGTTCCACACTGTTTGGGATTCTCAAAGGGAGATAAGAGCAAAAGTAAAAAAAAAAAAAAAGTAAAGGTACAAATAAAAATAAAACAGCTACAGAAAAGCAGAGAACAATGGCATCCTATGCAGCTGGATTTGCCTCTTCAAGCACGGAGGTCAGAGAGAGAGCCCTGGGCAAACTGAAGTTTTTAAGAGACATCATCTGAGAAGAGGGGTGAAGGGCTGACTGCATCCAAAGAATTTGAGCGGGGAGAGGTGGTGACGGTGAGTTTTCAGTGCCAGCTCTAGGCGGGAGGCTGTGCTACGAGGTCGGTAAGTATAGGAGGGAAGTGGCTGGCAGGCTTCGGGGGCTGGGCCTCCGGACATCCGGGGGCCTTTCCACTGTTAAGGTCCCAGTTGTCTATCAGCTCCTACTTTGCCTCTTTCCCCTTCTCCGTAGGAGGCTACAGGGCTTCAGCCTGCTTTCCTTTTTTTTTTTTTTTTCAGAAATTTTATTTATTTTCTCCCTTACCCCCTCCTCCACTCCCTTCCATGACCTGCTGTTTTTGCTGTCTGTGTCCATTCGCTGTGTGATCTTCTGTATCTATTTCTCTTTTTGTCTTCTCTTCTTGTCTTTCTCCTCTAGGATTTACCGGGATTCGATCCTGGGAACCTCTGATGTGGAGAGAGGTTCCCTGTCAATTGCTTCACCTCACTTCCTGGTCTCTGCTGCACTTCACCTTGACTCTCCCCTTCGCCTGTCTTTTGAGGCAGCATCATCTTGCTGCGTGACTCACCTGTGCGGGCACTGGCTCACCATGCAGACACTCACCTCACTACACAGGCACCTGCGTAGGCATTTCGCACACCATGTGGGCACTCAGCTCACTGCATGGGCACTTGGCACACAGGTACTGGCTCACCGTGCGGGCATGCTTTCTCTTCTTTTTCACCAGTAGGCCCCAGGGATTGAACCTGGGTTTTTCCATATGGTAGGTGGAGGCCTTGTCACTTGAGCCACATCCGCTTCCCTTCCTTTCCTTTTAAATCACTGCCGCTTACTCCATTCCTTGGTGCTCTTATTTCAAGCTTTTTTATGTAGTTGGTTGCAAATCTGCAGGTTGTCTTGCTGTCCTTGAACAAAGGTGCACAAGCATTTTCCATTTCAAGGGTTTCTTTGCTAATTACAACAGGAAAAATTACGAAAGAGAAATAGCTATTGTGGGGAAGTTAAAAAATTTTTTCTGAACTTAATTAAATTCTTAGACTTTTGATCCCCATTCACTATTTCCTGTCTCCCAACTAGGAACTAGAAGGGCAGTGAGTTGGTAGGTGAGAGCTAGTTGTATGTCAGGTACTTTCCTAGAAGTTAACTTTTTTCCCTCATTCTATTTTTTTAAACTTGCCCCCCAAGGTGGTAATAATTGCCTTCAGCTTTATGATTCTATAATTCCAACCATATAAACCAAACAGGCCACCATTCCTGGGGGAATAAAGACTGGGAAAAGAGCATTTGCAAAGGGCCAATAGTAATTTTTCTGGTTGACAGTTCTCTAGGTGATCTTATTTCTTTTGTTTTCCTTTCCATTTTTCTGAATTTTCCAATGTTTCTTTCCTCCCCTCCACTCCCCTTCCCTCCCCTCCCCTCCCCTTTTCTTTCTTTTCTTTCTTTTCTTTCATACCGGGAATTGAACCTGGGAACTTATACATGGGATGCAGGCCCCCAACTACTGAGCTACATCCATTCCCCTCCACTGTTTCTAAAATGAGTATGTACTGGATTTCAGTGAACTTTTTTTTTTTTTAATATTTATTTATTTGTTTGTTTGTTGAGGTCCTGGAGCCAGAGATTGAATCCGGGACCTTGTATTTGGGAAACCAGTGCTTGACCACTGAGCCAAATCAGCTCCCCATCAATGAACTTTTAAAGATCCTTTATTTTAGAATTATGAACCTAATAATGATAAGAAAAATTTCTGTAACTGGTCTACAATTAAGACTAAGGTAAAGACATATATGATTTACTTTTCTCTTAGAGGCTAGACAATGCCTGAGGAAATAAAGAATAAAAGAAAGCAAACTTTTCTCCATGGTGGAGAGCAAATTCCAGACCTCATTCCAATTCTTTCCCCACATGTATCATATGGTCAATTTCCAATTGCCCAGTCTTGTGTAGACACTGCTGCCCTTTGTCTGATGATCTGAATTAAATTTTTGTGGAGTTCATCTTGGAAATAGAGTTGTATTGGAAATCAAGAGACCTGGTTTCTGGTATCAGCTCTGCAGTTCTTGCTGTGTTTATGCTCAAGCCAAGTAACCAGTTTTGCTCTTGGTTTCTTAATCTTAAAAATAAGAGGTTTGATTAGATAATTCTAAAATATCTTTGGACTCATTCTATAATGTCAAGGCCAAAGGCGTAAGGTAAGAAGAGGGGAAGACGGGTGTTGGTGTATGTATTAGAATTAGTCTACCAGAACTCTGTGGAGGTGGTAAAACCCAAAGATGGCAAATGGGAGGCTGCAGGCAGAATTTAGTGGGGAGATAGCTTTTGTCTGCTTCTCAGTGTTTACTTGCTGTGGCAGTTTGATATTATTTATGAATTCCAAAGTTAGATATTGGATTATGTTTGTAAACTGGTCTGCTCCCTTGGTGTGTTACCCTTTGTCTTCAATTCAGAGGTTTCGCTTTTACTTGATTAAATTTTGATTAAGGCTTTGACTGAGCTCTATCAGTAGGATGTTTCTTATAGAGAAACCTTCGTGGCAGAGGAGAGTTTGCATTTTGATGCTGGAGCCCCGGGAAGTAAATACACAGAGAAGCAGATACGTGAGGAAAGAGGAGGCTCCATTAGACACGGCAGAGACCCTGGGAGGAGAGAGAGCCTGATCGTCGACAGCTGGCCTTGTGAAGCAAGTGGAGCAGCTGAGCCCGAAGAGAAACAAGCCCTGGGAGAAAGATGAGTGTTACCCCAGCCTGGAGCCGATGTTGGAAGAAGCTGGGACCACGGATCCTTAAGAGGAAGAGGAAGGCTGAACCCTGGCAGATATGGCCCGCCCTCTTACTCAACACGTGGCAAATGACTTTGGGTGAGAAAGTACCTCTTATGGTACCTTGAGTTTGGCTCTTTAGGGCCTGCTAGCTGTAAGCTTCTACCCCAAAAAAATACCCTTTATAAAACTCAACAGATTTCTGGTATTTTGCATCAGCACTCCTTTGGCTGACTAATAACATTTACAACACAGCATTGGAGATCTTTAAAAATTAGTGACTGAAGTTTAAAACCTGGTAGTACTGACAAAAGCTCTGATTTCTGGCTTTTCTTGAAGTAAGATCTGGTACCCTGGGCCACCCTGCCATCAGCCGGGGTTGTGATACGGCTGCACCTGTAGGCTGCACAGCCCTCTTCCATCAACTCCTATTGCTCCTTCCACCTGTCCTTACTGTCTTATTCCCCGCTGACCTCATTAATTTCAGTTACTTGCCTGTTCCCATGACATTTGCATGTGCAACCCTTGGCATAACACAATCATCAGGTGAACTGTCTGAGGGCCCTATGCTCTTTGTCAATTTCTTTGAAGTAAAGTGTTAAATTGCTTTTTCCTTTCAGTCCTTTCCTACCTTTATCTACAACATGGGAATGACTCTTCTACGCTACCAAAGCAGGTTGTCAGCATCTGTACCTAACGCAAATCTATGAAAATAAGTTTGTGAATATAGCTTTCTAAAGAATACTTAAAATAGATTATTCGTGCATACAGTTCCTGAAATTACATCGTTTCCTAGAATATTTAAACATTGTATAACTATTTTTAGGATCTCTAATTTGTGTTAGTTTTATTTTTTGAAAAGTCAAAAGTATTACATTAGTGTTGGAAAATGTTTAATCAACACACAGAGGTTCATAAAGCAAAATGGAAAAGTCCTTCCTATTTTAGCTCCCCCGGGGCAAACGGTTGCCATTGGGTGTTTGTCTTTCCTCACCTTTATGGGATGGTTTTGTGTATTTTTTGGTCTATACAGTATTTGTTTTTGCACAGACAGTTATGAGGAAATTGGTGTATTTATATGAGCATAGACACATAGAACAAATGTCTTTTATTTTTCCGTGAAAAATGATTATACTACATTTAACTGTTTTACAGCTTGCTTTTTTCACTTGATGATTTATTAGGATTTTTCCATATGCATACATATGAGGCAGGATAGAATAGGGACCTAAGGGGGAGAGGCGGAAAAGCTAATAAATTTCCACACAAACCCCACCCAGTAGGAGAAAGCCGAAGCAGCATCGAGCTGGACTCACGCAGGCACGTTATCAGGAGGCAGCTTGCAGCGTTCACCCGGCAGCTGCGGACGTGCACAAACAAGCTGTGGGATTGCAGCTTGCAGCGTCCACCCAGCAGAAAGAGAAAAACAGGAAATGCCCACGCTACCCACCTATTTTCATGAACCCCTCATACGGCAAACTCCAGCAGGGCTCAGGAGTGATAGCCAGAAGCCAGTCGCCACTGGACATCAACCCCGGAAAACCAAACTACCCAAGAAAGTTCCCCACCTTGTCCTAAGTTCTTCAGTCAGCGTAAACCCCAGTGAGAGCCACGAACCCTGAAGCCCGTGGAGAGGGGTTGCGCGTCTCGCCCTGTAGCACGCCTGCACCTGCCTCTGGGGGGGTGCACTTTTCTTGTTTCTTAATCCACTCTTTACTCCTTGCCTACCCTATGGTGTGTCCCTAATTTCCTTTGCGTGACATAGCCAAGAACCTGGACACTGACAACACGTAGAGATATGCTGCCTTCCTTCTGATGGCCGCATCGGTCCCACAGGACATGTGTAATTTATTTAGGCATCTCTCATTTGACAGTTATTTGGATTATCTCTGATTTTTACTAACGTAAATTTAATGGAACTGTGAACGGCCTTGAGCTGAGATACTGGAAGAAGTAGTTCTGATAAGTAGATTCTTAGAAGTGGAAATACTTAGTCAAGAAACTTGTGTGTTTTAAATTTTGACCAGTGCTGTAAAGTGCCCTTTAAAGGGTGCGTGCCCTGCCCCACCCGCTGCCTGAACATTCTGTCTCTAGTTTTTGCCAGTGTATTCGGCACATGATGGTGCGTCACTTTGTGCAATTTGCATAGCCCTTCCTAAGTGAGATGGCACACCCTTGCCTATGTTTACTTAGCAATTGCATCTCCTTTTCTGGGAATTCTCTATGTAAAGCCTTAGTTGCTTAACTCTTATTTGGTGTGTTACCAGCAAATATAGCAATACTCATGGATGTTTCAAAACTTCGCCCCTGGCCTGGAGCGTGTGCTGGTGTGTCAGCTTCCTCTTGTGGCAGCTTGTCAATATCTGAGTTCACCATCAGACCAGCAGCATTTGTTCTTTGCCCCCAAACAACCTGCCAGGTGCACTGTTTAATTAAAATTGTTTAAATGTCAGGGGTCACTTAACTGCCCTTTAGAGCATCACATGCTAGTGATGCAGAAAGGAGTAATAGATATAAAACATATGTGGGAGCAAAAGCAACAAAAATATAATGAAAATCACTCGCCTCTGGGTAACGCTTTGAAGTTTAGAGTCTATTGAGAGAAGATATGTACATAAATAACTAAAATATTAGGTAAAAAAGTAAGTCACATTGTCATCAGAGTTCAGGGGGAAACAAGTTGGCACTGTGGGGGCTGGTATTGTGGTACAGGAGGGAAGTCCTACGTGGAGGGAGGAAAGGTGGTCTGGAAGGACTTTTTGTGGGTGAAAAACAACTGTGTGAAGAGTCAGGACAAAAGGGTGGGCCTGTCTTGGGAAGAAGGACCAGTTCTCTTTGGAGTTTTAAGCACAGCATTTGGAATGCTAGGAAATGGCCACAGGAGCAAAGAATCCCTCGTCAACCTCCTTTCGTCCAAGCACTCTACTCTTACTAACACCATATTAAGGTTGTATCATCATCTCACTAGTGGTTTATACTGAGGTTGAGAGGAACTAAAATCTTCTGGTGTTTCCACACAGACTTTGTCCATGACCACAGAAGGACGATGCCACGTGTGAGCCATCCTGTCCCTAACCTTTCGTCACGTTCATTCATCTGACCATTATACCATGTCAAAGACAGCTGTTCACTACTCTCCAGTGCTAGGTACTGGGGATACAAAGATGACCAAGTCATGTTCTCTTTTCGTCTGGAACTTCAAGTTCATCACAGGTGTCTAAGTAAAAGTACTTAGACACCTGGAAAGCTAGAATGCATGGGTAGCCCAGGCTCAGAGGTAGTAGGTTTGGATCTGAACAAGTGGCAATACCTTCTGATCTTCACTCTTGGGGGGAGGCACATACCAGGTGGCCTGCTGGCACCTGAGACCCAAGGGACTGGTTGAGATGAACTATGGGAGGTGGTAACTCACGTCCTCATTCAGGACAGTCTTAGTTTTTACTGGTATTTTGTTGTGTCTGCACAGAAGATGAGTATGTTTCAGGGGATGGGGCAAGTTTTACTGAAGCTTAAAACTTTTTTTTTTTTAGTTTTAAGCTAAAACTTATATGGCTCGCCCAGTTAACTCATACAATTCTCTAGCATATTAGGAAGGTGATGTGACTGATGATGGTGGCATTATAATGTAATCTAGTTAAACACCTGGTACTTTTTGAAGGAAATTTTTTTCAACGTGCTTTGTTTTGTGGGAGCACCACCTTCCCATGTACAAGGTCCCAGGTTCAATCCCCAGTGCCTCCTAAAGAAACAAATTTTTTTGTTTTGTTTTATTTTATTTGCTGTAAATTATAATCATAGCAGTAAGAAACTGATGTAGGTGAGGACGTTTTTCAACTTGCTGGATTTCTATATAAATAAAATCATTTGTATTTCCCCTATACAAGTTAAATCAGATGGTTTATTTCTAAGACCCCGATTTAAAAAGTCTGCTTTCACAAATAAGGAAGCCGTCCGGTATGGTGGATGAACCCTGGTCATAAGTATTAGTAGGGCAGGCTCTAGTCTCATTTCCACCACTTCTACTTAAGAATCTCGAGTCACAACCATTCGAGCTCCAGGTTCTTCTTAGGTAAATAGGGTTCACTTGGCAAGGGCGTCTCTAGTGTCCTCTCCAGCTGTCCAAAAGTAAGTGAACACAGAAACACAAACAGGCCAATAAAGCCGCTTGCACGTGGGGACATTTGCCCAACCAAGCATAGTTATCAGGTCCTCAAGTGCCCGGGGACCCGCGTGCCAGGGTCCCCCTAAAATGAAGACACCTGTCAAATCTGGGAGACCAAAAATCAGGAAACCTCGGTGTTCCCTTGGGTTTTTCCCTCTCCCTTTCCTTCTAAAGACAGTCGTCCACCAAGTTGTCTCCATCCTGTCACCCGTCCTCCCTCAGATCTCGCTCTGGCCTTGAACGCTCTAGCCATGACTTTGTCATCAATAATCAGTAATCACCCAAGTCTTCTAACAGCCTCTGGCCTCCTTCCTTCCAGTCTCTGGCCTCTCTTCGCCTACCGAGGGGTGGTCCACGTGCAGCCGCCCCCTCTCCCCTGGCCCACAGATGGACCTGGCGCTCCAGACTGGACGTCACCCTGGTGCCTTAGTGGCTGGCCAATGGGACTGACTCCCTTCTTGGAGCACCTGGAGCTAAAACACCCCCGACCTAGCAGGTCGTGGCCTGCCGGCACCTTCCTTCCCCTTTGCCCCACACAGTGGCTCTCTCCTGTTGGCGTGTCTGTCCCTGGTGGGGAGGGAGTGGCGTCCTTCCCCTACGACACGAGCATGGGGTGTGTGTTGACCATCTCCCTGCTTGGCCACAGAGGAAGGCCCGCTGGCTGGGGGGCACTGATGCCTCCTTAAAACTGACCTGCCCTGTCTTCTCTCTGCCTGGGAGAGTGTGCCTTGTGCTTTGGCTGGTGCCACCGAGGACTGCTGTCCCTGGAGGCAGCTCTGTGTGCTCTCAGCTGCTCTCCCGGCAGTGAGACCCTGCCCTGGGGTAGTGGTGTCTCCCTTTCTGCCTGCCAGTTGGGTCCAGGGAGCAGGGTGACAGCACCCCAGGTCCATCTTATACGTGCAGCCTTGTCCCAGTCTGCTCCTGCCATCCGTCCATCCTGAGCTCCGACCACCTGGTTGGCTCTCCCAGGTCCCTGACCTTCTGCTGTGACCTCACTGCTTCCGTTCTGTGAGTGATGCTCAAACTCTCCCTCTTCTGTGACATCCCTCACACTTCAATTGTTCATCATACATTTAAGGCATCTTCAGGAAACCAGCTTATTCTGAACACCTACCATGTGCTCATTGCTCTAAAGGCTTTTGAGTGACTTTATTTAATTCTCCCAAGTTTTTCTTTTATGTACTCTTTTAGTCAACAAATATTTATTACATGCATGCTTTGTGATAGTCTTTTTCGTGCTGGGGATACAATGACAAGGGCATGTTTCCTTTCTTCCAGAGCTTCTAGTCTAATTCTAGGAGGTAGATGTTTTTATCCCCAGTTTACAAGCCAGGCAAATGAGGCTCAGAGAGGCTAAGTGACTAATGGTCACACAGTTCCCAAGTGGAAACTCTATTTATCTCAATCCCTTGCTCTTTCTATCACATCAGGCTCCTTATTTAAGATTTGTGTTAGTGAAGACTCTTGGGTTGTGGGTGACAGAAATAAACACAAATGAGCTGAAACCAAAAAGAAAAAGAATTTTATTGGTTTATACAGCCAAGTCTTAGACAAGGCTGAGAAAGTGCTGGCTTCAGGTGTGCTTTGGTCCAGGGAATCCCACGCCGTGATGGGGAGTCTCTTGTATTCTTACTCTCAGTCTTGTTCTCTCCATCACTTACCTCTACTTCTCTCTGCATTTTGGATTGATTTTCTCCAAGTGCTGTGGAATATAGCTCCTGGCAATCTGTGTCCATGTCCTAAAGACTTGGCAACAAAGAAATAAGTGTAACTTTCCTACTATGGGGAGAGAGATCTATTCTGGGGGAAAACCATTTATTCTTCATGGGCCAAGAGCACACCTCTGGACCAGTCACTGAGGCCAGGGGGGTGAGATGCTGTAACTGACCTCACCTGTGTCACTCACATCCCACTCCTGTCACCCAGGATGACAAGGCTTACTACCAAAAAGAGGGGAGGTGGTACATTTGTGGCCACTGATGGGACCATGAATGTTGCCAACACACAGTCAGTGCCTGATCAATATGTAATTGACAGAACACATTGCGTTAAGCATCTGATACGGTACTTTTGCATCAATATTTACTCATGGGGTTACACTGTCATTTCCAAATGTTCCATTGATCAGGTTTTGTTCAGCTATGCTGGCTTCTGAAAAACAAATTAGGAAGTATGTCCAGTTTTATTCTTCCCTAAATAATTCTTAATATATATTATTTTTTGATGATTTTAAAAAATATTCATCCATAAAGAAACAGGACTTTTTATGGGGTAGGTTTTGGGGTAAGATGCTCTCTAATTTTTGTTTCAGATTCTTTCACCATTTTTGGAGTGTTTAGGTTTACACAATTGATAGCTCAAAATATATTAGTTTCTTTCTCTTCAATAGAACAGAAGACAATACAACTTTGAAGATACTGGAGCAAGAGGGTAAAATCTTGAAAACAGAATTTTAAGATTAAGGTGATAGCAGTTTTGAGAAAAACGAGAATTTCTTAGGACGGTGCTTCTCAAACTATTTGTAGTGAAGTACCAGTTCTTTCCTCTCCTTCCTCCTCCATCTCCTCTTATTCTTCTTCTTCCTCCTATTTTCTTCAAATCCTTTACAGATTATTTGTAAGATACAATAAAAATGAATTATCAGCAGAATGAAAACTGGCCTATGAAATACAAGCCCAGAGTTTTTTTCTTAGATTCAACAAGACATAAAATTACTCTGTCAAATCGTTGTAAACGTTTCTAAATGAAAACTCCCCCTTTCTGTACTTGTCTTGGGGGAGCAAGCTGTTCTCAGAAGGATTCTGCTGATTAGGAGATAGTTTTAGCAACCCCCCGTCAACATCCGCAGGCCGCCGGGACTCACCTGCTGTGGAAGCAACTTCCCTGGGGGAAATGCAGGGTCTCTTAGGAAAAAGGATTCATGACTGGTGCTGTGTTTGGTGGTTTGGGGATTGGAGGCTGGCAGTGAGCAGGACAATTCTGTGATCGGGTCTCTTCCTAGGGGTTTGGTAATAAAGCTTTCATTGGCATAGAGGCAACAGTCTCTCATTAATAGAATGGGGGACTCGTCCGTTACTTTTTTGGCTGGGACATGTTCCTGCTTTTGCTGGAACAGATGTAATTATGCAGTGGTCTTGCTTTTGTCTCGCTGACCCACGGTCACCGATCGGCCTGGTCTGAAGTATCTTTGTCCTGCACCAAGGTCGAGCTGGGAGGGCCAGCTATGAGGTCAGCCGCTCACCTGTGTGTGCTGATGAGGGCCTGGTAAGGTATCAACTACGAGAAGGAAGCAAAGAAGGGCAAATCCAGACACCATGGAAAGGTAAAGGAGCAGGGCGCAGGGCTGGCTGTGGACGTTAGCAGTGACCCACAGCCTCCAGCAGGCCTCAGAACCCCTGCGGGGCCAAGGCTGGGAACGTGCATTTCCAGGTGCTGCTGATGCAGCCAGACTGCACCTTGAGAATCACCGAAGTAGGTGGAAGCCTCGAAGGTGATTCTGAGGGGGGTTCCCGGAAAAGAAGGGAGATGGAATGTAGTTAGCTTCAGTTCCCAAGATAGAAGTCCAGAATGTTCTCCTGGGAAAGCTCTGATTCAATTCTAACCCTGAATTGAATTGTCAGCTCAATACTATGCATTGTCTGATTTTAAATGACCCGTCCTTGAAGCTGAAGTTCATGTAGGGTCTCCCCAAAATACTTTGTGCACATTGGCGGCTATTAAAGTTTGTGATGAACATAAAAGTAAATAATTTATGTGTTTATTGCACATTTTCCAGGAAGTTCCAAATTACAAACGGGCAAATCAGTTTGGGGAGAGCCAGTTAGAAAACAAGCTCTCTCCCTGGTTTATTTGCGAATAGACATTGTACCCATTAGGGTGCAAAGTAGCCCTTATAATCTCCTTAGTTGCTCTACTTCATCTGTATTAAGATGGCATTCCTTTTAAGGAATGTAACTGCTCGCACTGTGAAATGTTTGAAAGTCTTTGGTAAAAGTTTGATTTTTGTTGATTCTTTCCTGGAATATTTGGTGAAAAACAGGAAGTGGCAATAGGGAAGTGGCCCTTGCTTGTTTTGAAAGATTGGTTTTAAATTTTATTTTCCTCCACAATTGCTTTGAGTATGGAATAAAAGAATAAAAGTGTGACATGGATCTCTTGTGGCTCAGCTCGATTGTGCCTGTCATAATTCACACTGAGATTCCTTTTATTCTTCACCTAAAATTTTTTCAGTATCACATAAGGAACTTATGTAAGAACATATTAATAAGATTTCCTATAGCTCTTTTGACAAGTTACAAACTGTTTTATTAACCCTTTCTGTAAAAGGCTACCAAGAACCTAATAATTCACGAGAAACAGATCCAATAACTGTTAACGAGTGTTGTAGAAGAAGGATACTTGCCCTCCATCGAGCATCATTTCATCATCTCTTTGGAGGTAATGGTCTTTGGCAGGAAGCTAGGTGCTTGCAAATTCAATAGGGATGTTGGGGTCCATGGGATCCCCCCAAGGGAAACTCAGCCCGTGGTAGGCAGCCCCCGCATGCCCCAGGACACAAGTTAAAACGTACCAGCCCTCCCTGCAGGAACCCAGTGTGCAGGTACTATGGTAGACTGCCGTTTTCTCCAGGTGTGTGCTTCCTTCCTGCGGTAACATCAGCAGGCCCCACCGATGTGCTTCCGTGACCCTAGCAGGAGCTCTGTCCCAGTGTCTTTGTTCTAAGACCCTCTATGTTGCCCCTCATTTTCCTGCCTCTTTGCGGACCGCTGACTTCATTCTCTGAGCCGCCGCCCTCGGAGACCCTCTGCTGTCCAAAAGTCCCAGTAAATAAAACTTGTGTCCGACACCTGTCCCCAGTGAGCCCTTTGGTCTTGCAGCCACCCTGACCCATGCTCTTCAGGAGCGGCAGCTGCGAATTGCCAGCCAGGAGGCAGAAGGACCACCGGGGTAGCTGAGGAAGGGAGGGTCCACGGGGCAACCCCGAGTTAGCCTCCAGCGTCGGTGTGGGGAGGGGTGGATGCCTCCAGGGCTGGTGGGCACCATTGAGGGTACAAAACCCCAGCAGGTGTATTGGCTTTGCTACAGCAGGTGGCAGGGCAGCTGCATTTAAATAGGAGAAAGGGAGCCGGCCGGCTACGGGGCGTGGCCCCTGTTAAGAGCCTTGCAGGGGGCTGCTGAGGCCAGAACAAATGGCAAAGGCCTCTGGGCACCACTTAGAAGGAAAAGTTAAACAGGGACATGCACCTGGCACAGGTGGAAATGAAAGATTCTTTAACCGATCACCTGCGTCAGGTTAAAGATAACTTAGAAACCTCGGCTTGTAATATGCTCGATCCAGGTCCAGAGGATACTGACCACCCCTGGGTGGGGCCCTAAGGCAAGGGACCCTGCCGACTCTTCCTTAGATGAGGAAGAGGAAGAATGGGCAAAGGCCAAATGTGACAAAATAGGAAACTGTAGGCCAGGGAATTAAAAATCATAGTTTCTCCTGTAATTCCCCAATTCCATCCTTTTAACAGCCTTAAAATAAGGGCAATTAATCCAATTACCAAATTTCAATAAGTGAAGGAAAAGACCTTAAAGGCTATGGAAAGATCTTTTCTAAATGATTAAAAGAAATTGAACCATTATAATATATTCCAAAACTTGGCAGTCAGTATGCTTTTAAGATTATTCACAATTTTAGAATTTTATTTAAAAAAAGAGAGAAGGTTTAGCCTCCTGTGGAGGGAGAGAAAAAAAGAACATTTCTTGCATAAACTGTAATTGTTCCAGTTTTATTTGGCTTGGGTGTAATCTTATAGGTTTATAGGATACTAATAAAATCAACTAGCATTATATGTATTAAATCTTCAAGATGATTAAAATGATAAGTTTGTGTTTAATAAATTATAGACCTGTCCTAAAGTGAAATAACTAGTTTTCACAGAAAAAGAATGAAAAATGTAGAGCAAAACGTAAATGGATAAAAGTAAAATCATTGGTTGCTAATTGTAATTTATGGTTATAGGAAGTTTGCAAAAACATTTTGTAAACTGAAATATTTAAACAGCTAATTCCAGGAAGCCATTATTAATTAAAAACCTAAATTGATATTAGTAATAAAAAGTAACTTCATAACAGAAAAACCTGTCAAAGGCCACCTCAATCAGCATATTAAGGTAGTGATAGAAAAAGATAATCTTAATTCCATTTTAGGTTTTCTTTTTTTTTTTTTTTTTTTTTTAAAGATTTATTTATTTATTTAACTTCCCCCCTCCCCTGGTTGTCTGTTCTTGGTGTCTATTTGCTGCGTCTTGTTTCTTTGTCCGCTTCTGTTGTCGTCAGCGGCACGGGAAGTGTGGGCGGCGCCATTCCTGGGCAGGCTGCTCTTTCCTTTCACGCTGGGCGGCTCTCCTCACGGGCGCACTCCTTGCGCGTGGGTCTCCCCCACGCGGGGGACACCCTTGCGTGGCACGGCACTCCTTTGCGCGCATCAGCACTGCGCATGGCCAGCTCCACACGGGTCAAGGAGGCCCGGGGTTTGAACCGCGGACCTCCCATGTGGTAGACGGACGCCCTAACCACTGGGCCAAAGTCCGTTTCCCCTAGGTTTTCATAAAGTATTAGAAAAGGTAGTTTTTTTCCACCTGTACTGCTAAAGTGAAATATCTGTTAATGTAATCATGGTAAAGGTGTAAAAGTAAAAAGTGAAGTGCTAAAAATAGTTAAGTTTATTTACTACATTATAAATGGCATTGGAAATATTTAGAAAGTGTATGAAAATTAAAAGAAACAGACTTTAGTATTCTCCCTTGTGCATTCAAGTCAGGCCTTCAGGACCTTGCATAGTGCCTCTCCATTTGAGTTATTAGCTAGGTCAGTCATTACAACCCCTAAAACAATAAAAGTATCTACCACATTTCTGGATATACTCCTGAAGTGGATGGGAACTACCTTGCTGTTCTAGATTTATGTGGTAGCCGGCAATGGCTTAATACATCCAGATTTTGCCTCTAGACTGGCTCTGTTTCATAGTGCCAAAGGGCTATGCAAAAGCCACTGGAACACTGGAGCTTCCCTCCAAGGGCCAACAGTGCTGCAGCATGCTAGCTACATATCAGGTGGAGCAAGGAGTACCAAAGTAATGTGAGTAGAATTTAAACACAGTTGGCATTATGGCCTGCTCCCATGGAGAAACAACATGTATGGTATTACAAACCTGCTGCTTAGGGCTATTTACTGTAGCTCAAAGAACTTGTGTATTAATTAGTGCATTGATTAGCATTAACTGCTGCATGTATATGCCTGATGAATATAATAATACCTCTTCTGTTCTAGAGCATATGCAGAAGGATATTGAACATACTAAAAGTCTTGGTAAACTTAATTCATTTTCTAAGTTTATTTTTTCCAGAATCAATGCCTTCCAGAACAAGACATTAGTCATGCAGGGATTTCATCCAGTTCCAACTACGGTGCCAGACCCGCCTTCCCTCAACCTCAGTAGAATAGAGGAGTTCCACAGCCCGCCAGGCAGAAACCACTGTCCCTAACCAGCGGGAAGCCACTGCAGAAGAATGGCCATCGCCCCTCAGCAACCCCTTAAGGATAAGGGTGTGAATTCTCTAAGGGCAAAGTTGAGGCAGGTTAGTATCGGGAACAGGGAAGGCGGCTGATCAGGATAAAGCCCGTCAAAGACCCTGGTCTGGCTTGAAAGTCCTGGGCTCAAAAAAAAGTCCCGAATAACTCCAAACAAAAATACCTCCCCACTGGTTCCCTGAAAGCTGACAGGCGGAGGTAAAAAGGCAACATATCAGCGCAGTAAATAGCTGGGGCCCCATGTGTGTCTACATCGACTCTCCTTATGCCTAAACTAGTTTTTAATATCACCCTGGAAAACTCAGAATTTAGAGGGGGAAAATGCTGGTATTAGAAGCCCCCTCCTGCCGCTCCCCTACCTAGTACTTTGTTATCTATTACTAATGGAAATGTTGCCTGTGCGCTGTTAGAGCAGCATAATCTGCCTTGAACCTAACTCCCACATAATTGAACACCTTGGAACACCTGCTGGCTTGGCAGAATACGACCCAGTGACAAGTTTGGAACAAGAGCGTCTTATTAAATAATGTTCAATGTTGTGTATATATTCCTGATCACTCTTACAGTGTCTCACAAGTTCTAAGTCACATGCAAGAGCACATAAGTCATACCGATAAATTAGCTACACGTCTTTGTAAGTCTACTAGCTTTTAGTGGAGAACTCTTAGAATTTTGTTGTATGCTGTACTCTTGTGAAATGTGAATGCAGAGTGTGTCCTCTGGACAATGCAGACTTCTGTGTAGGGGTGGATTGTGGGGGTCCAGTGGGTCCCTTCCCTAAGGGAAACTCAGCCCACCTGCATGCCCCAGGACACAAGTTAAAATATTCCCTCATGGACAACAATGTACAGATAGTGTAATAGACTGTAGTTTTCTCCTGGCTGTACAATTCTTTCCTACGAAAACATCACCAGGCCCACTCATATGCTCATATGTGATCCTAGCAGAACCTCTGTTGTGAAATGTCTTTGTTCTGAAACCTCTATGTTGCCCCTCTGTTGAAGATTTGGACCTGAAAGGTATCAGGAATGAAAGAAAAAAGGAGAAGGAAACAGAAAGAAAGAGAGAGCTGGGATCAGGGCGTCTGCAAGCAGAGACTCATCAGACAACTTTATTGTTTACAGGGGCTTTCTATATACCCGAGTCTACGTGACAAGCAGCAACAAGCAGTTAACTATTAGCATTACTAAGGAACTCAAAAAATCTTATCTCGAGGTATAAAGTCTAAGTGTACTATTTACTACAAAATGTTATCTGCTCATCTTTTCTTTCAGCCTTTAACAGCTTCATCCTGTTTGCCAGGAACTCTTAATTACCACATTCCTTAGGTTGCAAGCGTAGCCATGGAAACAGCACGTCTCTTTTTGCCAGACCACTGTGCCTCAGTTTCCAAAACCCATCATTTCCCACCTCTTCACAGAGCACTAACTTCATTCTCTGATCCGCCGCCTTTGGAGACCCTCTTCGGTCCATAAGTCCCAGTAAATAAAGCTGACACCTTGTTGAGTGTGTCTCTGGTCTTGCAGCCACCCCCACCCATGCCCTTCAGGAGCTGGGCTGCCGGGAGGGGTTTTTCAGTTTTGCATCAGGCCTAAAATTCAAATAGAATATGGTGGTTTACTTAGACGTTCTAGGCTTGCCATGGATTAGTTGTTGAGCTATGAGCTGGTCTTGCTCTGAAGAGGAATTTAACCAATTTCTTCATTGGAGATGAGGGGCTTAGCCCTCTAGGGATTCTCTCTACTTTCAAGTATTCAAGCTGTTAGTGTTAATTCTGTTACACTTGTCTCTTTTGTAAATCTTCTTAAATACTGTGGCAATTACAAGGGAAGGTGCCCGGGTGACGGTTCAGTGTTGTTCTGTGCCTAAGAAGGTGGGTAAGCATAATCCGTTCTTGGTTACAAGGATAGATGTAAGATCTCTGAAACTATGTGGAACCTCCTATGTGAAGAAGGAAAATAGATATTCCAAGCAAAGGGTAAAAATGATATGGATTCAGATTCTGGTTCAATGCTAGGAAGAACTTTCTAGCTGTTCATTCAAACAGTCATCAGGTATTTTGTTAAGTATCTACTATGTGCCAGATGCTAATCTAGGTGCTGGGCATCCAGCAGTGAACAAAACGGAGGCAAGCTCTTGCCCCAGGGGAGTGTGCATGCTAGCAGTGGGGCAGCCTTGTGGGCAGTGGTTGCCCTGTCTCCTGAGGTTTTCAAGCTGAGATGAGCTGGCCATAGGGAATGCTGGGGCAGAGCTTCCTGCTTTGGACTGGATAACATCCACGGCCTCAAAGTTCATAGGTTTAATCAGTAAGCAAACATTTAATAAACAACCTGTAAGGGTCAGGTACCACCCCGGTCATTGGAAATGTAGAAACATAGACCTGTCCTTCACAGAACTCTCAGTCTTGTTGGGGAGAAAGACCGAGGCAGTGTGGGAGTTTGGCAGTAGAAAGAGGCAGGTTAGCAGAGGGAAATGGAGGACTTGGGTCACAGCTGGAGACCCAGCAGACCCCATGGCC